>NC_066620.1:2139811-2442284 GCF_025201925.1 Gopherus flavomarginatus | reverse complement strand
AGCTAGGCACTGGACAGTCACAGAACAGACATAGTCCTGACCCCAAAGAGTTACAAGCTAAGTCTAAGATGACAGTAGGGCGGCATATGGCAAACAGATGGGGAAAGAACGTAACAATGAGATGCTCTTGGCATGGCAAGTAGCAGTTATAACACACCAGCTACCTAAACATGGCTGAGTTTTTGGTAAGCATCCTAGCCAAGGTGAGTTTTAAGAAGGGATTTGAAGGAAGACAATGTGGTGGCTGCAGTTTTTTTAAAGGTCTATCTGACCAGCCAGCATGGGAGATGCCTTAGAATACATGTTGCTGGTGACATTATACGCATCACAGACCCTTGCTTTACATGGGAGCCGGCCCAGCGGGAGTCGGAAAGTCTTTTTTATTTTATTTTGCAGTACTGTGTGGCTTGCATACGGTTTTGATATTGTTAATACTTAATATTCGTGTGGCACTTCCCCTCTTCAACACACTGTGTAGAAACGCACAAAGTATCATCATCCTTTCATTACAGAAGGGGAAACAGAGGCAGAAAGGAGTCGATGTAAGGGGTGGGGTTAGAATTCAAGAATTTCTAGCTACCAGTCCTGGGCTCAGATCCATGCACATCTCTCATATCCTTGCCTTAGATTCCATAGGGTGTACAATAAGAATTTGAAAGAATGCAATCCTGTAAAAGATACAGGCCACCAGTTTGGTGTCATTTCCCATGGAATGGGAGCCACATTATTTCTGACCTGCATTTTCTAAAGTGACTAGAGATCTTGATTGCCTCAAAGGTTCTAATTTTCAGAGAGCTGATTCACCTAAAATGAGGAAGCCAAAATTGCTAGTTACTTGCGAAAATGTTAAGTTCGCATGGAAAAAAATAATGCATGCTTTAAGAACTCTGTGTAGGTGGACATCCATGGGGCAGAGGCAGTTGATGCAGGAATCCCTGCAGGATTGGGGTCTAAGTTCTTAATACGTGGCATGCCCCTTTTTACCTGGTTGGCTGAGATAGTCATCGCATAGTGCTAACGAAGTTGTATTTTTATTAAACCTGTTTGCAGGTGTCACTTCAAAGAAAATGGCAAAGACAAGCACCTCTCTGTTAGAGATGTCTTGCATTGCTGGAGCACATGAGCGTAATGGTGAACAAGGTGGAAAGTCCCAAGATGAGCTCTGTTTTCCATCTTCAAGGTATTTTCTCTACCAAGATGCTTCACATGCTTACTAACACATTGGTTGTATTCATGTAGGTAGAATATATGCACCCAAAGAGTTAAAGGTGTGAATGTAACCCAGCCACAGTCCAACATGCAACAGTTTTAAACAAGGTTTGGCGTACAGAGATCTCAGCCTGCCTGGTCCCATGGCAAGCATCCCATTAAACATCCTCTAACCTTCTATTAAAGGTACAGAAAAAGAAGGAAAAACAGTTGGCTCCTTTGAAATGTGAAGTGTTAAGTATGGCTTTCTTTTTAACGACATCCCTTATTCTCTGTCTCCCTTTGGCTGGATAGAGTTTATAGAAGGAACCCCCTCCCCCATTTAATAGTTTCTTGGAGGGTATTAAAGATGGTAATAACTGTGCTGATTTTCGCTGGCAAGCTCACTGCTGGAAAAACACTGGCACAGCTCACGGTCTGATCGGCCACTCTGAGACTTGGCAAACTTGTGCCAGCGTCGGGCTGTTTAGAGCATTGCATTTAGCTGCCTCTCTCTGGTCACTGGCTTACAGCAGTGTTACAAAATACAGAGTCCTGGCTGGTTAAGCCACACGCTCCTCAGGCAGAAGGAATAAGAGAAGATATAAGGTAGAGAGGCACAAGGACACATGGTGTTGGGGGGAGTGCACAGACAAATGCTCACATTCTGGGTGGTATGGAGGTGGTGGTATCATCTGGGTCCTTCTCTCTGGGTTGGCCTGGTCGAGCTATCTCTCAGGATTAGGATGAAGAAGATCTGGGGTCCCAGGAGATGGTCTTTCAATCAGCCAGTGTCATGGTTGCCCTTCCCTCCTCCCTAAAGTCTCTTTATGAGGATCTGAAAGAGGGAGTGGTGGTTGGAACAGCCCATTCCCTCATTATTTTGTCCACAAATTAGGCTTAATTTCCAACATACCAGTGTTGGAGCAGGAATTTCCGGTCTCACGCTGCTCTTGTTTACCAGGCGTGATCTTAGCACAGTCTTTGAATAACATCAGTAGGCTTTTTTGTTTGGATTAATTCAGTCTTTTGGTCTTTTTTCTGAACCTTTCCCCATCCCCACTTGTTGTGGGGTATTGTGACACTTCATGAACTTTCTCTCACTTTTCTCAGATGAGCTCAGAATTAGGGGATGTTATCACAACAGCCCTGATGACTTAAATAGAGCCAGGGGCAGCTCCAGGTCCCAGCACGCCAAGCTTGTGCTTGGGGTGGCAAGCAGCGGGGGGCACTCTGCCGGCACTGCGAGGGCGGCAAGCAGCCTGCCTTCCGCGGCTTGCCTGCAGAGGGTACACTGGTCCTGCAGCTTTGGTGGACTTCCTGCAGGCGTTCCTGCGGAGGGTCCTCTGGTCCCGCGGCTTCGGAGGCAGCCTGCCTGCCGTGCTTGGGGTTGCAAAATCCGTAGAGACGCCCCTGAATAGAGCTACCCACATGTGTAAAGTGAGGCATGTGCCTATGTCTTCCCTGGCTTCCTCCAGGATTCCCTAGCCACTCAGCCTATATGAAAAGCCCAGATCAAATGTCTGTTTTCTTTTGTATTAACAGACTCAAAACTCACAAGCTACTCCTCCAAAGACCTTCAGAAATTGCTGGTACATGTAATATCTAGGGTGACCAGACAGCAAGTGTGAAAAATTGGGATGGGGTAGGGGGGGTAATAGGATCCTATATAAGAAAAAGACCCAAAAATCAGGACTGTCCCTATAAAATCGGGACATCTGGTCACCCTAGTAATATCCATTAACGGTACAAAAAAAGTTTTGGGGGGACCTATGAGTTCCTTTAAATTATCCAGCGTGGGAAAAGGACTTGGAATATTAAAAACAAACACACACGCAATCTCAGAAGATCTTAAGCCTTCACAAATGAAGAATGTCTCTGAATTGGAGCTGGGCAAAATTTTTCAAGTGAAACTTTTTTGGTGAAAAATGCAGATTTGGTGGTGCCAAACATTTTGTGAACCTGTGTCACTTTGTCAAATTGTTTTGGTTAAAACAAACCTAAATAAAATTTCAGAAAAAAAATCAGTGTTTCATTTTGACATTTTCTAAACAAAACATTTCAATTTTTTTGGTTCTTTCGACTTGTCATTTAAAAATATCCTTTAATTTTATTAAACAATCAAAAATGTTGAAAAATGGTTGAAATCAAAACAAAATATTTCAATTTTGCTGAAACAAAATATTTTGTTTGACCTGAAGAGAATTTTTTTGATTTTTGATTTGCTGAAAATTTTGTTTCTGGTTTGATCTGAGATGATTTTTTGAATTGCCAGTGAACTGAAAAAAATTGTTATCTACCCATCTCTATCCAGAAACAACTAAATGTGACTCCAGGTTTCCCTTAGTGCTATGTCCTAGTACCTCATACCCAGACACTCTTGGCTGCATTAAGTTTAAAGAACCAAAGTGCAAATTTTAGTTAATGAAATTGGTCGTTGATTCACACTCTAAAGTTGAGAAACAATAAATCAGCCTAAACTCACTCATAGAAATAGCTTGTGTTTTTTTTACTGTTTTGTTCAAATGAATCCCATGTTCTACCCATTTTCTAGCTCCTCTTCTAATTTGATGCTACCCATTAGGAGCTTGTCTACACAATGTGACTTCGGGACTATAGGGCTGTGAATTGTAGAGCGCTCTCACAGGGTGCGCACTAACTGCCTCCGGTAGACCCTGCTGGGATGAACTAAAAGGTACCTAGCTTGTGTTACTATAGCCCTGGGACTACATCGACGAGAACTAGGTACCCCTAGTTTGCACCAGCAGGGTTGACAAGGTGCAGTTAGCCTTCTAATGGGGTGCACGCTCTATGATTCCCACACCCTTAGTCCAGATTGTGGTGTCGTGTAGACATGCCCTACGTCTACACAACTGGAGTGAAAATTGCTCATTACTAAACCAGTTTGCATCATAATTTATATATAGCAAGTGCCATAATCTGTGATTATTGAACTTTTCTCTATGTCAGATTCAACATGCTGTAGCTTATCCTTTATTTAAGGTAAGAATCCCGATGGGCCTGTCTTCAGATTTGCCTGGTTGCTTTCATTCTGGGGCAAAATGTTGAAATTGCTAATCACTCTTTTCAGTGTGATATTCATTTGTTTTCTTTTCTCCAGTAATTTGCTGAATGCATAGAGACCATGCTGTAGTCAAAACAATTCTACTGAACTGAGATATCGGCTAGAGTAGACACTACCTCAAACCTAATGTGACTCGTGATCATTTTCATCTCTAGGGAAACATTATGTACTTTTGCTTTATTTCTATCTAACATCTAATTATTTCCAGAGTCAGTGCTTACTGCATCTTTTTGCTGTTATTTTATAATTAATATACTTTAAACAGAAACTGTACAGTTTTTAATTGAGATAGCATCTAGGAGAAATGGAACTTAATACACCTTACAGTTGGCTAGGTTTAAAACTTTAAAAATGCACATAAAGCAGGATGCATGTTAACTACAGAGGGACTGATCTGGCTTTTTTGGAAACACGGGAATTGCCAGCCGGGTCCATCGGGTCTGTATCCTGTCTTTGACATTGACTGGCATCTTCTGCATCAGGGGAAAGTGCAAGACAACCAGTAGCAGATGGTTATGGAATAACCTGTTGAGAGGGAAGTTCCTAACCCTGTTAATTTGAGGTTGGTTATGCCCCGAAGCATAAAGGTTTACCCCACTGTAAAATTAGAGTGATGCAGTGGTGAATCAGCCAGCAACGTGTTTATTAGAAGGCATAGCCACCAAGCTGCTCATAGCAGCAACTTACCATTACATACAGCAGCCAGCACCACTTCTGGTCAGGTTTTAATTGCCCTGGCCACATAGAAAGAAAGGGCAGACCCAATGGGTGTGGTTTAATTAGGCCAAAACTGTATTCACTTCACTTATCTGAGAATACCCAGCAGTAAATCATACCGTGCAGGTCCTCATTTCCTTAATCCTGGTTCCAGTAGCCCATTGCTGGTACCCTGCTTCCCCTCACCTCAAATGAGGAGCAAGGAGGGGAGGTTGTCTCCTGGCTCTACCCAATGTTAGGAGCCCCATTCACTCCTCTTTTCCCAGCTTCTTTATTGGATGCTTCCCCAAAACGTTCTTCCAACTCCTGTTTACCCATGACCGGTATCCCTTCTGTAGCGAAGCCCTGCATGGTTCAAGTGCAACATCTGGACCTAACCTCAGTACCTATCCCTACCGGGTCCATGGCCAGGTGTGGGGAAGGTGAATAAACCCACCCTGCCTGGCTAGTGTGAATGCTGCAGGACAAATTCTTCCCCAACTCCAAAGAAAGAAGGTGATGAGTGCAAAGCTCAGCCAATTGCAGAAACCCGGTTCTATCTCACCTCATTGCTGCTGGCCCGAGGTAGAGAGAGTGAGTTCCTATCAAGGTCCAGGGGGTCTAAATACCCGCTTTCCCTGCACATGTTGGGTCATTGTTTCCCCATACCTGGTCCTTCCACTTCTTTTTCCTCTCCTGGCTCTGTACAAGTGAGTTCCTCTATTGCCCCTACCCCCAATCCCTTTAAGTGTAGCCCCTTAAAGAAACTTGGCCTCTTTCTTTCTGTAGCCAGACAAGGACTCACTGAATCCAATTACAGTGAGAACGTTTTATCAAGCCAACGTTCACTTCACCAATTTAATAAGCTAATATATTATGCCAGTGATACTCAGACTGAGGCTCGTGAGCCTCAATTGGCTTTTTAATGCATCTTCTGTGGCTCTTTGCAGCACATGATATTAAAACACTGTGTGATTTAATTATTAGCCCATCTAAGTTATTAACCAATCAGGAGGCTTTTACTATGTTATTAACCAGTTGTAGTGGATAAAATAATAATACTTGATCAGTCATTTTGCTGTGAGAATAATAGGTATGTAGATATAAAAATAGTAAATGAAACAATGAATTCATGCTGCTGTGGCTCTTTTGGGTAATGTTGATGGCTCATTTGGCTCCTAAACCACTGAGATCTGAGTGTCACTGTATTATACAGTACATGAATAGGTGGAGAAGAAATGAAATTCACTCACAAACTCTCATTCTCTGTTTCTGATGTTTACTTTATCATTCATTACTGTTTCCTCTGGAGGTGATTCCCTGGCCTTTTGTAGAAACAGAAGAGGCAGCAGGATCTGTTCAAAGAGTATACAAAACATTTCCCACCCATGGTGTCATTAAAGGCTATTCTTCCTGGAAGAGCAGAAGTTGCGATAGAGACCCTGAGAAATTGACCAGTCATACCCAGAAGTATGAAGAGAATGAAGCTAGAGGAAGTAGTGGTTGGTGAGTCAGCATGAGTAATTTTGTTCCAATGAGAATGAAGATTGAGGGTTTTTTTTTCCCTCTTAAACATTTTGGACATCATTGCTTAATGGAGGGAAATAAGCGATATTATGTCTGTGTAGCTAGTACTTCTTGATTTTTAAATCAAAAGAAAAAATATTTAGAATCTAGATATGTGTCTTCATAGGCACCCTCCTCGTAGGAAAGCGAGGGGGAAAACAGCTCCTGGTGAGTATGTTTCTGTCCGTTTTGTATTGGTGATAATTTTGCAGTATGTATTAGAATCTAATGTGAGGTTAGCTCTGCCCCACTGGGACACAGAACTGATGTATTCAGTGCACTGAAATGTTAGCAGGATGGAATTGTTTGGTTTGGTGAGGGTTTTTTTTTTTCATCCATATACCATTGGCAGATGTACTTTTGATTTGTGAGATTTCCTAATAATGAGTGCACTGGATTCATTACAGCTTGTAGCTGCTTGTTGTAGACCGAGCAGTTGGCTGTGTTAGATGGTAAAGAAAACTGATCAAGAAGCCATTAAGTTCAAAAGTTGAGCTCAGTTTGATGTGGGTTATTGCACAAGCCAAGGGGAGGAGGGGGCTGGAGTTTGCTGTTTCATTCTACATTCAGGGAGGGTAACTTCTGTTGTTGGGCTGCCTGCTGTTCGTGCAAGTTTTTCATTCAAGAATGGACAGAAATGCAACATATGTACATTTTATATATAACTGTGTTTCAGTGGAGACCTGATCCAAAGCCCCCTGAAATCAGCTGAAGTTCTCCCACTGACTTCTGTGAGCTTTGCCTCACACTTTGTGCTACATATATTCTTTGTCATTTTATCCAAATGCAGAGACACAAGTCAGTAACTGGAGTGTGTTGTACCATCAGATATAACGGTGTAAAGCTGCTACGTGAGAGCGAGCAAGTGAGCAATGTGATTAGACCTTTATAGATTACTGAAGGCTGCATCTATATTTCCCATGCTGTTAACTGACTGAGTTTGATGCTAAGCAAAATGCTGGTGCTCATCTTCTGCTGGAAATGTTGTTTTTCAAGCCTATCTACTTACTGTAGACCCAGTTTCATTTACTGTATCATAGGTCACATGACAAGCATTTTTGGTAACTTGGTTTTGTTTTTTTTGTTTAAAAAAAAAAAAGAGAGAGAGAGAAAGAGAAAGAACCCCCCTCCCCCGAATTATGGCATAACAAGAGGAAGAGTGCTGCCCTATCTCTTGGGTACAGTAACTTGAGTGCGTGGGCTACATGGATTAAAATGAGTCAGCACTCTCCTTAAAAATGGCTTGTTGTTGAAAAGGGAGGTTAAACCTGCCTTCAGCAAACGGTATCACAGACTCATTTGCTTGTAGAAGTCTCTACCTACTTCAGCTGCAGTTAGTAAAACGACTGGGGTGGGTGTTGTTTTTTGAGGTACACTGCTACAATCTTTGCAGCCTGCCCTCTGCTTGCAGGCGATTCATTTGATACAACAGAATGAAAATAGCTCTCATCATGTGCATGTCTTGGCCCGTGAGTCTGAATATCTTGCAACTACAATTCCTTCCTGTGCTTAGGATCGTAGATTTCAAGGCCAGAAGGGACCATTATGGTCTAGTCTGCTGTCCAGCTTAGCATAGGCCAGAAAATTTCAACCAGTGACTCTTGCATGGAGTACAGAACTTAGTATGTCTTGCAGAAACACGTCCAGTCTGACTGGGCTAAGAAATGATCCCTCTGGGTGCCCCGCTGGGAACCCCTGCATCGGACCAAGATCCACGTTCACACTTATTTTTGTGACGTATCAGTTACCTCGTTCTTAATCCATTGAGCATAATTTCAAGGGGGCCATTGTGATTATCTAGCCTGATCCCTTGCCATAGAATTTCACCAAGTGTGATGCCTGCTTGGAGCCCAATAACTTGTGTTTGACTCAGCCACAGATTCTTTGCAGATTTGCTTTGAAGAGATTCCATTGACAAAAGTGTCTCCTAGGTGGTTCTGAAAGGTTTATCCTTCTGGTGCTTTTAGGGTTGCCAACTTTCTAATCATGCAAAACTGAACACCCTAGCCACGCCCCTTCCCTGAGACCCTGCCCCGCCCCTTCCCCAAGACCCCGCCCCTTCTGCAAGACCCCAACCCCACTCACTACATTCCCCCTCTCTCGGTGGCTTGCTCTCCCTCACTCTCCCTCACTTGCACTGGGCTGGGGCATGGGGTTTGGGTGCGGGAGGGGGTGAGGGCTCTACCTGGAGGTGCGGGCTCTGGGGTGTGGGTAGAAATGAGGGGTTCAGGGTGCAAGAGGGGGCTCCAGGCTGGGGCAGGGAGTTGGGGTGTGTGGGCTCAACCTGAGGGGGTGGGCTCTGGGGTGAGGCCAGGGATGAGGGGTTTGGGATGCAGGAGGAGGCTCCAGACGTGGGGGTGGAGCCTAGGGATTCAGAGTGCAGGAGGGGGCTGCAAGTTGAGGCAAGGGGTTGGGGTGTGGGAGTGGGTGCAGGCTCTGGGGTACAGGAGGGGGCTCCAGGCTGGGGGTGGGGCTGAGGGATTCGGAGTGTGGGAAGGGGCTGTGAGTTGACGCAGCGGGTTGGGGTGCAGGAGGAGGTACGGGCTCTGGGCTGGGGCTGATGATAAGGGTTCAGGGTGTGGGAGGGGAGTCTGGGCTGGGGCAGAGAGTTGGGGTGCAGGGAGGGTGTGGTCTCCAGCTGGAGGTGCAGGCTCTGGGGTATGGCTGGGGATGAGGGGTTTGGGGTGCAGGAGGGAGCTTTGGGTTGTGGGAGGAGCTCAAGGCAGGGGCTTGGGGTTGGGGTGCAGGCTTACCTCAGATGGCTCCTGGTCAGTGGTGCTGTGGGGCTAAGGTAGGCTCTCTGCCTGTCCTGGCACCACGCTGCCCCCCAGAAGTGGCCAGCAGCAGGTCCAGCTCCTAGGCGGGGGGGCCAGGAGGCTCTGTGCACTGCTCTCGGCCTCTAGCTCCCATTGGCCATGGAGCCAGTGCTCGGGGTGGGGGCAGTGCATGGAGCCCCATGGCACCCCCTATCTAGGAGCCTGACCTGCTGGCCACTTCCAGGGCACAGCATGGTGCCAGGACGGGCAGGAAGCCTGCCTTAGCCCCACAGCACCACTGAACAGGAGCCGCCAAAGCCCCTTTTCGACTGGGTGTTTGGTCAAAAACTGGATGCCTGGTCACCCTAGGCCTGGGGGTGGAGGCGAGGGGTTCAGAATATTAGAGGGGGCTCCAGGCTGAGGCAGCGGGTTGGAGTGTTTGAGGGGCTACAGGCTCTGGGCTGGGGCCAGAAATGAGGGATTCAGGGTGCAGGAGGAGGCTCTGAGCTGGGGCAGGGTATTCGGGTGGGGGGTGGGGGGGTGTGAGAGCTCCATCTGGGGGTGCAGGCCAGGGATGAAGGATTTGGGGTGCAGGAGGGGGCTTCAGGCTGGGGTTGAGGGGTTCAGAGTGTGGGAGGGGGCTCTGGGCTGGGGCAGGGTGTGTGAAGGCTCCAGCTGAGGGTGAAGACTCTGCGGTAGGGCTGGGGCCGAGGGGTTTAGGGTGCAGGAGGGGGTTCTTGGCTAGGACTGAGGGGTTTGGAACATGGGAGGGGGCTCTGGGCTGGGGCAGGGTGTGTGTGGGGGGTGAAGGCTCCGGCTGGGGGTGCAGACTCTGCGGTAGGGCTGGAGCCGAGAGGTTTGGGGTGCAGGAGGGGTTCTTGGCTAGGACTGAGGGGTTTGGAGCATGGGAGGGGGCTCTGGGCTGGGGCAGTGTGTGTGTGCGGGGTGAGGGCTCTGGCTGGGGGTGCAGACTCTGTGGTAGGGCTGGGGCTGAGGAGTTTGGGGTGCAGGAGCGGGCTCTGGGCTGGGGAAGGCTGTTGGGGCATGGGGGGGGTTGAGGGTGCAGGCTCCAGGAAGTGCTTACCTCAGGCAGCTCCCAAAGCAGTGGCATGTCACCCCTCTGGCTCCTATGCAGAGGTGCTGCCAGGTGGCACTGTGTGCTGTCCCGTCCTCAGGTGCTGCCTCTGCAGCTCCCATTGGCCATGGTTCCTGGCCATTGGGTGCTGCAGAGCTGGTGCTTGGGGTGGGGGCAGCGTGCGGAGCCCCCTGGCTGTCCCTATGCATAGGAGCCGGGGAAGCACATGCCACTGCCTCCGGGAGCTGTGCAGAGCCACAGTAGGCAGGGAGCCTGCCTTGGCCCTTCTGCGCTGTTGATCAGACTTTTAACGGCCCGGTCAGCGGTGCTGACTGGAGCTGCCGGGTCCCTTTTTGACCAGGCATTCCGGTCGAAAACCAGCCTGGCAACGCTAGACCCAGAACTAGCCAGCCCTGTTCAGTTAGCCCCCACCCTGCCACACCTACACTGTGTGTAGGACATAAAATGGGAGGAAGCCCAGGAGGGGGCCCTGCAGGAAAGCGTTACCCGAGTGAAGCCAGCGCCTGTGGTGGGCCGGAAGAAACTCTGGGCTCCAGGGAGGCAGTGCTGGGGCCGTTGTTCCACAAGAGGCCTGGGGAGCTGAGGCAGTGGTGGCTGACTTTTCCCAGTCCAGGGAAGAAGGGGGGAAGCTGTAGGGTGGCCCTAGAAGAAGGGAGACTTCCAGCATGGAAGAGCTGGCCGAGCCAGTGCTCTGCATAGAGTGAGAACTGCCCGTTCAGCCCAGAGAGGGCAGGAAAACCCTTTGTGTTCATTTGGGACCACTGTCAAAGGTGGTGTTTATTGTGAACATTGAGTGCCTCGAAAGGGGGTTGAACTTGGAGAGTGACCTCACTGGAGGGCTGAGCCACATGAATCTCTCGGAGAGACAGAAAAACCTCGTGAAGGGAAACTGAGGCAGGGATGCTGCAGGGCCACCCTGTGCTACCAGGAGGTGCTCTAGAGGTGGCAACCCTTTTACCACCCCTTTAAAGGGTTCAGTATAATACCACTGTGCCTGCCATGGAGGGGCCAGAGCCATGGCTTTGCCTATGCCTCCCCACCTTTTCAGCAAGTTCCTCCTGGGTATCCCTGGTATCCCCGGCATGAGGCCCGCAATTCTGGTCGTTGCACAGGTGAGTCGCACTAGGGTGGGTAGCCTCTCCTCCATGGACGTTCTCCTCGGAGCTGGAATTGTCCTTGCGGCCCAGCGGTAGCACTGAGAAGGGTGCCAGAGAGGTGGAGGAGATGCTTGTGGAGGTGTCTGATCATTTTTAGAGAGAGGTTTATTGCAGCTGTATGTGAAGCGGAGGGGGATCATCTCATTAACAAATGGGGAACTACATTCTTTTGGTGGGGGGAACAGCGCATTCTCCAGCCCCTTGTCATTTGGATCCTGCCATTTGTCTCGTCTGAGATTCGTGGCCATTTTGAGGTCTGACTCACAAGCATTGGAGCCAGGAGAGCCGGGGTGCAGTGCTGTGGACACTTACATGGCCGAGCTGATAAGTAGCATCTCGGCTGCTCTTTGCACTTGGTTTCTCTTCTTAGTAAACACTTCACTACAAAAACATCACCGGCCTCTCTTTGGAGAGCAATTCCCTCTTGTGGTCAATGCAATGAAGCCAATAAGCGGGCGTAGGGGTTCAGTGGAATAAGCCAGGTCTCAGTGGGGCCTACCCCCGAGTCCAGAGTGAGCGCTGCATGTTACCCTGGGAGAGGCTCAGACTCACACGCTAACTCCTGGGCAGCAAGCATACGGAGCACCTTCTCTTCCACGCTGGTGACGGGTGACTCAGCAGCCATCTCCAGGGCAGCACTGACAGGCTCTGACGGAAATTGCATCAAAGCCTCCTTACCCGAAGAGCTGGCTGGGTCAGTGGGTTTGAGTGTGGCTGGAAGTGCAGTGCGGGGCTCTCCGGGCTGTGGAGAACAGTTCAAAGCCATGGTGATGAAGTCTGTTCCGTAGTGGCTCATCCCCGGCAGCGCTCCCGGTTACCGCTTGCCACCACAGAGCTGTCGTTGACACTAACACACTGCTCTGCTTTTGAAGAACTTTTTTTCCCCAGTCATGCTTTCGACACTGAGATTTGGAAACTCAGCAGCAAGACTAGAAGGTTCACTCACTCAGCAAAGCTGGGAGTGCAAGCCCATTGCACAAATAGGGCAGTTTTCAGTTTTGCTTTTCACAACTAGGCCCTGCACAAAGGGTAGTTTTGTAATTAATTCAGGGCAAGCTCTGTGTCCAGGGCACATGTTTGTGCCACAGGCTGTTCTGTGTCTAATGAGCATGTAAGAGCAATGGAAAAAAACGAACAAGCTTTGCCCGGAGTAAGTACTGGAGATGAAAACCTTTATGCGGTATTGACTCCATACCTTGCAATTGCTGCAATGCTCTTCTTGCTCCGCTCTATTGTTACTGACAGAGATACAAATAAGGGGCCTGATTCTGCCAAGCTTTTATTGTCAATAGGATGCCGTATGTAAGTACTACTCAGTGTGAATTAGGTGGCTGAATCAGGCCCATTATGACTAGAACAAATCCTACTACACTGGTGCATATGCAATGAAAGATCTTCATGCCCATAAACTTCAGTGTCCCCTTCTTTTTCCAGACACTGAATCGCACCACAGCATAGCTGATACTATTCTATATGGTATCGCTAACGAGCAGCCTCAGACTAGCAGTTACATCCCCAAAAGACGATGTGAAAAGAACATTATTAGGGGTGCAGTCAAGTATGCAGAGTTAGGAAATGCCAGAATTAAGGCTGCTTGTGCATCTGGATGATGATCTAGTCTTTAATTACAGGGTCACATACCCTCTTTTATCATGTCTTGCCTCATTTAGTGAGCAGGGAGATAGCCAGTCAGTATTAGGGATGTAAAATATTAAATGGTTAATCAGTTAACATTAATCTTACCAGTTAGTCCACTCTAACCATTAAACCCCAGCCCCAGGCCGGCCGGACAGAGAGACCCCAACCCCTCTCCCTTGAATCAGTTAACCGATTAAATGATATAATTTTAATCGTTTAAATGGTTACATTTTTAAATTATATTTACATCTCTAGTCAGTATTTCTTTTTCCTCCTCATTCAGTGTGTGGCCTTATTTGCCACACACCATCCAAACCCTGCACAGAAATATGCTTTTCCTCCAGCTGTTTCTCTGGAGCTCTTACCCTAGTGTTTGAGTGTTTCACAAACAATCAGTTTTTCTGAGGTGGTATCATTATCCCCAGTTTAAAGCTGGGGACCTGATATACAGGGAGATTAAGGCCAAAATATTAATTTATTAACTGAGACCCGTTGGCCTTGAATTTCCAGAGCACTTTATTATATTATATTGGAAATGACTGCCTCGGAAGGAGTTATAGTGGACCACAAGCTAAATATGAGTCAACAGTGTAACGCTGTTGCAAAAAAAGCAAACATCATTCTGGGATGTATTAGCAGGAGTGTTGTAAGCAAGATATGAGAAGTAATTCTTTCGCTCTGATTAGGCATCAGCTAGAGTATTGTGTCCATTTCTAGGTGCCACATTTCAGGAAGGATGTGGACAAACTGGAGAGATTCCAGAGAAGAGTGACAAAAATTATTAAAGGTCTAGAAAAATGACCTATGAGGGAAGATTGAAAAGATTAGGTTTGTTTAGTCTGGAAAAGAGAAGACTGAGAGGGGACATGATAGCAGTTTTAAAGTAAGTAAAAGACTGTTACAAGGAGAAAGAAGAAAAATTGTTTTTCTTAACCTCAGAGGATAGGACAAGAAGCAATGGGCTTAAATTACAGCAAGGGAGGGTTAGGTTGGACATTAAGAAAAACTTCCTAATTGTCAGGGTGGTTAAGCACTGGAATTAATTGCCTAGGGCTGTTGGGGGATCTCCATCATTGGAGATTTTTAAGAGCAGGTTAGACAAACACCTGTCAGGAATGGTCTAGATCAGTGGTGGGCAATCTGCGGCCCGCGGGCCACATGCGGCGTACCAGGTTAAGCTGATTGCAGGCTGTGAGACACTTTATGGACATTGGCCATCTGCAAGCACGCCCCCCACCCCGCAGCCCCCACTGGCCACGGTTCACCATTCCCAGCCAATGGGAGCTGCAGGAGGTGGCGGGCCGCACGTTGCCCACCATTGGTCTAGATAATATTTAGTCCTGCCATGAGTGCAGGGGACTGGACTAGATGACCTCTCAAGGTCCCTTCCAGTCCTGTAATTCTATGTTCAATGCACAACTCCCATTAATTTCAATTGCAATTGAGTGCTCAGCACTCTGGCAAATCAGAGCTGAACTGTTTCTTATGGGGAACCCAGAAAATAGGGAACTTATAGACTCTAGGACTGGAAGGGACTTCGAGAGGTCATCGAGTCCAGTCTCCTGCCCTCAGGGCAGGACCAAATACTGTCTAGACCATCCCTAATAGACATTTATCTAACCTACTCTTAAATATCTCCAGAGATGGAGATTCCACAACTTCCCTAGGCAATCTATTCCAGTGTTTAACTACCCTGACAGTTAGGAACTTTTTCCTAATGTCCAACCTAAATCCCCTTTGCTGCAGTTTAAGCCCATTGCTTCTTGTTCTATCATTGGAGGCTAAGGTGAACAAGTTTTCTCCCTCCTCCTGATGACACCCTTTTAGATACCTGAAAACTGCTATCATGTCCCCTCTCAGTCTTCTCTTTTCCAAACTAAACAAACCCAATTCCTTCAGCCTTCCTTCATAGGTCATGTTCTCAAGACCTTTAATCATTCTTGTTACTCTTCTCTGGACCCTCTCCAATTTCTCCACATCTTTCTTGAAATGAGGTGCCCAGAACTGGACACAATACTCCAGTTGAGGCCTAACCAGCTCAGAGTAAAGCGGAAGAATGACTTCTCCTGTCTTGTTTACAACACACCTGTTAATGCATCCCAGAATCACGTTTGCTTTTTTTGCAACAGTATCACACTGTTGACTCATATTAAGCTTGTGGTCTACTATGACCCCTAGATCTCTTTCTACCATACTCCTTCCTAGACAGTCTCTTCCCATTCTGTATGTGTGAAACTGATTGTTCCTTCCTAAGTGGAGCACTTTGCATTTATCTTTATTGAACTTCATCCTGTTTACCTCAGACCATTTCTCCAATTTGTCCAGATCATTTTGAATTTTGACCCTGTCCTCCAAAGCAGTTGCAATCCCTCCCAGTTTGGTATCGTCCGCAAATTTAATAAGCGTACTTTCTATGCCAACATCTAAATCGTTGATGAAGATATTGAACAGAGCCGGTCCCAAAACAGACCCCTGCGGAACCCCACTTGTTATACCTTTCCAGCAGGATTGGGAGCCATTAATAACTACTCTCTGAGTACGGTTATCCAGCCAGTTATGCACCCACCTTATAGTAGCCCCTTCTAAATTGTACTTTCCTAGTTTATCTATAAGAATATCATGCGAGACCGTATCAAATGCCTTACTAAAGTCTAGGTATATCACATCCACTGCTTCTCCCTTATCCACAAGGCTCGTTATCCTGTCAAAGAATGCTATCAGATTAGTTTGACACGATTTGTTCTTCACAAATCCATGCTGGCTATTCCCTATCACCTTACCACCTTCCAAGTGTTTGCAGATGATTTCTTTAATTACCTGCTACATTATCTTCCCTGGCACAGAAGTTAAACTAACTGGTCTGTAGTTTCCTGGGTTGTTTTTATTTCCCTTTTTATAGATGGGCACTATATTTGCCCCCTTCCAGTCTTCTGGAATCTCCCCCGTCTCCCATGATTTCCCAAAGATAATAGCTAGAGGCTCAGATACCTCCTCTATTAACTCCTTGAGTATTCTAGGATACATTTCATCAGGCCCTGGTGATTTGCAGGCATCTAACTTTTCTAAGTGATTTTTTACTTGCTCTTTTTTTATTTTATCTTCTAAACCTACCCTCTTCCCGTAAGCATTCACTATATTGGACATTCCTTCAGACTTCTCAGTGAAGACCAAAACAAAGAAGTCATTAAGCATCTCTGCCATTTCCAAGTCTCCCGTTACTGTTTCCCCCTCCTCATTGAGCAGTGGGCCTACCCTGTCCTTGGTCTTTCTCTTGCTTCTAATGTATTGATAAAAAGTCTTGTTTCCCTTTATTCTCATAGCTAGTTTGAGCTCATTTTGTGCCTTTGCCTTTCTAATCTTGCCTCTGCATTCCTGTGTTATTTGCCTATATTCGTCCTTTGTAATCTGTCCTAGTTTCCTTTTTTTATATGACGCCTTTTTATTTTGTAGGTCACGCAAGATCTCGTGGTTAAGCCAAGGTGGTCTTTTGCCACATTTTCTATCTTTCCTAACCATCAGAATAGCTTGCTTTTGGGCCCTTAATAGCGTCCCTTTGAAAAACTGCCAACTCTCCTCAGTTGTTTTTCCCCTCAGTCTTGATTCCCATGGGACCTTACCTATCAGCTCTCTGAGCTTACGAAAATCCGCCTTCCTGAAATCCATTGTCTCTATTTTGCTGTACTCCCTTCTACCCTTCCTTAGAATTGCAAACTCTATGATTTCATGATCACTTTCACCCAAGCTTCCTTCTACTTTCAAATTCTCAACGAGTTCCTCCCTATTTGTTAAAATCAAGTCTAGAACAGCTTCCCCCCTAGTAGCTTTTTCAACTTTCTGAAATAAAAAGTTGTCTGCAATGCAGTCCAGGAACTTATTGGATAGTCTGTGCCCCGCGGTGTTATTTTCCCAACATATATCTGGATAGTTGAAGTCCCCCATCACCACCAAATATTGGGCTTTGGATGATTTTGTTAGTTGTTTGAAAAAAGCCTCATCCACCTCTTCCACCTGATTAGGTGGCCTGTAGTAGACTCCCAGCACGACATCACCCGTGTTTTTTACCCCTTTTAGCCTAACCCAGAGACTCTCAACACTTCCGTCTCCTGTGTCCATCTCCACCTCAGTCCAAGTGTGTACATTTTTAATATATAAGGCAACACCTCCTCCCTTTTTCCCCTGTCTATCCTTCCTGAGCAAACTATACCCATCCACACCAACTTTCCAGTCGTGTGTATTATCCCACCAAGTTTCAGTAATGCCAACAATGTCATAGTTGTATTTATCTATTAGCACTTCCAGTTCTTCCTGCTTATTACCCATACTTCTCGCATTTGTATATAGGCATCTAAGATACTGGTTTGATCTTGCCTCCCAGCTTTGCCCTGACCCTCCTTTCTCCCTGCCCGTGCTCCCTCCTGTTTCCAACCCATCTCCCAGGTCTTGTTCCCCACTTACCTGTGGGGTTTGCTCACCTGTCCCCGTCGAACCTAGTTTAAAGCCCTTCAGTGAATGACCCGCTGTGCAAGGTTTGGTTGAAGTGATTTGCCCAGCCCACACAGGGCAGAGGTAGGCATCGAATCCAGTTCTCCAGGGCAGCATTCATCTTCCTTAACTCTAGACCATCCTCTTTTCAAGCTGTCTCCTGCCTTGTTTGTGACACACGATCCAACTTGTGCAACTAATGAGGCAGGGATCCTACAGACAACAGCCTCCTTCGCTTCACACCCCTGATTTGTCCCCAGAGCAGATCCTTCCTGTGCACAGAATGAGGCAGGGGTCCTGTGCAAAGAAATAGTATAAAGACTGTATCTTAATGCACGGACATGAAGACACGGAGTTAAATTGCACATGCAGCCTTAATTCTGGAATTTCCTAATTTTTAAATTGACTTTGCAACTTTAATGTTCTGTTCATATATTTTTGGGATGTCATTTCCCTAATTAGAACCCCCTCCCAGAAATTAGTTTGTGTGGAAACATATTGACTCCCAACTTGGGATGTCAGTAGGGTCCAGACCATTAGAACTACCACATAGACCTCAGCCACTTGAACTAATCGCATAGTGGGTAACAGTAGAAGGCTGTTATCCTCCGTGTAGACCAGTAACTAGAGTAGGATGAGACACACCCTTTGCCAGTGGGTTTTGCAGACATTTGCTGATGGCAGAGGAATGGTGAGATTCATGACTCTTGAGTTCTCTTCTGGAGGGCAGTGTGGTGTAGAGCTTATAGACCCCGTGCCCCTAGCCTGTCACTGCCCTCCCTTACCCCCATCCCTCTGCTCTTCTCCATCCTTCTCATCTTGGTATTGCCCCCCACCCTGTAGCGATGCAAGACTCACTGGTGCGGCGCCTCCTGCTGGTCATTCTGGGAATTAGCTCTTCCAGCCTGGAGCACAGGCTGGTGTCTCACCTGCCACTGGCCCCCGTCTCCCTCCCAGACCCCAGTGCCCCCCTATGTAAGGGTTCTGCCCCCAGCAGTGACCCACAATCTGGGTCTCCCCACCCAGGGGAACCCTCAACCCTCTATCCCCACCTTACCTCAGTGGCTATCTATCCCCTGCTCCCTGAGGCAGACGGCAGTCTGTAAACCACTCATCATTGGCCAGATGGGGTTGGACCAGCCGCCTCTGCCTATTCCCAGGCTACACTGCTGTAGCCTCAGTACCTTTCCTGGCCTTTAGCAAGGCCTGCAGCCTGTGGGGGTGGGTTCAGACTGGAGCTCCCCTGGCCTTCCCCCAGCCCTGCTCCACTCCAATCAGCCTCGCCTTTCACAGCCGCAGCTCTCCCCAGCGCTGCTTTTAACCCCTGTTCTTCAGGAGTGGGGCAGCTGCCCCACTACACACCCCTTTTGCTTCAAGCCAAACCCACCCATCCCCTGGCTCCTGTTTCTCCCCTCCGCTCACTGGCTCCTCCAGCCGTATCTTCCCCCCGTCGCTTTCTTCCCACCCTTCCTCATCCTTCTACATTCAAAGCAGGTAGCTTCCTTCTTGGTGCTGCCAGCATGGGGGCACTGGGAGCCCAGGACCGGACTCGGCTCTCAGTTCTGGTGCCACAACTGTCCCTGATTGCCTGGGGGAGCAATTTTAGGGAAAGTTCTGCTGGCCCCTACATCTCTGGCTGCAGCATGCTCAGTCCTCCTGTGGGGCTGGCTCATGTGCAGTCTGGGTGTCATGTAGGAGTTGTGAGCGTGCTCAGCGTGGATGGAATCATCAGAAAATTTAGCTGCCAAACTCCAGCAAGTCTCTACTGAGCATGTGCAAATTGAGATTTTCCACCCCGAAGATGCATTTGGGCAGATTTTCATAAGGAGGGCAAAAGGCACACCCCTGACAGCAGAATGACTCCCCTCCACATCTTTTTTTTTACACAATATAAAGTGTGTATTTTAGCTGCGTTGGCCTAGACGGTAATGTATCTATTTCAGAAGTTCTCAGTAGGGAAAGTGTTTTCTGCTGTTGTCTCTGCTATATAGTAGCCACCCTCTTTGTAGTCCTAGCACGGCCTTTTGGGGGCAGTGCTTGCTGCAAATGCCTTTCTGTTTCTCCCCCCATCCACTATATTTCCACTACAGTGCTGTACAAGCAAAGATCCACAGGAATGGCATCAGAGGCCTGAGAGGTGACCTCTGTGGATCCCAGCCGCTCTTTTGTTCCCAATCCTGAACAAGCCCCACAGAGCCCCCCATCATGGCAACCTTTGGTGCTTTCAGGGTTGACTGGGCAACCCTTCCAGTCCTCCTCAGGCACTGGAATTGTTGCAGAACCAGGTGTGGCACATCATCCCCCCAGGGCTTAATGAGCTGCTCCCACAGGGTTCATGGCTCCTGTAGTAGAAAGAGACTGAGCACTGGCCTCAAACTGGGATGGTGGCACGGTGTTGCAGTTACTATCTCAATGCCCCACTGGAATATACTGTTGTTATCAACATATGTTGTCACTAACTCCCAGCTGGGTACCGTCGGGTTTGAGTTGTGGTGGCAAAATATATTCAAACAGGGGAGTGATGGGCTTACCACGGTGCCTGTGGCACCTTGCTTCTCCCAAGCAGGAGTGCCTTGAATCACTCAGAAATACCACCCCGTCTAGCTAGTTAAAGCATTGGCACCGACAGACTCTGAAGGAAGCCATGTCCAGGCCTTCCCAAGGAGAAGATAAAGACAATGATGGGAGTATGAAGGGGAGGATAGTCAGGTTTATGCATAGATGCACATGAATGAATGAACATAAGCATGGTCTCATATTTACTACTGCAATTCATCAGGAGATGCATTTAGTAATGATATAACAGAAGGCAGAATAGATCTTTCCGTGGGAAGGATGTGTCGTTCACTCATACCTCTACCACTCCAGAAAATATTTGGCAGATTTAATCCCTTTTTGCAAAAATTTTTGTTTAAAATTTGTGGTCCTGAGTCTACCACTCTGCCATGTGTTTGCTGCAGATGGGGAGCAATAAAATGTGAACTGTGCTCTATAATACTATTAAAGTATTGTATGTCCTGTATTTACATGGCAGAGGAAAAGGAAAAATGTTTTTGGCTGGTTAATCACAGTGGGTTTAAGGGAACCACAAAACCCACTCTAACCCTGTGCAAGTGGTTGCATTTTACTGACATAACATATTAATCATGTATCTAGAACAAAAGCAGTCTTCTAGTTTTGGGGAAAACAAATTTGTTCAAAAATCAGATTTGCTCTTGGGTTCAGTTTGGATTGTAGCTGTTACCAGTTAAGGTAGAATGGCCTTTTGTGATTCTAGTTAAGAATTATGACTAAAATTTCCAAAAGTCTAAGTCCCATTTTCAGAAGTGACTTTAGATATTTCATAACCTAAGTCATTTTGAAAATAGGACTTAGGCTCCTCAGTCACTTAGGTGATTTGGAAAATTTTACCCCATGTCTTGTGCTGTCCTGTCTGCCTTCCCTTGTACCGTTAGATTATCAGTCCTTTGGGAAAGTTGCCCATTGTGTGATAAGCACTGGTCTACTACTAATATAAAATAGTAACATACAAAGTCCTTTACATCAGTGTATAAATTATTATTATTAGAAGTTTTACCATTGACTTCAGTGGAAGCAGAGTGAGGCTAACGCTGAGCACTTTTGATAACCCCACCCACAAAATATGTGCACAGTACATATAATATTTGATCAGTAAGAAAGATAAACGTCTATAGTTGCATTGAAACATTAAGGATCAAATTTTCAATAATGGGGTAATGGATAGACTGGCACAAATAGGAATATATGCATTGCATCATGAAAAGCCATGGTTGGGTGCATAAATTGAGCAACTGTTCAACTAGCTACTTGTCGCTATGTACGACTTCCTGATTTCATTATGCAAGTGCTCACTTGCACGTGCAAATGTGTTTTTCTTGGACACAGGGGGTACATGTGCATTTACTCTGGACACACCATATTGAACCATTGTTTTGAAATGTTGACCTTCATGTTCTATTCTTCCGAGTCCTCCCTGTCCCCTTCCCTCTCCACCACCTGCTATGGACAAACAGAAATCCCAGCACAGCTGAGAGTTGTGCACAGCTGCACTGAAGAATTAAAACTTTAGCATATCAAGTGATTTCCACATGGGCTTTGTACTTCACTGCTATAACACAGTTATTTTAGCAAATAGTGTTGATATCAGTGATTCAGAAAACAGGAACTGCTTGTTCATGAGAATTTAAAGTGAAAATTAGTTTAAAGAACTGAGAGAAGTTGAAACAGTAAAGTGAGTAAGGGTGTCAGGTTTTGAAACTGAAAAAAATGGTAGCCTTCTCCAGATAGCCCTGTGGGCATGGCTGGTGACAACCACAAAATATGATTAGGATTTCTCATAACAGAGCATCATTTACCGTTAAGGGCTTTATTTCAGTACCTTAAAGTAAAGGTTTCTGTTTAGCAATATCTGAACAAAACTCAGGCCAAAGTTCAAGCTTTAATCCTTGCTGATTTAGTCTGATTTTTGTCATACAGATCTACTAAAACCAGGTAAGCTTTAGTAATAAATAGGGGGTGAGAAGAGATTACACAGCGGCCACAGCCATGTTCATTCAGCAGTTACAGTGGTTAGAATTACAGCATGCCTGTCAAGGTGTCACTTGCTATACTAGAATGACTCAATGATAGATCAGGATAGCAAGGTAAGGTGTCAGTTTGGTGCAGCCATTAATGAGACACCACAAAGACAACCAACCATCTGATGTAGGCTCTGATACATTGTGGGTCATACTGGTGCAGACTGAGATTAGCTTTCTGGAAGTCAGTGGACCAGTTTCTCCTCCAGTTCACACTGAGATTGGATCACGAGTTACTCCAGAGAAGTTAATGAGTTTACACTGGTGTAACTGGAGAATCAGGCCTACTGGATGAATGTCAATATGAAATTGACTTGAAATGAGCCTTGCCTTATAGCCACGCTGACACACATACTCTTGCAGATTATTTATTATCCTGAAGGGCAGTAGGGTGAAATCCTGGACCCACTGAAATCAACAGCAAAAGTTACTCTGTATTTTGCAGGTGTCTCAGCAGGGTGGTAGTTCCCATTTGTGTACTCGTGAAGGAGAGCCCAGGGTGTATAAAGTCTGGAGTCAAATCCACCTCCAGTTTGTGGGTGAGGATCTCCACTGTTGTCAAAACTCTGCCGTTGCTGGCACCAATGCACCTCCTGACATTTGTCGTGTAACTAAGAGGGTCTGGGCCTGATTCTAGAGGATGTTGGGTGCCCTCAATGCTCAGGAGCTTTAGTGACCGCAAGATGGGATGGGAATGTACAGTGCGCTACCCTCTGCACAGTCAGCCTCCCGCAGAGAAGCCCACATTGACTGCAGTGGAAGCTGAAGGACGCTCAGTACTTTTTGGGAGCAGGCCTTTAATTTGTTTACCTTCAAAATGCTTGAGTGCTCTTCAGCTGTGCTCAGCGCATTAGCCCTAGCAATGCCAGCTGTTACCCGCCCAGCACACTTCAGCTGGGGCCTGCACACTTGTGCTCACACATTCAATAGGTGACCTGATGGTCGCTACCGCCTCCTCCTCCTTTTTTCTTCCTGCTCAGGTTAACTGTTTAGAGATCGAAACCAAGCCCTATTTGGCAGCCCAGCTGGCAACGCACGTGCCAGCGTCATTCAAGCGACCCGGTGTGCCGTTGTGCAGATGGGCACCGGGTGCCCGACAATGATGGCTGAGGGAGTGAGAGTCCCTGAGCGCTGGGCGTGTCACTGAGAAGGTGAGCGATCACTGTCGCAAGCAGCTCGCTCACTCTTCTTTTCTATAAAGCAACTGGTTGGGGATTCCCCCCAAAGAACAGGCTCAGACACCCGTGTGTCACATGCATACAGCTACGGGTAGGCAAGTGCTGATCCATCTGCAGCTCAGGCCAGATGGCAATCTCACCAATGATAGAATCACTTCAAAAAGGGCAAGTCACACTCTTTTCTAGCTGTTGCTCTCAGACTGGGTTGCTAGCTACCACTCAATCCAGTCAGCTAAAGCATAGCAGACACTAGCTCATTGGCTATATGCTCATTCCTTGCTTTGAACATGGCTCAGGCTTCTCATTTACTTCTGGCATGATAACTAGAATAGTCTTATTAAACAGGACCTTGAAAATCTCTCACCCCTGACATCGGGGTAGTCAATTATTTTTGGTCAAGGTCCAAATTTCTTGATCAAGGAATAGTCAAGGTCCAGATTCCAGAGAAAATGATAATAAGTAAATAAAAGTATTTTGGGGTCCATTCAAAAGCATCTGGCTATCTGGATTTGGCCCACAGTCCACCTATTGACTACTCCTGCCTTACATCATGCTTACCATTTCATGTGAATTCACTCATTGATGGCTAGTGTTTCACGCTGCCCTTCACCCAGGTGTAGATGACTATGCAAGTCGCAGGGCAGAATTAGCCATTGTTTGTTTTACTAATGAAAGCAGTTTATATGAGTGATTTTGCCTCTCGTACCAAGACAATTTCTGTAGCTATAGCGCTGGCTTTTATTCCTAGCTGTGTGTGTGTGTATATATTAATTTAGGATTCCACTGGGAGGATGCCATTAGGTTTCAACTTTGATATTTATGCTGAGATCATGCAATATGAGTCTCTTCTAAGCAGTTTCAGGCTGGAGCTGTCTCAGCATTGTCAGATTGCCCAGGAGATATGAAAACTGGATGACTTGCAACTGTTTGCAACTCAGTGTAAAAACCCACATTGATTTGGTTTGTTTGTGGCATGGCCTTTAAAGCATTTGCCCCCAAGCATTTTGTGTGGAAGACTATAACCCTTATCTAAAGTGAGGTAGTGGACAATCTGAGGAGATGTCTTGGCAACAGAATTTAGCTTGACTTCATTGTAGGCAAAGTAGTCACCTTTACAATATTGACTACATAAAATAGAATTCAGTGTATATTAACAGATATTGTAGTCCGTACAGAGACTGAGTCAGCCCCTTGCCACCAGGTTGGAGATAGTTGTGGCTTTAAGTGTAAAACCCTCTGGAAACATGAAGGGCTGGATTGTCTCCTATGTCCAAGCTCCATTCAGTGCAGGGGAGGGATGGTAGCTTCTGGAAGCTAATTATAGCTCACCAGATCTTGGGGAACCACTTTGCTTGGGCTGCTTTAACTTGTGCCTCTTGCCTAGGGTTATTAAGGGACCCTAAACCAGTGGAGGATCAATAGGGCCAAGTGCGGCTCTGCTACACTACCTGTCATTATGCAAGGCACTGCATTTAGCCGTATGGAGTGGAAATCCATCAACTTCATGAAAAACTCGTACAGATACAGACAGACATCATCTTCCTTTATCCCTCACTCTCACAGATCTTGGGAGACAGGCCAGTCCTTGCTTATAGACAGCCTCCCAACCTGAAGCAAATGCTCACCAGCAACTGCACACCATACAACATAAACACTAACCCTGGGAACCTATCCTTGCAACAAAGCCCGATGCCAGCTCTGTCCACATATCTATTCAAGTGACACCATCATAGGACCTAATCACATCAGCCACGCCATCAGGGGTTCGTTCACCTGCACGTCTACCAACGTGATATATGCCATCGTGTGCCAGCAATGCCCCTCTGCCATGTACATTGGCCAAACCGGACAGTCTCTACGCAAAAGTATAAATGGACACAAATCTGACATCAGGAATTATAACATTCAAAAACCAGTGGGAGAACACTTCAACCTCTCTAACCACTCAGTGACAGACTTGAAGGTGGCAATTTTGTAACAAAAAAAACTTCAAAAACAGACTCCAAAGAGAGACTGCTGAACTCGAATTAATATGCAAATTAGACACAATTAACTCCGGCCTAAACAGAGACTGGGAATGGTTGAGTCATTACACTAACTGAATCTATTTCCCTATGTTAAGTTCTCCTCACACCTTCTATGGGTCATCTTAATTATCACTTCGAAAGTTTTTTTTCTTCTGCTGAAGATAGCTCATCTCAACTGATTAGACTCTTCCTGTTGGTATGCATACTTCCACCTTTTCATGTTCTCTGTATGTATAAATATCTCCTCTCTGTGTGTTCCATTCTATGCATCCGAAGAAATGAGCTGTAGCTCACGAAAGCTCATGCTGAAATAAATTTGTTAGTCTCTAAGGTGCCACAAGTACTCCTGTTTTTTTTTCTCTGCTACACTGACACACAACCTCTGTCGAGGTTGGTGGGGGTGGCTGGCACAGCTCTAGGCCAGCAGGGCGTTTCCTCTCTGCCAGGAATTCTCGTTCTGTCATTTGTGGCCAGAATCTGGTCCCTTTGTACTACTATAGTGGATGGAGTGACCTGGCCTAACGTTTGCTTGTACTCTGTACAGTCAATGCCACAAATTCAGCCAGGGATCTGAGGATTTGGCTGGATCACTTACATGCCGCAAAGCTACAGATTCTGCAACTAGAAGTTGGTCAACTGTTCTTTCTAGAGTTTTGCTCAAACAAGAATGCAGCTAATTCTCCCAGAGCTCTGTTGGTTCTGGAGGCCTCACAGCAGTGAAGAGTATTAAAAACTTACTATTGACTAAAAGAGTAAGCAACAATGACTCAGAATACATATGTGGAACAAATCTGTTGAGTAAGAAAGGCATATTTTCACCCAGGCTCAGTCCTGACCATAACTGAGTTTCTTCTCCATCCACTATGGCTATTTATTCATTGGAAGTTCATGCTGTATTACTTTCAGAATTTTGCAGGCATGTCCTTTCCATCTTTCACATTATATTAAAGCCTCCAAGTGCTATCATGCCTCTTCTCTTAACTGCTTGGTTTAAACTGTACAGCTGTGTAAAACTGACAGGTTTGCTCTTTGGAATAGGGATTTCTTGGTGTTCCACAAGTAGGTTGAACAGGTTTCTCTTTAAAGTCCAATTTGTAAGCTGCTTTAAAATTCACATGGATAGCTAGAACAGCTTTAAAGTTGGCAAGCTCATTCAGGGCTCAGGCTTAAATTTGGGGTAATTTGTTAAAGGGTGTCATGAGATTTGGGTCCCCCAAAATGAACTGTTTTAAAATTCTAAATGTTGTTAAAACACTCTTTTCATACAGAGCCTGATTAAAAATGGGGAAGAAGCTCCACACAAAACTGACATTCCTAGAATGCCCAAGTTGAGATCTAGTGTCTGGCCCCAAGATCAGACTCCAAACCAAAACTATTTTTTGGTTCATGGACAGAGACCAAGACTTTCCCTCATAGGCAAAGGGAACATGCATAGGGCTGGGCAGCAGGAGACTGAGAGTTTGAGTTTCCTTTTCCATTGAGAGTGGTTAATGCATCTGTGTATTTTATAACCCTTAGTACTGACCAAAGCTGCTTAAGGGCAATCAGCCATCCACACCCCGCAGCCACATTTTACAGATAAAGTAACTGAGAGGTTGCTTCAAGTCAAGCTGAGAACAGACTCCTAACTCCGTAGCATGGCAAACCATCTTATCCACTCAGCTGTGCTACCTTTTGAAATAAGTGTACCTAATCCACGTGCATGCCCAGCCTGTGCCTAGCCACTGCTTTAGCCAGCAGAGAACGCTCCCTTCCCAGAGCCAGTGACAGAACCCAGAAATCCTGATTCCTGGCCTTCCACTGCTGTCTAAGAAATGGTGGAGCAGCCACTCACAAAATGGGGGAGCTTGTGGGTTTCTGAGGGGTCCCCATGACAAAGTTTCCATTGTGACAGTTTAGTTAAGGTTACAGCGATGTTCCTGGTTAAAACTGGGGAATTATTTAAAACTAATAGGAGCCCAGCAGCTGTTCTAGGAGGTCAGTTCCTCCATAGCCAGGATAAAACCTGCCCATAACAGAAGAAACTCTCATCCACTTGGCTGCGCTACCAACCAGCAGGCATAGACCACATTTCAGCTTGGCTGTGCTGTCTGAAAAGTGCTTTCCTCTGCTGAGATGGTGGCTCCAATAGCCTGCGGATGCACAGGCCTTTGCAGTGGGGCTGTTTCTGGAGCACCGTGGGCAGGGACGATCCCTGGGTTGAGCTCCCTGAGACTCAGAGGAATGTCCAATATTGTTGGCAAAAACTCGCTATCCCAGCCAGAGAGTGTAAACCCGGCCGGTGACAGGGAAATGGCAGGGCCCCGGCCTGCTGGGCTCGCTCACGTGCTGTATAACAGACAAAAGGCCCTTCCAGAAAACTAAACATTTAAAAAATTAAACTGCCAATCCACTTTTAAACAATATTTTTACATAATCTTCCTGGTTTTAGTCAGTACTGACGGAACTAGGGGGTGGGGGGGATTGAGGGGGCTGCCACATCCCTTGGCTTGAAGTAGTAATAACACCAAATATGTGGTTTTGTGGTTTCCATCATTGGCACCCCCACTATAAAAATTGTCCCAGCCCCCCTGGTTTTAGTTTTAATGGTGGTTTTCTTTGTTTTCAGGATCTCAGTACAAGGTCTTGGGAAGGTTTAGTTTCAGTATGTGAAAGATACTATTAGCTGGGACTTGGATTTTTGATGCCCAGCTCCATGTCTCACTCTCAGTATCTGGTCTCAATGGCAGGTAGCCTTCTCTTTCCCTACTCTGCTGCTCTGGTATCTGATTCAGGGAGCGTAGGACAATGCAGACAACTCGTGTGTCAAACTGGGAAATTCAGACAGCTCCTGAGTCTAACAACTCTCCACCCACACAAACCTCTGTTCCATTCCACTCATGAAATGAGCTAAATTTGTGGCTCCAAATATAAGAATCACGTCACCAAAGTATAGCCAGAAAAAAAATGTACATATGTGAGAGAAAGCCCGATCGCTCAGAACTGGTGATAGAAAATACAGTCAAAATGGTATGATCACCCCAGCGCTATCCGGAATTCTTTTCTTTGCTGTATTTTAAATTAAACTGAAAACCCATCACCTCCACCCTCTGCCCCCAGTTATTAAAATATGCATGCAATGTAGTTTTGCTGGCTGCACAATACCTTTCCTTTTTATATGGGGCCTGATCCAAAACCCATTAAAGTCGAGAGGAATCTTTCTATCAGACCCCTAAGTCATCATGTGAACAACGTTTGTTATTAAAAACAAGGCATGCCAGTAAGTAGAGTTGGTTTGGACCTCTCAGGCACCAGTATCGTGGAGGCTAAGATGGGGAAACGATACTTGGCATCTACGCAAAAATATTGCAGGAAAGCTGTTTTTCCTTGGAAGTCGATGAGAAAACACTCCCCTTGGTCTCAGAGGCAACCAACCGCTCATCATTGTTGGTGATGAATGGAGGGTGACAAGTGCAACGCTTGAGAAACACATGCTTCCTGCTCTGTTTTCTCATTTTGTTTTGAGTGCCCATGAGCTGCAATGATGGCCACATTGGACATGAATGAAGTAGTAATCATGAGTTATTTTATGTGCAGATTTGTGCTTTGGGAAACTAGATTATAGCGGGTTCAGGCAATCAAAGTCTTAGAATGAATTAGCAAAGCTTAGGCTATTTTCAGATGGTTCTCTAACTTGGAGAGAAAGCTTGTGTGAGTTATAGGCTTATAATGGAAAGTGAGCCACAACAAGAATGACGTTACAATTAATGGTGTGACTCATTCTCCATAAAGCTGGAGTTGGTCTAAAACTTGCTTTTCATCTGAGATGCCGTGCGCACGCACTCCAACCAGCGGGGGTTCTTTTGAGGTGTCTGGACAAGACATGGTGGTGATCGGAGAATTGGAAACTGTAGAGGTTTTCCAGCTCGGAAGATTTACAATGATTTTCTGTAATGTCGTATTTCAAAAAATGGCTCAGTTTAAAAACGGCACCTTTGTTTAATGCATTTTCCTTAAATGATAACTAGTGCCTTGGAGAGTTATTTTGGTCTCCTAGTAGAGTTCTGAGACCTGCCAGATGCCTGAGTTTCTGTGGAGCTAACAAACTCTGCAGGGACCAAAGAGTCACCAGGGACTTGCACTGCTGCAGTTTATAAATTCCACAGGAATGGGTCCCCAGTGGCCATGGAACTTCTAAACAGCAGAAACAGAGACCCTGACAAAATATCTGTGTGCTCCCTTGTCCTGGTAGTTCCTTTTGCCTGCTCTGGGGTTTCCACCAGATGCTGCTTCCTACTGTCGGCTAACAGCCCCCATTTCTACTTGGCTTGATGATTTGTTTTCAGTTTAGTCATTTTTGCACAGATTTCAGAGAGGTTCTGTGGGTTTAAAAAATTAAAAAAACCCTCTTCATTCTTTTGTAAAGTAACTTTTTTCGAAAGAAGTAACTTAGAAAGAAAACAAACATTTTAAGAAGTTTTAATTTCCCTTTTCTAAATTAAAAAGGAAATTCCCTGACAAAAGCTTCATACTTTTGGCAAAATCCTGGGGCCTACTTGCAGTGCTGCTGTTGACCTCCATGGGGCTGGGATTTCGCCCATGGGCTGCTAAAACAGGTAATTTAACCCTGTAAAGTGTGATGGGATAGCTGGAGGTAGTGGCTTAAGGCAGGTGGTTGCTTAATAAAGGTTTGCTTAGGAGCCAAAGGGGCAGGGAATTTGTAATAAGTCTGCAGGTATTTGAGGGGTTTAAACACTAAGGAGGAAAGTATTAACGAATGCACTATGAGGTGGAATCTTGCATTGCCACAGAACAGGCCTGGATGAACAAAAAGGTACCTTACATCTCTAACTTGTCTGACTTTAGGATACCGGGTTAAATTTTTCTTCTCTCTGAGAGAGGTTTCTTACTCAACATCCATCGTTTGGCTTTCCCCATCCCACGGATATGGAGTCTCTGGCACTTGTATTGAGTGTCCTTTGTATAAAATAAGTGTGGACCTCTGGCCCGCAAACATTACCCTCCAGGGATTGGTACTGTGACTAGAGAATGACACCCATGCTTGCATTTAGCACTTCAGACATTGTAAACAAAATATCAGCTATTGATCTAAGTAAAGAAAAATGTTAAAAAATTCTGGAGACGTTAATGTAAGATTAAACAAAGTGCAAATTCACTGCAGATTAACTTGTGCATTAACTGTACTTTTGAGCTATAGAAAAAATGAGAGAGAAGGCAAAGGGGGGAGAATTTACACAATTATGTCTTCTGCATGTAGAAACTGAAACTAATTCTATGTGGGTGGGGACTTATCTCCTAACGTCAAAGCTGAGTTCCATACAGCACCCCACCAACGCATTGTCTTAACCAGCTGCCCACAAACCAGGCAGCCAGCTGGAAGGCCAGTCAGAAGAGGTAGAAGTGCACATAGCATGAAACCAGGGCATTTAGAGGTTCTGATGGTCAAATCCTGTTTGGTTTCTTGCGGTGAAAGATGCATATCATCCTCTCTTTATGAATAGCTGGACCTGTTTCACAAGGGATCTTACTCTCTGTGGCATGACATAGTTGCACACATTTAAAATTAGGTAAAATCATTTCTGAAGTGCTTCATTACTCCTGATGAAATGTCACCAAGATGTCACCCGCTTCTTGATATGTAACCAGTTAAAATGTTTGTAGAGCCCTGCATGTGAGAATCAGTTACCCCTTTTTATTTCCCATGTTCACTATATGATCAGAGGCATTGCTTGTGAATTGTAAAAGCTGCCTCTGGAGTGGGCAGATTGAGCACAAGGAACATACAGAGGCCAATTTCTAAGTCACAGAAGTTTTGCTTCTGAGTTTGTGTGTGTGGTATACATCTGTAGTGCCAAGGAAGATTAGTAGATCTTTTGTCCTTTGCAGCTTTAGTTTATCAGGGATTCACTGGAAGAAATCCTAAGCATATTAAGATTTCTGTAACACTTAAGGAAGTGTGTACGTGTAGGTCTTATTATAGATTACCCACTTGTGAGCCTTCTATCCACAGGGGATGACTGTAAAAATAAGAATCTTATTGTTTAATACTGTACACCATACATTTGTCCCTACTTTATATTAATAATTGATGATCTTTTCTTTATGAATGGTATTTTAGAAGGATTGATGCTGAGCAAAGTGAAAAGAGAACCAAAGCAATTCTTCAATACCCTGTGTTTTTTTTCTACTTGTGTTTCCTTTATGATACACATATATTTTATAGATGCCACTGAGCAATGTGTATCAAGATATAGCTTAGGATTTCTGTCCAAGGAGATCATCTCCTATTAGTCTTGCTCGGGTCTTTACCTGAATCTCAAAACAGGAAAGTTCATGAAGAGCACAAAATAAATTAGTTTCTTTTGCAATGTTTAATCTTAGAACAGGACATGTATTTTTATTGAGGTTGTTGCACTTTGAATGATTTGTTTGCAAAATGCAGGTATTAGAATTGACTATATTTATAAGACACAATGTAGAAATCATATATATTAAAGAGATAACAAAGAGATTTTATCTTTCGAGGTTTAGGAATTTTAATAGACCTCAATCCCAGCTTTGAATTTATCTGTTTTCAAATTTAATCAAGTAGTGTTTGTGAACATTTGCTAATGTAAACCTGGAATTTATCACACTCTGCTGCTCTGTGTTTCAGAAACATGAAGACTGTTACTAGAACAATAGGATGTTGTTTTTAAAAGAAAAGAAATGGTTGAAAGAGGACAATGAAAGTGCCATTTTGTCACTAGTGGTTATCACAGGCTAAAGATCTGGATTGACTTGTTAAAATAAAGGGCATCAGCCCAAACAGAAATAAATGACTTCAAAAAAATTATTAACACCCAGTAGGAGGCAAAAATATCCAGGCCTCCCAAAGTGGCATAATTTTTTTTTTTTTTTTTAGCCAGCTTTTGAGGGTTTCTTCAGAGACTCCTTGAAACTCCAGCCTGTACTGGTGCTCTGCTCTTCAGCTGCTGCTACAAGGCTTTTCTAGCCCTAAGATCTCTGTTTACTGGGACACACTTCTCTTCCCACTTGTGCTGAGTTGCAGCCACGTTGCACTGCTCCATCAGCAACCTATATAGACATCAAAATATATAGAGATTTCTCTTTTTACTTTGTACTGTACATTTAGATGGGACAAATGTAACTAACTTTCACATGCCATTTGTGGCAGATTCACTCACCCCACGTAAAAAAAGGAATTCCCAAAGCATGACAGTAAAGCGAATTGTACAATTTTGCAAACCTGAAGATCACTTTTGTTACTTTCATTATCACTGATAATAAAATAATACTGACAATACACATGATTCAGCAAAGGCGTGGCAGTGCTAATGTGAACGTAGAGAAAGCCTAGCAGCCAACACTCAGTTCTGTACCATGGCTTTGACAGTGAATAATTCTGAATTGTTAAACTATGAACAATTTTAGAATCAGAATGTTTGGCAAGCTTCAGTTTCACTACACGAGCTGAGGGATTATTGTCTTCCCATTTCAGTGTGCTTGCTGTGAAACCATTGTAGTCTGAAAATATTAAACTCCAATTTATTGTCCCCTTGATTCTTTCTTAATATTAAGGGACAAGGCTGGGATAGAACGCCTAATAAGTAGATTGATTTGTGGCATTACATTTGTACCATATTGTGCCACTGTTTCATTTTCTATCGTAGACCGCTGTTTTCATTCGTTTTATCTCATACAGGACTATCTTGACTGAATATTTTTCCCATTTGAGGTTTGAAATAAGGTATTTCCTGCTAATAAATTTTAGTTTGTTTTGGAAAAATGCAGAAGATTAGTTTAGATATTATAAAGTTTAGTATTTCCTAATTTTATTTGTACTTATGTAATTTTTTTTTAAAAACCCTCCAATTTAATTACTTAAATTCACTAATTAATCCAATTAGGACTTTCCTCAGCATTGTCTGTGTTGAACAGGCATTTAAGGCAACTAGTTCTTACTGAGGACGAACAAATGTGCAATTTCTGAACCAAGCCATTTTGGGGAGAAATGAAAAGAAAAATTCTTTAGAAAATGAAAAAAAAATATTTTCAATTCTTATATCTCTGAAATACCTTATCCTGCTAAGCTCAACACATACACACCCGCATTCCCACTCTCCCCTCAAAAAGTGTGCTTGGACAGGGGCCACATATGAGAAATTTCTAAGAGAGGGGATGGGTTTAGGATTTTATGGAGTGCAGAGTTAAAGATTTGCTATCAGCGGTGAAGTTAGATACAATCTTAACTGTGAAGTTGCAGCTGCCACCCTTTAGTGCTTAAAATGGAAAAAGCACTATGGGTAAATGATTTATATGATTTCTGACCTATTCAAAAATCTATCACAAAATATCATCACAGATATATCAAATGTATCATTCAGACACAGTATGGGACTGGGATTAGAAAAATCTTTTTACATATAACACATGACAAGGTTATTAAAATAAAGATAACCGGTCTTTACAGATTGTATATTTACATATGGATCCAGTTGTTACAGCTCACCTGCAGATCTGCTGCTCCTCAAATTTCTAACCGCAGATACAGTCTAGTGTCTGATCCAATTCCCACTGAAGCCAATGGGTCAGTTTCTACATTCCTTCAATGAACAAGTGTTTTTGGCACTGCTGCTGGTTTTGTGACACTCTTGCCCCTTCGCGCTTATTGCAACCCAGTCCAATGCCCTCTTTGATTTGAAGGGACACTCAAGTTTATTTTCAGCAGCAGCCTTTTCTCCTGTGGAATGGCCTGGTGAGCCATCGCTGTGAAGGCCTCTTGCCTGGGAAGTGTGCTTCTGGCTGTGAGTCTAGCAGAACGCGCAATTTGAAGGCAGTGGTGATTTTAGCAGAGGGATGAGTCCAAGAACTTGCCTCATCACAAGTTCGAGTGCAGAGAGGCCTAAGCCCAGGCCCATTGTGGTATTAGCTGGTCCCTTAGCTGGTAGCCCCATCCTTGGAAGGTTGATGTTGTACCCATGTTGTAGCCCAACATAAGGCTAGAGGCACCACGAGTGCTCCAGTGGGTCTGATGATCTACATCTGAGCCCAGGCAAGTGTGGTTTGGATGGAGCATATGACACGAATGCATGCACATGACATAGTTTGAGGTGCGGCTATCCTTACGCTGCTATGTGCTTCCATACCTCTCATTAGCACCCTCTGAATGGAAGAGCTAAGGAGAGCCTGGCCGGTTGTTTGTGAAAGACTTTCAGGCAGATGAATTTTTTTTTCTAGAGGGCTGGTGAAGAAAAGGTATTTTTGTTGGCTGTAGAGCCAGTTGAGGTTTGTTCTGTGCATTGCTTCGTTAATGCTTATGCTGTGCAAAGGTGACTGTCGAGTTTCCTACTAGGGAGTTTCAGCAGAAGAGATGCACACAAGCAGATGGATTTTGTTTGGTACCTGTTTTGTGCTTTCATTTTGCAACAGCAACTCTTTCCCTTCCATTTCCTCACTCCCCTCTGTGAACATGGACTGCAGCTGTGAATATTTTAATCAGTGGAATTATATAAATAGAAAGCAGGTGTAAGTCAGTACTCCTTTAGGGTCTGAAGGGAGTGAACATATAGAACTAGGTACAATTTGATAAAAATATTAACAAACAGGAAGCTAGAAAATGCAGTGTACTGTTGTTTTTGAACATTATTTTTTTCCCAGTGCTGTACAGTCTGTGTTAATAACAGACGTGGCTTTGAGTTATTAGGAACAATTCTGCCAGTTGTCTGTAGGGGGTGTAATTAATAAGGAAATCAAGCAGCAGGCTGTTTAGAAATGTTAGCTCTTTAGATTAACTGTTTGTTAGCTCAGAATATTAACCGAGGTCGAATCCTCTTATCAGCAGCAGGTCAGCTTGTACTGAGTGAGCTTTGGCTCTAGGGGAGACATTCGTATCTTAAAATTAAGTCACTTTATTTTACTTATAGATCATATTGTTCAGAAGACAAGCCAGGCTCAATCTGTTTCCTTCCTCATGTTCTGTTACATGAACAATCAATAGCGAATTCAGTGGGAGATAACTGCCATACCTCCCGCCCCCAATATTTTCCTAGCAATGATCTAGGAGAAGGAACTGCTGCTACTAGGAGATGACATTGTCCAAAACAAATAAAGCTAAAGCCGAGGGCCTTGCTCTGTGGTCATGCAGACAAATTCTCGTCGCCCACTCTGGGCATTTGCCTGAGTCACAGTTGGGCTGCTGGTGGTGTGGGAATAATCTGCACTCCCCAATTCCTGGTATCCATCCCATCCACCAGTGCATGGCCCCGAGAAAGGGACCTCAGGATCAGGCCCATTGTGACTGAATATTGTAAAAAGTCCGTAGCTGTCAGCTGGGTGTCACCAGGGCTTAAATTCTCAGAGATTATTTCCTGGAGCCCTGTGGTGCAGGGGGTCTTGGGGCAGGCATCTTGGGGCTTTAGCTTCAGGGGAGTGCTGGGGGCTCAGGGCTTTAGTCCCACATGGGGAGGGGGACATGCCAAGGCTGAGGCTTTCTGCATGGGAGGCACTGGGGCTGAGGCTCCTGCTGGCTTGAAAATATTTACCAGAAAATGGACCACAAGCTCTGGTGCTTGATACTCCATGTTCCATAGGCCTCTGGTGCTAGAGTCCAGGGTTTCATGCCCTATAATAGCTCAGTGCCCTCTGGGGGGATCAAGCCACCAGGACAATGCAGTATGGTTCTGGCGGACAAGCAGTCAGCCTGAATCTGGATAGTTGGGTGTCCTCCCAAGTGGCAGCAGCATGGAAGCCAGGCACTTCACCTGTTCTCCAGCCTCAGCATGGCTGTAAACCTCAGAGAAACACACACGAGTGTTTTTAAATCCAAGTCCCTCTGACACCGACCCAGCTGCCTAGTGGTAGGACCATACGCTGGCACACAGGGCATCCCAGCCTACGCCTGAGCTTGTCCGGAGCCCTCCATCTGTGAGTCTAAGGGGGCTGTGAAACCAGCGCGCACAGTCCATGGAGGAGGGAATCCTTCCTGAGTGGCCTCCTGCAAGACAGGAGCTGGAATGGGCTTAAGCGGGAGAGATGCCCTGATGGAGAACCCTTGCTGGGAGGCAATGGAGAATGGATGGATCCAAGAGGATTCCTCACTCCCTCAGCCAGAAAAGCAAAGCTCAGTCATCTGTTCTACAGCACGCCGACAAGCCTGCTAAGCCTAGGGTGCAAGGACGGAGTCTGTGAAATGATGCGCTCCTTACACCGGCTGTTATCAATCAGCCCCAGGCCTATTGAACTGCGTTGCACAACAGCTGAAGTTCATTCTCAGGCACAGTGGCTTTTTGAGCTGTTTTCATTTAATTTGTGATAGTTACATAAGGTTCACAAAAATGAAAAAGTCCTGCAAGCCTCACAATAACTGACTTGTTCTGTTTTCAAGTGACCGCTGGAGCTTTGCTTGCCCTGATGGGCAAGGCTGAAGTGTGGGAGTAGGAACACGTGGAAACAAATGCTAGTGTAAATGTACCTTCCCTTTCATGGCCCATCACTATTCAAAAAGCTGAGGAAAAGTTACATCATTATCAATCCCCGATACATAAAGAAAGCAAAAAGAGCTGGCTAGTGGTGCAGGTCCTGGCTGGGTCTCAGGAAATCCGGCTTTGCTGCCTGCTCCCCATGTGACTTTGGCCAAGTCACTTCCTCTCTCCCTTTCACCGACCTTCTTCTTTTATCTATTTATATTGCAACCCCTTTGGGGCAGGGACTCTCTTTCCCTGGGTTATATTCAACACTGAGCACCATGGGGCCCTGATCTCAGTTGAGGCATCGAGCCTCTACCCTTATATGAATACATGGACAACTGTATTACGGTTAAATCTACCGATTATTTAAAAGCAGAGAAACAGGCTCCACCCACTACTTCCGACAGAGTTTTATCTACATTCATAGTTTAGAATCCTCTTCTAGCAGATCCAGTGTGGCTATTTTAGGCCTTTTATGCTGCTGTACAAATGTAAGATAATAATTATTGAAATACAGTTGGGGGATTTCCAAGTGGTGCTAAGGAAAGTCTATTCCACGAGATTCTTGTCAGCAGAATTTGTGAGCATGACCACCTTTCTTCCTCTCAAACCCATAGCTGAGCAAATGGACTTGAATGGGACGCAGGGAGCAGCCTAGCAGGTGGCAGGAGAAGTAGCAGCCCTCTCTGTCAACAGATTTGCTGAGGACGTGTTATAAAGGAGCTTTGGAAATGTGTATGGAAATATTCTATGGGAAGCAGGCTTCGTCCGTTTGTCTTCCATTAGTGACTCATCAGGACTGAATGGATCCCTTAGAAAGCACATTAAATTCTCTTTCTGTTTTTCTTTGGGAGCATTTTCACTGATTTCGCTCTTACTCATTGCGAAACACCCCGTTCACCCACAGAATGTCAAGGCCTTGAGAACAGATCTTCTATAGAGGTTCATTAATTTATTTTTTGTTAGAGACTTTCTTTTCTTCTGCTGTCACTGTCACAACTAAATCCCTTTTGACTAGCAAAAGGTTATTCTTTTTGTTCAGTGGATCACTAGTGCATGAAATATAAAATATGAGGGCAATGGTGAGCAGCTGCTCAGGGTATGGTAATTGTCACTTGCTTTGAGTTTTCACAGTAAGATGGTTGTGGGTTTCAGCATTAGTGTTTTGTTGAATAAATATGTAATAAGAATTAGCACTCCGAATGGCTTAGCTATGTGAAGTTGTTGCAGATTCTCCATTATGAACAATGCTTCTAACTCAGCTGTTTAAGATTTGCCACTGTATGAAACTTGGTGTTTAAGAATTCAATCAAGGGTGATTTTTGTTTTATGCTTAGTCAATTCCTATATAAGAAGAGCTTGAAAAAAATGTGGCCATATGTTGAGTATTGAATTGAAAAAAATACAGAAATCTGTATTTCTATTTTTAGGGCACCTTTTCCACTTTGATGCATTAACTCAAAATATACTTTAATTTAAAAGAAGTATGGCAAATTGTCAGTGCATAGGAGGATTAATGAGTTGTATACACGTTTTGATGACATTTTTATTAAAATAGACCAGTGTACCTGTATAGTGACATGAATCCTGTTTTTCACCACATGTGATATATCCACAGTTACTTGGTGACCAAGCACATCAGGTAGGAACAGTACTAAATAAAATTATTGTTGGAGTGGGGGTGGGGTGGGGGTGGGGTTGAAGACAGGAAACTATTACAGGATATTGAGTCAATATCCTGTTAAAAATGCCTTTATCCCAAAGATCATCGCTTGCATTAGACAATAACATGTTGTTTTTTTAAATCCTGGGTGAGTGTCTGCAATTTCTGACTTTGAAAATCTCCCCCTTAGTCAATGCATCACAAGACTCTGTCCAGTCTTTCAGGTGCATTGAGTAGCATGTACACAGCAAACTGTCCAAATTCATGTTTTCCTGGCTCACTGTCAGGAGTTCGTTAGCACCCTTGTCACCCGGGAATTTTTAAATTTTTTTCATTTAAGAAGACCTAAATACTTTGCTTACTCATTCAACAGTCTGGAACAGCTCCAGTGCAAATATAACTATCCCAGAGATGCAGGGTCTGTATTGTGTAACCACCATCACCACAAAAATCATCTGTTTTTTCTTTCTTTTTATATGAAAAGAAAATCCCTCCCGTTTTAAGTTTGTGATAAAAATAAGAGCAATGAAAAGCAAAGCTGCCTATTTAAGCTTTAAATTCACACTTCTTAGTTTTAGTTCACTCGTCTATTACTAAGTGTAATATAAATATATAGGTGAAGATAAAGCATCACAAGAAAGAACAAAATAGTGTTCACTCAGCCGTATCTTTCTCTTTGCTGCTGAAACTCTGAACCACAGAAGCGAAGCTTGGATGATTTATATGTGTCACAAGCAGAAACAAACCCTTAATACATTGCAGCAGTATTTGTATGTTAGGTAACATAAAAACATGTAAAAACAACCATTTAACAATTAATTTACATGGGTTGCTTTCTAACTTGCCTAGTTTTCTTTAATGTCCACCACTCTGTCTCTTCTTCTGACGCTCATGGGCCAGATCCTGGAATCGCTGCATTTAGCAAAACCATGTCCACTCCAGTCCAGCCCAGCCATATGTCAAGGAATCTTGCGCAGGGGTCTTCTCTTGGAACCTGTTATAGAATTAAAGGGGGGCTCTGGGCAGGGATCCAGGTGCCAGTTGGGGTGGGGCTGGAGAATGTATCAGACTGTAATACAGGGAGACTAGAACTGCAGAAGTACTGGACCTTTTCTCCTCCTGCTCCCTCACTCAGGAAGGGGGGAAGTGCATGTGGGTTTCAGAACTTCTAGTAAATAATGGTTATCACTTGGTGGGAAGCATGCAGCTACTGTGTGTCCTTGCGCAGGGAAAGCTGGATTCCCCAGCATTGTGGGTCAGCGTTACCTGCACTAGCTAGGAAGCCCTGGGCTTATTTCTGACTGATTTGCTCTCTGTGTATTGTTTGGGGCCAAGGATATTAAGGGCACTTCTGAGTAATGATAGACTGTGCACCGATGCTGCTAACTGTTCTGATTTTAGTATTAGCATAGCAGGGATGAAATATGCCTGTCTGTCTGGTCTGAAGCCCTGGGAAAAACAATTAGCCATGGATCCAAGCAAACTGGTTTTGATTATTCTCTGGTCAGCCTTTGTGTGTGGAGCCAGAGAGCGCCAAGGGGTGTCAGAACTAGGGCTGGGCGGAAAACAACAATTCGGTTTTGTGCAAAATGTCGAGGCTTCAAACTGTGTTTTCATTCCAATGTGGAATGTAAACGAGACCTGCTGGAATTTCTTCACAAGCGTGAGCAACCCACCAGCAGCTAGCCTAGTGATTAGGATCCTCTGCTGGGTTGTGCAAGACCCAGGTTCAAGTCCCCAACACAGACCTGAGTGCAGGTCTCTCATGTCCCAGGTGGGTGCCCTGGCCATCAGACTATTGGCTACGCTGTGATCTTTTTTTCTGGTTTTAACCAGAAATTCCATCCTGAGAAAGCGTGGACAGAAAAAAGCTTCCCTGACAGGTGTTTGCCCAGCACCCCGTTTAAAAAGCCATGTTCCAGCTTCTGACTAATGGCGACCTGGCCATGGATTCTAAGGCCAGAAGGACCATCTGTGATCATCTAGTCTGACCTCCTGCATAGAGGTTGTTGGGAACTCTGAACAAAACATTATGGTTGTTCGTTCAAAGGTTTACAACTGAATAGTGACTTAATACAGCTTTGAAACTCTACAGTGCAGATGAAAAATGCTGCTTTTCCTTTTGATTTTTCGTAGTTTACATTTATCACAGTGCTGTCTCTTCTTTTTCTTGTTTTTATATTTTTGCTGCTGCCTGACTGTGTACTTCTGGTTCCAAATGAGGTGTGTGGTTGACTGGTCAGTTCGTAACTCGGGTGTTTGAACTCTGAGAGTCTACTGCGGCATTAAAACAACAAGGAGTCCGGTGGCAACTGTAAGACTAACAGATTTATTTGGGCATAAGCTTTCGTGGGTAAAAAACCTCACTTCTTCAGATGCCATCTGAAGAAGTGAGGTTTTTTACCCACGAAAGCTTATGCCTAAATAAATCTGTTGGTTTTTAAGGTGCCACGGGACTCCTTGTTGTTTTTGTGGATACAGACTAACATGGCTACCCCCGATACTGTATCATTGTAACAAAGTGGTGATTTTCTGTAATATATGTGATGAATCCTAGGCATGCCTCAGTTTCCCGCTGTACTTTGGATTGCTTCTCAATGAGTGCAAAAGGGTTAACACTGCTCCAGGAAAAGTGAAGGAGACAGGAGGGGTTTGTGTGTGCCCATGAGCACATCCATCTGTCTGTCTTTGCCCTCTGGTGGAATGAATAGAGTCACTAAAAACTGGCTGAAACTGACCCAGATCAACAGAGGATCCAGCAAGACAGAGACGGCCCAAGGACTGAACATTGCACACGTAGCAGCAGGTGGGACTTGGGAATGGAGCTGGAGTTACTCCCTTTTGGAGGGACTCGGGAGCGTGGACCTGGGGAGACGAGATGGAGCCAGAGATGGAGTCCATCACAGCTTGGGTTGCCCATCATGGCACTGGTTTGACCAGGGTGGACTATGGCGTAACCTCGGTCTCTCCGTGCTAGCTCGAGGATTGCCAGGTTCTGCAGCCAGATGACCGCCTGTGTCACTGTGTGTGGTCCCTGGGAACATTGCGCCCTGAAGAGGCAGTACACCCCCCCCGCAGGCCTCCCGTTTGGCTGGATTTGCTCCAGGGCGCGTGGAGTGTGACAGCAACAGCTAGTGCCACAGACCTGCCCCTGTGAACTGTGTGGGTCCTCGGGGCCTGGCCCACTAAGGGGTCACTCCCAGGAGATTGGCATAGCCCAGACCTTCGACTCCTGACAATCGTAGATAGTAATTACCCAAAAAACCCAACCTCGGTTCGTTAAAACAGCCAGTGGGATGGGCGTGTCCCTCGTGTGTGGGTGAAGCACCGTGACGTCTTACAGCTTGCTTGCAGTGTACACGGGGAATTAAAGGGCAGAAACTTCAGCCATCTCCAGGATCCCCATATCTCATTTCTGCTCCACCAAGCACTGCCAGGTCTCCCTGGACATTGGCTTGGTCTGCTCAGTGCATTGGGCAGAGCCGCGGTCCTCCCCCTCTCCACTGTGTGTTCGTCTTCTGTTAGTAAACGCTGATGGACAAGTGGCAAGCCGGCCTTCTCCTACTTTGCCAGTGAGAAGTCACGGTGAGCCAGAAACGAGGCCAATGGAGCCTGTGGCCATAGGTGGCTGCTCCATGCCCAACTTCCTGGTGTTGTGTCCTGTGATGTTGGTGCAAGTGCATCGTGCTGATGGGGGAGTTGCAGTTATCGGCACAGAGAAATAAAATCCACCTACCTCTGTACCTCCCAGACTCCGATGCGTCAGTGGGTATACAGGCATGATTTGAACTGTCAACATGGTACCGCCAGCTTGCCCTCCAGTGACAATGCATGCCTTGCTGCCCGAAAGCAGTTCCCAACTCATGGGCCAGGGATTATGCCACAGCAGTGAGGCCTGCATTATCCAAAGCAGCTGTTTATGCTGCAGTCCCACCAGGAATGAAGGTACCATCAGAACCACTGAAGAATTAGGGCTTTATGGCTAGAACCACAGAAGGATTTAGGGGCCACATTGCATGCCTATGTCCAAAATTTAGGTCCTTGGAACCCCACTCAACTTCGCCATGTTGGCACTTATGTTTCTGCCAGCAAAGTCTCCACACAGCTTCGAATTTCGGCCAGTGGGCACATGCAAGGCCAACCAGGCCTGGCTCCAGCTCACGCCTAAGCCCCAGCAAGGTTCACAGATTAGATGCACTATCCTTCTTGTGGTGCCTGAGCCAAAGGGCAGTGAGAATGGCTGTGTAGCCTGGTGGTTCGGGCATTCACGGGGACACTGAGATTCAAGTCTCTTCTCTGGTGAATATCTACTGATCGATACCAAGTGGAACTGCATTACCAGGAGAGTAAGAGAGCCCTGCCCCAGAATACCCCATCAGCACTCACCTGGGAGGTGGAGATCATGTTTCTGTGTCAAATCAGCTGGGGGGTGGGGGTTTGACCTGGTTTCTATAACTTAGATCAGTGTCCTACCCACTGGCTATAGGGGGACCCCCACCTCCCTGTGAAAAAGGGGTCACCTGGCTTAGGTAACTAGCTCCCACAGAGGGTTCATGGCTGTGACTCCCAAGTGCAGGGAGACACCCACCATTATTAGCCCAGGGTCGGGCACCTAATTTCCTCCGAGGGATGGCGCATGAACCCTGCGTCTCCTGCTGGCTCGTGTAGACAGCTGCCTGCTCAGCGAACCCCATCTGTAGGAGCGTGTCTGTCCCCATGCATCGTCCTGGGAGCCTGCCTGGGGGCTGTGACTTCCATCAGCAGTTCCAAGGCTCCTCCTCATGGCACATGTGCAGCACTGAATGGTGGAAAGCCCGTTGTGTCTGGGGAGCTAGCAGCAACCTCCACACCACATGGCTGCTCTGCAGTCTTCCCAAGGAGGCTTTACACCCGACACACGCCCCTACCGCCCCTCTGCTCAGAGAGCTCTATAATGGGATGTGGTTTGACCCCAAGTGGGAGGGTTGAGCCCAACACACCAGTTATTTGCATACGTTTGTCTGAAATGAGTGTATCAGTGACACATTTTACGAGGGCTTGGTCTTCAAAACACCTACTGTAAAAAGGCACATGGGCCGCCTCAGTCATGTCATTGGCAAGGAGCTGTCTGGCTGCACCTTTATCATCGCACCGATCTCCCAGCGCGCTCAGCAGCACTGACTCTGCCTTTCCCTCCGAGACAGGGAGGTGCTACCAATGGGTCACAAGAACCCCCCTCCCCCCAGCTGCTTGTTTAACCTGGGATTAACACAGAAGGGGTGAGGGGCTGGGACCTCAGCTCCTTGGTTTTCACACCGATGGAGCAGCACCACTTGGCAGACTCATTTTGGTTCATTTCCCTGGCTTGGAAAGCAGAGACTTTGTAAAATCTAGGCTAACTATATACTGATGGCACCTGTCTCTGGATGTGGGGCAGCTCGGGGTTTGCTTGTCACCCAGTTCATTTCCAGAGCAAAACATTTGCTCTTCAGAAGGATTTTAATGTCCCAGGGATAAAGTCTAGCAGGGCTGAATAAGCAGAGTCCAGGGTGCGTGTGTGTGATTCCATTGCTATCAGGGAAATCACCCCCACCTTCCCTTCAGTTCGGTGGCACAGCTTTAGTTTCACGCTCCTCGGAGCCTCCAATAGCACATCGCCACACCAGGAAATCATGTGGATGGTTGCGTAGCTTCTAGTGACTTCTTTAAGAGCATCAGTTTTCAGAGCAGAGAGGGAGGAGATGCATTTTTCCCTTTGGAAGGTTTTTATTTTTACAGTTAAATAATAATGTCTTGTCTTTTCCAGGACCGAAGGACTCTAAGTTGCATTTGCATTTCCTTAAAATGAGTGTTTTCCCATTGTACTTGCAAGATTTGTCAATGAAGCAGGTGAATGCAAGGACACTAAGAAAACAATACCAGCTTAGAAACATTCATATATTACTAGATGGTAAAACAAGTCAGACTTTGTGTGACACTGAGGCATGGTCACATTACTTGTGCTGAAGCAAATTCAGCTAGCATAAATTTGTGCCATACAGGGATTTTTTTCTTTGTATTCTAGAGATTTTAAATGATTTCAGGATGACTCAGAAGCAAAGGCTGGGTAAGAGAAAGCACCAGACTGAAAATGCTATTGCTGTTTAAGATTACGAAGGAAAACACCAGGAAAGGACAAATGCAATTCACACAAATTCTGTGCTTCATTTGTGCCAGGGCTTGCCAAGGCTGAGTCCCGGCACCTCTGGGCTTGGCAGCTCAGAGCCCTGGCACCTCTGGGCTTGCTGCACGAGTTAGGAATGTAAAAATATTCCTTGCTCCCCAGCACCTCTTTCATTACAAATTAAGTTCCACACAAAGTGTTTTTACTAACAATAGCATGAAGATTAATTAGGAGGAAGTGCAGCATGAAGTACAGTAATGAAGCAATTGGTTATCATTATCTGTACTAACTCCAGTCTGAACCATCCATAGCAAACCCAGCTCTCGTGCTAATTAGTAAACCCAGACCATGCTGACTACTGATGGGAATCCCAGATTACACTCTTTATAAGGGCACACGATAGGCAAGTGAGTTACTGAAAAGCCTGGTGAAAAGAGGTGAGTAAAATGACCCAGTTAATGGAAAGTTTATTCCAAATTTTGAATTTAATAAAGGAGTACATTGTGCAGTATCCCTGCAGACAAAAGGAGGGCTGTCAGATGACTCTGTTCTCTGCAATGCAGTGTTATGGAAACCCGCTGGCCTCTTCTGTGATGAAGGCTGAGACACGCCTTCCATTAGAAAACTAGTTCTGAATCTGTCACCCTCCCCACACCCAACCAGCTGGGTCCAATCCAGCCTGTAGTGTCACAGGTACTTTCTTATGCCAAAGTAGCATTTTCCAGTTTTGTTTCTGGGGTTAGCTCAGTGCTTCCCACCCTGCAGGAGGAGGAGACTAGAAAGGTCACAGATGGAAAACAGCAAGTGTGGGGAAAGGCATGAGAAGCTGGGTCTGCTCCTCTCCGAATGCAGATGGGCTGAAGCAGTGGGAGGTGAGGCTGTGGGTGGCTACTGAAAGCTGCCCGTGACAGCATTCCCTATTGCAGTCAGCCTCCACATAGAAGGCTGCAGCTGGCAGGCCCAGGCATCTCTCTTCTCCTGCCTTCGCTCTTGCCTGTGCTGACTGAGCATATGTGACCCAGGTCTACAGAGGCACCAATGGTCACTCTGCCCAAGCCTTCTGCTGAATGGGGGAAAACAAGAAGGCAGAGCAAAAGGAGCAGGACTAGCCAGCAAGGTGTGTCATTGGTAACAGGGTTCTGGCTAGCAGGGTAGGATGAGCAGGGGAGTAGTTTAGCCTACTGAGAGTGACTGCTTCCTTGCAAGCATGGCTTGCAGCACAAGTCCTGGAGGAGTGAAGTACTGGTCCTGAGGAAATCTGAGGGCTCTGAAAGCCTCACTGCCTCAGCAAATACACTTTGTCTCCACAGCCCACAAGCCATTCACTGCATTTGGGCTTAAAATTCAAGGAGTTGAGCTGCCAGCTGCTTTCTCTCTCCAGTGACACAGCCAAGGGCCCATGAGGTAGGGAGAGGCTACAGGAGGTTCAGAGTTAAACATGCCCGTCCCTCTCGGGAGCTCTGGGTATATTTCAGGGGGTTGGTTTAACCAAAGTTAGTACTAATCTAACACAAAGTTCTCTTGGCAGCTGCACAGCTCCAAGCAGCCCTGGACACAAAGCAGACAGCCAAGGTAACACCCAGAGTCACTCTGCTGTTTCTCTGGGGCGTGGCCCAGCCCCAGGGTAAGGTACTGAGCCTAGCCATGCTCAGCTGCACTAAGGCCAGGAACTGCCGTTCTGAGCTGGCTGTGAGAAAACACAAAACATCACCCAGGCTGCTGGCTGAGGCCACAGGGGCCTGCAAACAGGACCTGCCCAGCCTGCCAGTGATGCTTTCAGCAGCCTCTTTTACTAGTATTTTTTCCCCTTTGGTTTTGAATGGAGCAGATACATGCTGCCTCTCCTGTATCCCTGCACTGGGGCAAGGGCCCAATCTTCCCTGCCTGGAGCTGGGTGGAGTCATTAACACATGCAACTGCCCCCAGCTGTGTCCATTCCCCTGTCAATCTGCTGTACCAGCTGGCTGAATGCCTATGTCATTTCCTTTACAAAAGCCAAGATGGAGACTCTATCTATCTGTGTCCCACCAAGGAGTGTGCCTGACCACTAGGTTGGTTAGTTTTATTGTCTCTCTTCTCACCCTCGTTCATTTGCCCGATGGAGCCTGCTCTGTTTTGTCTCCAAGAGCAAGTCTTTAGTGTGTTGACAGGCCTCTGCTCCTGCACAGAGAACCCCCTACAGACCCCTGAGACCAGGCAGAGCCTCCTGACTCCCCCAGGGCCAGCTCAGGTGGTTCTCAGTGCTGGATCGGGGGCCCAACGTTGCAGCAGCTGGAAAACCACAACGGGGTGGTAAATGCAGGCTATGAGGTGTGTCCCACTGCTAACGTAACCGGAAGGCTGTTACCTGGCTGTACCACAAACCCTTGATATGTTCTAGTCATTATTTCTCCTTCATGCTTTGTTGCAAAGGAGCTGGCAGAGGATCTGACCAGTGCATTTTGATGGCTTTTCATTTGTATCAAAAAGACAATCCGCCGTTATCAACCTTCCAATAACTAATCATTGCCTGTGGGTGAGGGACAGGGCTGTGGGAGGAGAATGGATTTTCATGTCCAGTTTCTAAGGGGTGCTTCCAGCCAGCTCTGAGAAAAAGGGTGACTGACAAATCCATCAATAGTTGCCTCTCAACATCCGTTCACACAAGCCCTGATGCGACATCCATTGTCACAACCCCCCAGTGTTTGTATGTGTAAGTGACCCTGTTTTGCCAAGTGTGGTTTTGGTTCTTGAAAGTGAACAGAGCGTATTCCTTAGCAACAAGCTGTGAAAGTAATGTGGGCGATGAACAGAGGTGCTCCAAAAATCAGCTGCCGTGTGTCAACTGTGACAAAGTCTAGAAAGAAGAATCATCAGAGAATTCTAGTAAGTGTCAAATGGCTACAGAGGAACAATCCAAAGGGTTTCAGCCCTGTGTTTGTGTCACAGACAAAACAGCAACTATTTATTCTCTCTGCATGATGGTGAAATTAATCAAGGTGAATGAAGTTTGTAGCCAGAATTTTCAAATGTGAGTTCCTAAAGTTAGCCACCTGAATCCCTAGTCTGATTAGCAGAGGTGCTTCACCGTGATTAGGCACCTGAAGACCCAGTAAAGATCAGTGCCTTTGGGGGCTTTTAAAAACCCTACTGGGTACCTACATGCCTAAATACTTTACGAATCTGGCCCTGACCGTTTCCAACTCCTAGTGACTTCAGGGGGAACAGGAAGGGTTGATGCGAAGGAGGGGAAGCTGGTACAAATTACCGGGGCCCAGTGGTCCAGAAGGGGGCCTGGGGTCTGGCTTCGTCAGCCCTGTTTAGCTGGTCCGCCCTTGCTGGGGGGCCCAAAATATTTTTGCACCGGGGCCTGAACCCGCTCTCAGCGGCCCTGGGAACAGGCATTCAGCCCCTCTGAACTCAAGGCCTTAATTTAAAAACAAGTGATTGGGGCTGGGGGAGGCCCACCTGTGGGAGTCTAACACCTCTATTAGTATATTAAGTCCTCGCCTTTGTGCAGGAGGCACTGGATGAAATCCCATGGCCTGTCCTGTACAAGTCAGATTAGAGGGTCACAATGATCTCCTCTGCCTTAAAATCTATGATTCATACAATCTGCTGTTCCAGAAAGCATACAATCTGCCCTGCTGGGCCTCCGCTAACCGAAGAGAATGCAGTAACTTGACTTCTTTCCCACCCCAGAAGTGTGCGATTGATAAACACACACTTCTTCAAGGGTTAGCTCTAACCGGAGCCTGAATATACAGAGAAGCTGACAGAATGAGGTTTCTCATCTCACTGCCTGGCGAGCTCCCTTGTGCATTGAGAAGAGAACAAACCCAGACAATCCCGTAGTGGCACTGCTGTACGCAATCTGCTAGATCACCTAGAAGTACCCGAAACATCAGTAATGAGGAACAAGCACTTTAAAAAAACTGAACACTTGAAACACAGTGAGCAAGGGCACCAAGACGATATTAGCCTTTCTAATCTTTGTTTGAGGATGCAATTAAGTGCTAAAGGAAAACACCATACATGGACTAGAATCACAGTCACTTTCAGGTTCCACCGATGCTGTAGTTTGTCGTTAGCCAGGCTCAACGATTGCCGCTGCTGTTACGTTTGTTTTCCTTGAGTTCTTTTGCATTATCAAGTGCCTGCCCTTGATATCAAGGGATTAGCCCTGGTACAATTCCATGGTAGCAAAACAATGTGGTGGTTAGGAGTATATTTATACAGTCTTTGATTCTCTTCCTCTGCAAACCATGTTATAAGCAATGCAATTTTACATAGCAGTAACAATATGCAATTTGATTTGACCTTTACTTTTAAATCTTCATTAGAACTGAACAGACAAAGTGGGCAGTAAATTTATGCAGCAAGGATAATTTTAGGCCCCAAGCTTGTGATGTAATGCACAGGGAAATGCCTGCACCTGCACACAGCCCCATGGGTTTCTCTCTGTGCAGGAAAAGGACTCTGGCTGCAGATATCAGGTTGCAGGATTGGTTGGTTGTGGAGTTGACTGACAAGCACTCAGGTTGATGGGCTATGCACATATCAGGTGGTATTCCTGACAGCGAGGAATTTTCACAATATAAGGAGGATATAGAAAGAGTGGCACTGTTCAGTGGCATTGAATACATTGGTCAAGCTTACATCATATGATCCACCTTTTCGGGGGGAGATACAGCCATGGGTTTCTGATTTGCCACATTGTCTACTGCAATTTTTATTTTGCTGTTTTCAAAACAGAACATACACAGCTCTTTGAAACAGCATTCAGGGAAATAATTGATTTAATGCATCAGTCCAAGTATTTGGTGGCCCTCCTCTCTGTCATTGCGTTAGACAATTTTACGTAAAACAGTGGCCTGTTATTTCACAAACATGTCTGCTGTCCAGATGCATATTCAGTTGTCCTGTTCCATGTATAATAACCTCAGGATTACTGACTTTCTAGCCTCCCATAATTTGTTCCCTGTGGCTAATTCTATGCAATCCATCTTGTTGCAGAATTCCATTTGTCATCCATGTCTGTTTGCTTAAATGTTGTTTAGGTAGAGAGATGCAGAGTGAATGTAGAAAACCTTTCTAAATCAAGACAAGACAAGACAAACTGGTCTGATAAAGCCTTTTTCAGTGGGGTTTCATCTGGAGAGAAGTGTAGGTAATGTGTGAAGCTGACAAGCACAATAAGCCCTTTTAAATGTCACACACCATAAATGACTTCTCTCATAATAACCCAAACTTTTTTTAAAATATATATTTTATGTAAATACATTTTGTAAAACCACAAGATGTTTCTCTCAGTTTTGTTTTCAGCTATCTTTGATGAAGAGATTGTTGGCTTAGGTGTAGCATGCCAATTACAAATTGAGTTCAACGAAACATTTCTGTGTTGAAGGAGAGCTATAGTGTGACACACATAAAGGAGGCATAGTTGACATTCGGAACCATTGTTGACATCCTGAGATCAGAGGGGAAATTATTTGACTTGTGCTGCCAAAATCTTATATTATTATCCAGCACTTACGATCCGTTTTAGTAGTGAGTGTGGGTGCATAAAAACACACACACTGCAGCATGATTTCAAGATTCTTATGAATGTTATCACTCATTTCATGACTAAATCACCAGAATGTATAAAACCTCTGTCATATAGTTAATGTATTATTGTTTTAGATTAATTTTGTGTAAGAAGAAATTTTGAAAACTTTGTGAAACTCCTATTATGATTTTCCAGGTGGGTTTCATTTTCAGGACAGCTGTTCTATATTATTGGTTGCAGAATTAATCTGTCACGAGGTTACTTGTGTACGGAGGATCAGAGCACTTGCATGTTTGCAGACAGGAATATGTCTCAACGCATCTCCTAGAAACTGTTTATACTTGAAAGGTGTATTCTCTGAAAATGTGAAAGATCAAAGTTAGATAAGCACATATAAGGCAGTTTTCCCTTAAAATGTTTTCTCCAATGTTAACACTCAAATACAGTTTATACAGGATTTTGATGCTGTATATTTGCAAATGTTAGATGTCTATTCTACTGTGCTACAAAGTAACTTGTTGCCTAGTAATGATCTAAATTGATGTATGTCTAAAAATGTCCAATATTCTAGCCTTTTCAAATGTGGTGAGATGTGTTAAGTGCTCTTTTATGTGTACCTTACTTTGTCAGTGTCATGTTTCACTGTTTCCACATGACTCAAATCAAAATGATTTCCTAAACCTTGCGAGTGGGCTTTTCAAGTGAGTGGCAAATATTAGTACCATATATAGTATGTGTAATCATGCACCCTATAAATGGATGAGTCAAAATTTGAGTTTAGAATAATACTATACATTTCACTAGCAATTTAAAACTCTGTTCTTACAATAGTCACCTAAAGAGAATGTTAGTTAGAGAGAAATATACAATGCAATGTTTCAGAGTAGCAGCTGTGTTAGTCTGCTTTGGCAAAAAGAACAGGAGGTACCTTAGAGACTAACAAATATGCTCAAATAAATTTGTTAGTCTCTAAGGTGCCACAAATATAATGCAATGTTAGAGGAATTTAAAAATATCAAATAAGAATTAACTTTGATTTCAATATTGTTCAGCTCACTGTTTTCAGTGTTTAAACAACAATCTTGCTTGGTCAGTTTATTCTTTTATTTGACTGTGTCTTGAGTTATTTTAGATTAACAAGCAGAAATGTTGGTTCATTGCTGCTCTAAATGAAATTACTTTACAAGAAGTAGCAAAGAAAACATACTGTGGTGGGTTTCATTGAACAGTAAATGTTGGTGATTTTTTTTTAATTGGTCGAGGGAAAAATAAGTTTCAAATTAAACTGTTTTTTGTAGTCCACAGGAAGTGGAGAGGTTATTGGAAGAACTGATCTCTGAAAATCTTAGACAACAAGAGAAAACACTTGATAACTATTATACTGCTAGAATTCATTGGAGGAGGGGGTAGGGAAAAACACAGTACCAAGCATTTCATGCTAAATTTTATATGGAAAAAGTACTGAAGAACGTTGTTAATTTTTAACTGTAGTGGTTAGGAATATAAGCTAGTCCCTTCCAAATTCAAAAGTGAAAACCTGTGCCGAGTTTTGAATGAAAGGAAATTATCCTGAATGCTGTAAAACAGTCTTGGTTGTTTTTGGGTAACTGTCTGTCCATTTTTAGAAACCGTTTGAACTTTTCAGCAACACTTTAATTTGATTCAGACTGCAACAGTATTGTCAGGAAAGGGAGCATTACTGAATGGTTTCAGAATGTGTCATTGCTCCTTGATTCAATCTGAGACAAAGTGTGTGTGTGGGAGATATTAATATTTAAAAAGTCTGAGAAGACTTGTTACTATTTCAGATATCGCCTAGTCTGGAATTAAGCTTCTCTCTTTATTGTGGTGCTAAACGGACTTGTTATTTTCAAGCTGTAAAGCTTCTGGGTTCTCAAATGGTTATTTGGTTTAATTTCAATCTGAGTGCATACATTAGGCTAGCAAAATGAAAAGATTGCACCATATCAGTTTCTGTGGGTTAACAACAATTTATTTTAGTTTCTACAGTTAAATTACATTGCAAACATACTGTAAAGTTAATGTTTGACTTGCATTAGTTTCATTTTGTTCCTATATACCGTGATTCTGTGGTATTAGCTTGCTATTTGGTTTCAATATTAATATTCTACAAGCACTATGTTGGTATCATTTATTTTCAGTGATAAATAACTGCTTAACTGATTTCATTCATGCGGCATCTATCAAAAGTAGTCTTGATAGTATTGGTATTACAGTTTGAATAACAGCTAGTGAAAATCATGTGTAAGCATCCAAAAAGTCCTATTTAGATAACAGCAGGTTTGACTTCTATCAGAAAGAAAATGGGGAGATACAGGTAGCTTGAAATAAAGTCAATCTGCTGAAGAAGAGCATTGATAAACACTAGAGTTTGAAGGCTCATCTGAATTGAGGCTGGCACTAGCCAATCTTCATTCTGTTGTGTGTCCTTTAGTAAAGTTCAGTAAAATGCTTCCATCCTGGATTAAATTTACACTTTTTCTCACTGTAGTGGTTTTTCTCTGGAACTGTAGCTGATACTGTTGCAAGCAGTTTTGGAACAAGATGTCTGCCTAAAACATTGGCCACAAATTGCAGATGATACTGATAACAAAAGCCAACAACGTGAAATATGAAGAAAAACAACACATTCAAGGCTGCAAGACCACTAAAGATCTTTTTTTGTGTGTTTTTTCCTAGTTCTGTATTGATGGAATAAAAACACATGAAAAGAAAATTGTCTATTTATCAGATATGTTTTGATTAACCATTTCATCTAGAAATGTTTTAGATTACCTCACTGAAAGCAAATGCTACTGACACCTACATGTTACAAAAATAATTAAAAGGCTCCATGCTTAATATGCTGGAATACTATGTTAAGATTCACAAGCTGTCCCTAAAATAAAATGCACCTTCCTGCTCCTCATATTTGAAGATTTCTGAAGTAGTGTTATTCAAGCAGTGAACATTTGACTTTAGATTTTGTTATTACATTTACAAGCAATAATATAGTTGCAAAGTGTAGCACCTGTTTTGTATTAATGTGCCTATGACTACATTCTGCATGCATGGGTCTTTGTTGAACCTGACAATAAACAGTGGCTGAAAAACAAGCACCGTAAGAATGTTCATGTCTGATTTAAATCAATGTTTCTATAGTAGAGAAGGTATAGGGAAAAGCCTAACATGAATCATTATTAATATTCAGGACAATTTTTCTTCTAAGACATGCTAAGCAATGTGAGTACATTTTCCCCAGTGAGGTATTCATTTAACTTCTCTTCTAAGAGGAGACGAATATTGGCACCTGTTGGAATATAGGGCTCTTTGTTCAAATCAACCGGGTTTAGAACAGAAATTTGGATGAGGTTTTTGTTTTTGTTCTACTTATTTAATCTTTGTTTTTATAAATAAATACAAATAACTCAAACTGAAACTTGATGGCTTTGGTGATGATAAAAGAGCAGCCCTGGGGAAATTTTCTTCATTAACATGTTCTTTCACAACCCACACTCAGTTTCGGTAGGAAAATTTGTTAACCTTTGCAGCAGCAGCAGCAGCAAATACCCTTTGAAGTCCAAACTTACCAAAACTTGCTTCACAATTTGAACATGATTCTGAATTGCAGGATTTGTTTCTATTTTAAGATTTGTGTGCAGACAGGCAAACCCTATCGCTTCTTTGTACAGAATAGAGCCATTTACAATTCCAAGGGAGACTTAGATATAGAGTCTGCTGCTCTTTTTTGTTGTTGTTTTTTATTTTTTAAATGTGGTTCAACATTTTATGAAGGACACAGAGCTTGCTGGGGATGGTTTGTAAGGAACCAAGGCTGCAGGGACAGGTGACGTCCAAAATTTGCCACATGGAAGCAAATTTGACTTAGTCTTTGATATTCACAACCTTATTTTGTTTAGCTTTTGGTTTATTAGGTTTTTTTGTTGTTGTTCCTTGTGACTGACTATAGCTAAACCTTCCTGCAGGAACTTAAGCCAAGCAGCCAAATGTAATCAGCTAAAGCAGCTGAACATGGGGAAGTCAAACAAAAGAGCTGTATAAGATTCTGAAGTATTGCACTTGGTTCGTAGGTATTATGGTGATGGGCACTCAAGTAATAGCTCAGCTCAACAGACAGATGTTAGCACCCTCCCTTGCATATCTTTGGGGACTGTGGAGGAGGGAAATAATGCACAACTGTGGTTTCTGTGGAGAGGGTAAATACCCGGCTGGCTCTTGTCTGGGCAGGTTCGGTGTTGTTGACCTGTGTGTGTCTGTGGAGTACACCTGACCATTCTGGAAAAAACCCTTTTTTTTGTCGTGAGACCGCCAGAGCTGTATCCTCCTACCCAAAGGCTGACACTTTTTTTTTTTTAAGTTCTCAAGTGATTTCGTAGCTGAATCATAACTTATTTCTTAAATTGCCATCTGTGGGCTCTAGGAAGGCAGAAAATAAAAAGAATATGGAAAAAAATACTCCTTTTTGTGCATAACGAATCTGTATGATTGCTGGTGAAGTACAATGTACTGGCTTTTAGTATTTGCAGCTTACTTCCTGTATGAGGTTAGTTTGTTTATCATAAAAAAACTATTTTTAAACCTATTTCTGCCAATAAGTAATTTGAATGTCAATGTAAGTTGCCAAATGATGTTTCACTGCAGCCGAAGGTTCTGCAGATATTTCTACATGAAATATTACATCCTGCGTCATACTTGGGGGGGCGGGGGGGGACTGCAGCAGTTGCACTTACTAATATCTGCCTGTCTCATTCTGTCAGCTGCTCTCAGGGCTCACCTCTGCACAGGGGTCCAGGCAAAGGGAGCACCCTGACCTTGAGCCTGATCACCCCACACCACAGCCGTGAGCCAGAGCTCCCTGCAGATTGTTCTCTCAAGGCAGAGGCCACTTTGGGGATCCTGAGAGCACAGAGTCCCATGAGCACAGTGACAGGAACCATCCATAGGTGTGGCCATTGCTCCCTTTGATCCCTCCAGGTTCACCATGGTGTATTGGCCTGCAGAGCTGCAGGGTTAGCGACTTCGCTTCTTCCCCTCGGCCTGCCCCAGCTCAGCCTCCAGCCTTTTGTGACGCCCCTTCAGCACAGAGCATCGTGGGGGGTCCTGAGGCTGAAGCAGGGTGGGCAAAAGAGACTGCACCCCCCAGCCTTAGCCGGGCAGAGCTCTGGGGTTGCATTTCTGCCTCTGGCAGGGGGAGGTTGGCAGCATCATCTCCAGAAGAAAAGCCCCACCCGCTCAGAGGCCTAGCAAGACCCTGCCGCCTCTCCTGAGCATAACACAGCCGTTTCTCATGGCCGTGACTCAGGGAAATGGCCAGCAGGTTCACCAAGGCCTTTCTGCAGCTGTTCTGGGCTCCCAAGAGGCCGTGCGTCCCGGAGCACCAGCAGGAGGGATTTGCTCCTCCCAGCTTGAGGCTGCAGGGCAGAGGGGTGGCAGCAGTATCTTTACAGCCTGTGCCGGGGGGTGAGGTTGAGCTGGCTGCTATAACCCCCCGCTAACATGATAGAGAGGTCCCTGGGGCGCTTGCCTTGACTCGCTGACCTCCCCTCTGCTATGGCCCTTGCAGGTTGGTGCCATTCTCCATGGGCCAGGCTTTCAGGCTGAAGCCCGGGTTGTGTCTGAGCCACATGGGCTGGGCCAGGCCATGCTGGCCTCTCCTATTCCCACCCCACAGGCACAGCTCACGAGGTCCCCTGCAGCTGATCCTCTGCCCCTCTTGGATAGAGCACCCCAATCTCCAGTGCCAGCATCAGGATTTCCGGCTGCCTTTTCAACTGCTCTGGGCTCTTGAGGGATGGGGAGGCTAGTCTCTTCCCTTAGCTTGACCCCTCATCAGCGGGGGGTCAGGCCCGGTCCCTTCACACCTGCCTCACAGCCAGGTCTCCCTGCAGCGCTGGCCTCCTCCTGAGTAGGGGTCGAGTGTGGCTGTGGGGGGCTGTGCTGGGAAGGTGGCAGGAGCCAGCAAGGGGGAAGGGAATTATGGAGCCAAGCAGTGCCCTGATGGGCAAGGTGCATGGTAGGGACAGGCAGCTGGGATGGGGCACGGTCACCCTGGCTGGCTACCTCCCCACAGTCAGGGATTGCAGAACAGGGCAGGCCCTGACTGCCCTCTGAAGAGCCAGGAGTGGGCCCGTGGCTGAGAGAGAGACTCCTCTGTACTCTTCTCCCACCTTCCTCCACACAAACCTGGGCCCCAGGCAAATGGGTCTCACTTCCCAGGGGCCAGTGCAAGTTTCTTCCTGCGAAAACATTTCCATCCCTGTCTGAGCCTCTCCACCTGCACCCTGCGGGACGGCCACTGCGTAGACTAGTCGAGCCCTCAAGCCTAGGGGCAGCTGCCCTTGTGCACAGATGCTCAGCAGCAAGACATGACCAGGGTCATCTGACAGCTCTGGCTTGCCCTACAGAGCAGTGTCTTGTTTTATAGGCAGTGTGGCTCTGCCAGTGGCCTGCTGGGTGATTTGGGGCAAGTCGCTTCACCATTAACAGCCTCAGTTTTCCCATCTGGAAAATGGGGAACAAGATGCTTCACTCTTTCTGCAAAGTGCTCTGAGATCTGCTGATGCACCAGGCTTGATAAGAGCTAGGGATGATTATTTTACATATCCTACTGGAGCCTGGGATCAGGGACATGTCACTTAAGAGGGGTACAGCAGCTCTGTGCTATACCAAACAACTCACACCTAGCACAGAAAGAGGTGAGCCAAGGGCTGAGCCACAGAGCCCCTGGGGTAGGTCAGCTTGGACTTGGGCCCCGGGACCAGAAGAGCCACAGGCAGTGAGAAGAAAGGGAGTGATGCAGAGATCCTTGTCGAGGCTACAGTGGAGGTAGAAATAAGTGTTAACGTGATCCTGTTGGAAATGCTTTCACTGTGAGAGCAGCCCCAGGCCCCGGCTGAGCGTGTTTCTCTGTCCGTCTGTGCAGCGGCTGCACATCTGAGCAAGTTGCTGCCAGGAGGTATGAGCGCCTGAGACCATCTCTAGTTCAGACAGGGTCCCACGCAGTGGGTCTGGCTATGTGGTGCATTGGGTTAAATGCTGCTTCTTGCCCAGCTCCTGGCAATTTAAATCAGGAACATCTACACACTCGGATTGGAAAGGGGTATTCCAGGGACTAACTCTACAGTGGATATTTGCAGCACTGGGACATGAATGTGATACTTTGGACATTTCTTATCTTTATTGACTCAAGTGCTCTGGTCAGAAATGTCCCGTAACTCATGCTAAATCACATGATTTAACTATGTACTGTACAAAACTACTGACAGTCTTTGGTACAGAGGTGACCTAAATTATTTAAACACTTCCTGGAAAAAACTAGGGATTATTTAACAGAAATCGCAACAACATAGCAATGTGAATGGGGAGACGTGGTTACCATTAATAACCATAATAAAGTTTAGAGGTTGTAAGCTATGTAAATAACTTGGGTCATCTCTGTGGATACAATACATCGTCTTGCAAGGGACTGCAATTATACGTCACTGGTTATAATGGACAAACTGCATCTCCTATGGGCAAACAGGGCAGTGGGGGAGCACTTGGATACAGGTATTTGCAATGTGCGTCTGATGCAGGTACAAGGATACTTTCTTGTGAAGAACCAGAATAAACACAGTAAACCCCAAACAAACTCTAGTGCACATTTTTATTCCATGTCATGTTGTTGTTGTAACAAGAGTGATAAGAATGAGGGTTAATGTGCACTGGAGACAGGGCATTACCAGAGAGAACTGTAACAAACGTCCGCCAGAGAAAATGCCCTGAAAATATCTGCACAGGCTTGCAATTCTTCTTCTGTACCAAGATAAGGGGAGAGACTGAAATGGAAAGGACAGTGTTTTGCTGAAGCAACAACCCCAGTTATGGTGTATGGTGTATGTTACTGTCCTGCGTATGAAACCGGTTGGAATTTTTGAGTTGTATAATTTAGATTGTCCTATTATGTTGGTGTCTAACTTTTAAAGTCTTATTTAGCTGGGAAGTGGCTTGGAGCACATTTTGCTCTGGGTTTATCAAATCCGTGCTCAGTAAAGAGCAGGAAGTTAGGTGGAGGGACATAAATGACATCAAGAGCAACTATTGAAGCCCACAAGAAAGTCTTATTACCCAATGCTGTGTTTAAACTCAGGAAACATTAAAAATTGTCTTCTACGTTCTGAAAAGTGCACATCGTTACACAGAGAAGGGAGTGGTTCTGTCGGCAATGTCCTCTCCCTGTGATCTCAGCATCCCGATCTTGGTCTACACTATAGAGACTTTGGTATGTGTGGGCATATAGACACACACACACAGAGGTAGAGCTGGTAGTGTGGCTTATTAAGGTTGCCCGACACTTCCAATTATAAGACATTTTCACTTGCTTATAACTTTGCTGGATTTTAGCTGATTGGACTGAAAGTTTCCATGCTAGTTATCTGCTTGCAAGCTGAATATTTTTGGAAACTTTCAGCCAAACCAGTTCTGCCGTTGCTGGGAACGAGGCTAGGGAAAAACTGTGTCTTGCTCATGTTCAAAGATAAGATTGCCAGAAATTTTTAACAGCTCTGTCACCCCATGCTTTAGAGTAGAGACTTGAAATTTGGCAGGGGACGGGGTGGCCTTTTATGGCAGGGATGTGACCTTGGCCATTTCTGAAAATCTGCTCAAGTTTGGTCAAGTTCAAAGCTTTGGAAAAATCAGTTTGCCCACACTTGCTAGAGACTTGCTGGAGTGTACCAGCTAAAATCTCCAGCCGCTCACAGCTCTGAATGCTGACCAAACTGTAAATGAATGCACCATCCTCACAGAGCGCCTGTGGTCCCACAGAAAACAGACTCCTTCACAACTCAACACCAATTGTTCCCTAGAGCATCCTCTGTGCGGTGCACTGAATGAGGCAGGATCTTGGGGAGAAAAGAGTCTGTGATCATATAAATTAAAGGCTGTACCATACGGCACGTGCACAAGGGGAGGGGGAGGGGAATTAAGGCAACATTAACGCTGGCGTTTCCTAACCTGAGGGCTTGAATTTGTAACCTTAGTAATGTATCCGAGGGGTAGCCGTGTTAGTCTGGATCTGTAAAAGCAGTAAAGAGTCCTGTGGCACCTTACAGACTAACAGGCGTATAGGAGCATGAGCTTTCGTGGGTGAATACCTGCACGCGTCTGATGAAGTGGGTATTCACCCACGAAAGCTCATGCTCCAATCCACTTGTTAGTCTATAAGATGCCACAACCTTAGCAATGTTCTTTAGCCTAGCTTTGTGTGTGTGAGAGGTGCATACAGACTCATGCAAACTTTTAAAAGAAAAATTACTACAGAGTGGTATTTTCAAATGCACCGAAGTGATTTAGGAGCAGAAATCTCATTGAATGTTGGGGGGATTTATGGTCCTCAGTCACTTAGGCTCAGATCCTCAGAAGTATTTGAGCACCTTTTAGATGCTTTTGCAAATGCCGGCTAACTCCCACCTGCCCCTGAGCCACCATTACTTAGCTGATTTCTTAGCCACATCCTGTAAAGTTCGAGTTTTGTTTAGCTTTAGCTCTCTCTTGGTGCCCGGTGGTAAGGCCATAAGAGTACAGGATTCTGGGTGGACGTGCCCCAGCACAGGGCAAAGAGCCATCCTTTCAGGGAAATGTTCTTGGTTGTGGAAGCATGTGTTGAAAGCACCAGGACTGCATAGCAAGGGATGTGCGCTGCAGGGGTGTGATAGGATTGTACTCTATGGGGCACATCCTTGCACCTGGTCTCTGGGGGCTCTCGGGGGAGCGGAGATAACGTGGCTTTGGATTCCCATTCCTCTCCCTGGATCTTGGCCGCTGAGGGTGGGTTGAGTCCATAGCATGAAGCAGAGCAGCCCCAGGCCTGCTCTACATTACGCTGGCTGCCCACAGCCCACAAAGAAGGGATGGCGTAGACACCACTACAGTCACCCTGCAGTTTATTCCATTCCAGGAGATCCTCCTCCAGCCATCTGAGCCGAGTTTATGGCTACATTGTGCTGCTGCAATGGCGCATCACGGCTTTAGCAGGTCAGGGGCCTGGCTCTAATCTCTTCACATTAAGGCCATCCAAGTATACAGGAGGCCAGACTAGATGGTCACAAGAACCTGCAGGGAGCTCTGTAGCTCTGGAGTGCTCTCCCAGCACCTACCTGTTCAGGTTGCAGCTCGGCTGGTGTTGGACAGTGAGTACAGGCACTGGAGCCAGGGCCAGACACATGCTAGGGAGTGCCAACCTATGCACGAGACTGGTGACCAGCATCTTGTGACCACTGACTTTTTGCAGGACGGAAGATTCTGGCCACATTTTCAATTCAGCTGATGGCATTCTGCACACTTCTGTTCCTCCTTAGCTTTCCAGTTGGATACAGCATTCTTCAGTGTCTGCCCTAACCTGCTGGGCAGTTTTGCTGTGTGCTGTTAAACAGCTGTGGTGTTTCACCCCAGAGCTGGGTGCATTTCTGAGCTGAACTGATCCCTGAAAACCAGTCTGCAAAGCTCTTTGAGATGAAAGTCTTTACATCAAAGCGAGGTATTACGTTGTTAGTTCATCCCAGCAGAGTAATAGCCATGTTCCTGTTGGCTTCAATAGAAATGTCGAACAGGTAGCTTCTGAGCTATCACATGTAAAACTGGTGTGAGTGAGGTGAGAATGAGGTTATCCCATGGTCTGCCACTTGACAGACAGGAATAATGGACTTGGCTCTGATGTCTGTCATTATTGGATGTGATTTCAAAGAGCTGCGAAGTTGACATTTATCAGAAGTGTGTAGGTACAGCTGATCGGCCTGTGGTGGCTTAATCCAGCCCGTACAAAGGCTACAGACTGAACTATCTTTCATTTTGAGTCACGAGCCTGCAAAGTGTCTGAAGCCCATGCTCTTGTCACTTGCTGTGTTTGTTGTGTATGTGGTTGTGGCTTTCCCAGTGGGGTGTTTGACTTGGGGTTAAAAAGAAAAAGTTATCCTCAGATGGTGATGTCAGATAACCATTATTTTCTGGATGAAAACTGCTATCGGCAAGTTACAAACCCCAGAATGGGATCAGTGACAGATTTACCACTGCAGTACAGGGGCCCTGGAGGGAATAGACTAGGTCTCAGGTGAGCTGTGTTCTCTGTAGTAGTTTTTCTTATCCCTGAAAAGTTCTATGACATGAAATATTAGTTTAACTCTAACATTTTGCTGATAATACTACTCTGAAATGCTACATTAGAAGTGTTCTAGTTGTTCCAAAATCTACTTGTACAGCCCCAAAAGACCACATGTTCACATACAAAGGGACTGTAAATAGACAATAAAAAAGTTTGGTTTTTTTTCTATTTCCTCAAAACTCACTTCTCAGAAGAGAGTTTCATTTACCATAAATTGTTTACCAGTAAAGTTAAAACCTCAGGAAAAAAAATAGCATCTAATATTTATAAAAGTTGCTGTGATTGAATGGAACTTGCTGTTGAAGGTTTCCAGGCACTGAATTTGAAGAGCATTAGTAAACCGGTGAAATGTTCGATTTTATTTTTTATATTTATACAGTTAAATTATTAAATGTTTATTCTCACCACAGGATAAATTGTTGAAAAATGACATTTTTTCCTATTTGCTGTTCCCCATTTTTCCATCCCATTCCCACTTCCCTTTAAAGAAAATGTTTGACTCATTAAGCCCAGTTAGAGCTGAGCTAGTTTCTAGGACACATTAACTGGCCATTGTGGTTAAAACATGTTGTTTAAATATGGTTCCCACATGAGCTGTCCATGTCCAGGAACACCACAGGCTGTGCATTAGAAACAGGTGTCCCAGGACCTTTCAATTCCCTGCTTTTACGTTGTCAGCTGTGGGATCGATGAGGCCTTCAGTTTCTCTACTGAGCTGATATGTAACAGTGCCTCAGAGCTCAGCTGGGTGCCCTTCTGACATCCATCCCTGCCTGGCACAGCTCTTGCTGCAGCTGAGGGGCACGTTTAGAAGGCGGCGTGTGCCCCAAATGTCGTCATGCTGTGAGACCAGCTCATCCCCTGAGCTTGTGTGAATACATAAGGCTACTTGGGTGAGGCTGCCTTGGGCGCTGTGGAAAATTCCACCCCAAATGGTGGTTTCGTAAGTTAATTTTTCACCTCCAAAGACTTGGTTGCAGTTGGATCGAGTTGGAATGAGTTGACTGGAACCCTCTGGAGTCCCTGCTCGATTCTTCCCATCAAACTGAGCCCCATGCTGTTTGGCATGATTAGCACGCTCTGCTTAAGGAAGGGCCAGGACTAAACATCAGTCCCAGGCAGGTGTGTTATCAGAGCCGTGTGCTCAGCTCAGGACTGCAGCGTTGCTGGCTGTGCTCCCGGATTCATTCACCACTCTCCAGAGTACTAAGCTGACACAATGATGATTGAGTGCAGGCATTGGGATTCCTCTCTGAGCAGAAAGGAGGGCAAGACAGACTGCATGCTGCTGATGGACCCCATGTAACAGGCCTCCACCAGCAATCACTGGCTACTCATGCAATAGCAAGTCCCTTCTCCTGATCCCTTAGTCGTCGTGCTGCGTTTGTCCAGACACAGGTACCAGTGTAAATCAGGAGCAGCTTTGCTGCCGCCACTCGAGTTGCACCTTTTCTACACAGGTGCAAGTGAGAGACAGGAGAGGCTGAGTGTGCAGGGGTGCTTGGCACACAGCTCAAAGCAGGCCTCCCTGTGCCCCTGCACCGTCCGTAGTCATTTATGCCAAGGCCAAGGGGATGTAAGACTGGCAAATCAGAACCCTTTACCAGGGCAAGGCATTCATTGAGCCTGCTCGCTCTGTGAACTCATAGACTCATAGACTCATAGACTCTAGGACTGGAAGGGACCTCGAGAGGTCATCGAGTCCAGTCCCCTGCCCTCATGGCAGGACCAAATACTGTCTAGACCATCCCTGATAGACATTTATCTAACCTACTCTTAAATATCTCCAGAGATGGAGATTCCACAACTTCCCTAGGCAATCTATTCCAGTGTTTAACTACCCTGACAGTTAGGAACTTTTTCCTAATGTCCAACCTAAATCTCCCTTGCTGCAGTTTAAGCCCATTGCTTCTTGTTCTATCATTGGAGGCTAAGGTGAACAAGTTTTCTCCCTCCTCCTGATGACACCCTTTTAGATACCTGAAAACTGCTATCATGTCCCCTCTCAGTCTTCTCTTTTCCAAACTAAACAAACCCAATTCCTTCAGCCTTCCTTCATAGGTCATGTTCTCAAGACCTTTAATCATTCTTGTTGCTCTTCTCTGGACCCTCTCCAATTTCTCCACATCTTTCTTGAAATGCGGTGCCCAGAACTGGACACAATACTCCAGTTGGGGCCTAACCAGCGCAGAGTAAAGCGGAAGAATGACTTCTCGTGTCTTGTTTACAACACACCTGTTAATGCATCCCAGAATCACGTTTGCTTTTTTTGCAACAGTATCACACTGTTGACTCATATTAAGCTTGTGGTCCACTATGACCCCTAGATCTCTTTCTGCCATACTCCTTCCTAGACAGTCTCCTCCCATTCTGTATGTGTGAAACTGATTGTTCCTTCCTAAGTGGAGCACTTTGCATTTATCTTTATTGAACTTCATCCTGTTTACCTCAGACCATTTCTCCAACTTGTCCAGATCATTTTGAATTTTGACCCTGTCCTCCAAAGCAGTTGCAATCCCTCCCAGTTTGGTATCATCTGCAAACTTAATAAGCGTACTTTCTATGCCAACATCTAAATCGTTGATGAAGATATTGAACAGAACCGGTCCCAAAACAGAACCCTGCGGAACCCCACTTGTTATACCTTTCCAGCAGGATTGGGAGCCATTAACAACTACTCTCTGAGTACGGTTATCCAGCCAGTTATGCACCCACCTTATAGTAGCCCCATCTAAATTGTACTTTCCTAGCTTATCTATAAGAATATCATGCGAGACTGTATCAAATGCCTTACTGAAGTCTAGATATATCACATCCACCGCTTCTCCCTTATCCAGAAGGCTCGTTATCCTATCAAAGAATGTTATCAGATTAGTTTGACATGATTTGTTCTTTACAAATCCATGCTGGCTATTCCCTATCACCTTACCACCTTCCAAGTGTTTGCAGATGATTTCTTCGATTACCTGCTCCATTATCTTCCCTGGCACAGAAGTTAAACTAACTGGTCTGTAGTTTCCTGGGTTGTTTTTATTTCCCTTTTTATAGATGGGCACTATATTTGCCCCCTTCCAGTCTTCTGGAATCTCCCCCGTCTCCCATGATTTCCCAAAGATAATAGCTAGAGGCTCAGATACCTCTTCTATTAACTCCTTCAGTATTCTAGGATGCATTTCATCAGGCCCTGGTGACTTGCAGGCATCTAACTTTTCTAAGTGATTTTTTACTTGCTCTTTGCTTATTTTCTCTTCTAAATCAACCCTCTTCCCGTAAGCATTCACTATACTAGACATTCCTTCAGACTTCTCAGTGAAGACCGAAACAAAGAAGTCATTAAGCATCTCTGCCATTTCCAAGTCTCCCGTTACTGTTACCCCCTCCTCATTGAGCAGTGGGCCTACCCTGTCCTTAGTCTTCCTCTTGCTTCGAATGTATTGATAAAAAGTCTTCTTGTTTCCCTTTATTCCCATAGCTAGTTTGAGTTCATTTTGTGCTTTTGCTTTTCTAATCTTGCCTCTGCATTCCTGTGTTATTTGCCTATATTCATCCTTCGTGATCTGCCCTAGTTTCCATTTTTTATATGACGCCTTTTTATTTTGTAGGTCACGCAAGATCTCAAGGGTAAGCCAAGGTGGTCTTTTGCCACATTTTCTATCTTTCCTAACCATTGGAATAACTTGCTTTTGGGCCCTTAATAGCGTCCCTTTGAAAAACTGCCAACTTTCCTCAGTTGTTTTTCCCCTCAGTCTTAATTCCCATGGGACCTTGCCTATCAGCTCTCTGAGCTTACCAAAATCCGCCTTCCTGAAATCCATTGTCTCTATTCTGCTGTACTCCCTTCTACCCTTCCTTAGAATTGCAAATTCTATGATTTCATGATCACTTTCACCCAAGCTTCCTTCTACTTTCAAATTCTCAACAAGTTCCTCCCTATTTGTTAAAATCAAGTCTAGAACAGCTTCCCCCCTAGTAGCTTTTTCAACTTTCTGAAATAAAAAGTTGTCTGCAATGCAGTCCAGGAACTTATTGGATAGTCTGTGCCCCGCGGTGTTATTGTCCCAACATATATCTGGATAGTTGAAGTCCCCCATCACCACCAAATCTTGGGCTTTGGATGATTTTGTTAGTTGTTTGAAAAAAGCCTCATCCACCTCTTCCGCCTGATTAGGTGGCCTGTAGTAGACTCCCAGCACGACATCACCTGTGTTTTTTACCCCTTTTAGCCTAACCCAGAGACTCTCCACCCTTCCGTCTCCTATGTCCATCTCCACCTCAGTCCAAGTGTGTACATTTTTAATATATAAGGCAACACCTCCTCCCTTTTTCCCCTGTCTATCCTTCCTGAGCAAACTATACCCATCCACACCAACATTCCAGTCGTGTGTATTATCCCACCAAGTTTCAGTAATGCCAATTATGTCATAGTTGTATTTGTTTATTAGCACTTCCAGTTCTTCCTGCTTATTACCCATACTTCTTGCATTTGTATAAAGGCATCTAAGATACTGGTTTGATTTTGCCTCCCAGCTTTGCCCTGACCCTCCTTCCTCTCTGCCATTATAGCCCGTGCTCCCTCCTGCTTCCAACCCATCTCCCAGGTCTTGTTCCCCACTTTCCTGTGGGCTTTGCTCACCTGTCCCCGTCGAACCTAGTTTAAAGCCCTCCTTACTCAGCAAGCTGCCCCTGCTCCTGCCTCCTCGCTAGTCATGGAGGCTCTGCAGCCCTCAGTCTGTATCTGCACTGGAGACCTGCACCACTGTCCGGTTGAGCTGGATTAAATACGAACAGTTCAGTGCATCCATTCTGGTTGTCTGAGGTTCTTGTCAGGCCCCCAACCCCACTGCATCTGAGCACCCGACAGTCATTACTGTAGTTACCCTCACTTGGATAATGGCACTGCCTTGCCTCCCCATTGGACAGGTGGGGAACTGAAGCAGAGAGACTGTGACTGTCTGAAGGTCAGGTGGAAGTGAACCCAGCTCTCCTGAATCCCAGGCCAGTGCATCATCGTCATGCACCTTGGATAGTAGGGGGTTCAGAAGTTAGCTGAACCCTCACCCAAGGCACTAAACCAGTTCCCGCTGAAATGGCTTAGGCTGAGCCACTTTTCAGACCTCCTGAAAGCCTCGTCCGCTCCAGCCACTTCTTGAAGTGATTGTCAGCTGGTTGTAGCACAGTGATGTGCAGAGAACTGGCTTACAAGCATTCTGGAGCATTAAATCAGGCTGCCGAGCAGTACATGCCTCCAACATAGGCCAGGCTTCGATGCAACCCCATTGCCTTCAGTGGAACCGATTAACAATCAGCAGTACACAAGGAAGAGCAGATGGTAGTTGCCTCTCTCTGAGCTCTGTTGCCTCTGCTGTATGAATGAGAGGGGAAAAAGCAATAAAAACTTTTCTGCTCTCACTGAAGTCAGTATATATGGAGCTATATCGATCTCATAGAGCTGAAAGGGACCCCGAAAGCTCATCAAGTCCACCCCCCTGCCTTCACTAGCAGGACCAAGTACTAATTTTGGCCAGATCCCTAAGTGGCCCCCTCAAGGATTGAACTCACGCCCCTGGGCTTAGCAGGCCAATGCGCTAACCACTGAGCTGTCCCTCCCTGAATAAGGCTAGACCAGAGCTATTAATCAGAAGGTGGCGTCTCTTTTCCGAATGGAACCGTACTCTAGATCGTATTGGTCCAAGGTTTTATATCAGATCGAGCAGTGGTTTTCAAACTTCTTAGGCCATGTACCCCTTTCCAAATAATGTAGTCTACCATGTACCCCCATCTGAGACAGGGTCACAATATACCTATGAAAATGGTGCGGGGGGGGGGGGTCTGTAAGGGATAACATGATGCTTTTCTGCCATTACAGGATTTTTCTCGTGAACCCCCTGATCAGAGCATGCATACCTCAGTTGAAAACCACTGAAAATACCCCAGGTGGTCTGCATTCCCCTTAATCCTGTTGTGTTAGTGGGAGGGGAGAGCGGATAAGTATGAATTTACCAGCCAAGAAACTGATTTTGCTGCTTTGTCCACTATTTGCCAATGGGCACACTCTTTCGAGGAGGAGGAGGAGAGTGCCTTCTTCCTCCGGAGCTCAGCTGCTGTGCACACGAAGGCTTTACGTGGCACTGGCAAGTGAGATCAGATGAGGAGGCTGGTGTTGTAATGAAATTTGGGATTTCCACAAAGAGGGTGATAAATGACTGGTGTGAGATTTCACTCCATATGTTTTATGGAAATATGCTAATGAGTGTGAATTTAATGTAGCTGGAATATGCTTCATGCAAAAGGTCTCTTGGAAGGTATCATTACAAAGATTATAATCTACTGAGTGTGTTCATCCTATTGGTATGCATGTATCATTCTTGTATCTAAAACTAGAAATATGAAGTATAACTCTAAAGTCCTATTGTAATTATGCAAAGTGTGGGCCATTAATGGTGGTTTAGAATCTTGATGGCACAATTGGTGGTAAATGGCTCTGTTTACTTGTAAGCCTTCCTGTGTTTGCGTGAGTCAGGCCGGGAAGAATGGAGGCTTGGGGGAGTCTCACAGGACATGTGACCATGTCACCTGGTACTGGAATCCATCTTAAACCTTGTGCTTTTCCATTTAGAAGGAGCGGTGGGAACCCAGAGAGACACGAGATTCACGCTTTGTGCCAAAGCTTTAAAAGCAGATGGAACAGAACAAAGGGGGCTGCCAGTCATGAGAAATCCCCTAGTTATCACCTGAGCTGGAACTAACAAGGATTGTACCAGGGGAAAGGATTGGGCCCCGACTAGGAAGGAGTCTAGTCTGTGAAAGAAGCTTATCTCTGAGGGTGAGACTTACCTGTATTCAGTTTCTTAATGTATTAGGCTTAGACTGGCATGTTTTGTGTTATATTGCTTGGTAACTTACACCTCTACCCTGATATAATGCGACCTGATATAACTCGAATTCGGATAAAATGTGGTAAAGCAGCGCTCTGGTGGGGGGGCAGGACTGCGCACTCCGGCAGATCAAAGCAAGTTTGATATAACGTGGTTTCACCTATAACACGGTAAGATTTTTTGGCTCCCGAGGACAGCGTTATATTGAGGTAGAGGTGTACTTTGTTCTGTCTGTTATTACTTGAAACCACTTAAATCTTACTACTTATACTTAAATAATAAACAATATATAATAATAGGAGATATATCAATCTTCTAGAACTGGAAGGGATCGTGAAAGGTCATCAAGTCCAGCCCCCTGCCTTCACTAGCAGGACCAATTTTTGCCCCAGATCCCTAAATGGCCCCCTCAAGGATTGAACTCACAACCCTGGGTTTAGCATGCCAATGCTCAAACCTAAGTGAGTGTATTAACCCAGAGTAAGTGATTAATATCTGGGGGAGCAAACAGCTGTGCATCTCTCTCTATCAGTGTTATAGAGGGCAGACAATTTATGAGTTTACCCTGTATAAGTTTTATACAGAGTAAAAGATTTATTTGGGATTTGGATCCCATTGGGAGCTGGGTGTCTGGGTGCTGGAGTCAGGTGACTTGCTGAGCTGTTTTCAGTTAAGTCTGCGGCTTTGGGGCATGGGTCAGACCCTGGGTCTGTGTTGCAGCAGGCTGGCATGTCTGCCTCAACAAGATAGGGTTCTGGACCCCCAAGCTGGCAAAGAAAATGGGTTCAGAGGTAATTTCAGCACAGTCCCCAGGGGATCTCTGTGGACCGAGCCCATCACAACTGGGTTTGTCAGGAACTGTCCAGGACTGCTTTTCCTCATTTGGGGCCTGATTGTGAACCCACTGGGAAGCAGACACATTGAAATCACTGGGACTAAGTACCTGCTTAAGTGCTTTGCTGAATAGGGACGGGATTACTTACCCACTTAAAATTAAGCATGCGCTTATGTGCTGTGTTGAATCAGGACCTTTTTAACCCTCCTTTGATCAATAATTGTGCTACAGACCGTAGAGAACTGTGCTCAGTTTGCATTTTTTAACTGATTTCAGTAAAATTTACAGTTACAGCTGACCACTAAAAATGGTTCACAAGAGAAAAATTAGCAGCTTTATCACTTTGGGTTGACAGAGTGTTTTTGAAATGGGAAAATCTTTTTTCCTCCAAAAAGCTCCTATCCACTGTTGAGTAAACAGCCATAACACTCTGACAGTCAGCCCAGCTACACCTACTCAAATTGCCGACTGCTGCAATTTCAGCTTCAAGTTTTAACATTCTAGACACGACTTACTTGGTAAGCAAGGCGTGGGTCTGATTAATGATATCGACTTGCCAACCTCACTATTCAACAACTTTTATTTTTCTAGTTCTGTAACCACCTAAGCAAATTTCACCATTAAATATACAAGGCAACAGAGTAAAATGAAAAGGATGTTGCAGATACACCAGAGTCTGACTGGCTTAAGCTAGTCTGCTGCAAGCAAAGCAAACGATTGCTATTCATTTAGTTTTGTGTGGCTCCAAAACATTTCTACAGCTAATTCAGGCATAGGAGGGCCATGTGGTTAGTTGGTTAACCATCTACAGTATTGTACCTCTCACAGATGGAACACTGCACTTAAAGGTAGATCTGTATTATTGGTAACTGTGGGCTTGGTTCTTGCTGCATTTCATCACTCTCACTCCAGTGTACATCTCAACTGCTGATATGTCTTCACTTGCTATCACAGATCTCCCTCACCAGTCTGTCTGCCCAAGTTCCCGTTTCAGCCCATCTGTCTGACATCGCTTCTTGCATGGGGTGTTGTCAAATCCAGCCTCACCAGACCAAAACATGTCCTCTGGAATCTTCCCCACTCCCTCGTTCTGTTACTGTTCATAAACCCTCCACATTTGCAGCCCCTCAGTGCCATGACAGGGGATCAGCTTTGATTTCTCTCTCTCCTTTGTTGCTCATATGAAGCCACCTCCCAATCTTGCTGCATGTTCCTCAACAATATTTCCAAGAGTTACACTTCTCTTTGAGCTCAGACAGCTCGAGTACTCAGGAGGGCCCTATTTAACCCTCAACACATCGTGTCTGAGCACCTCCCAATCACTCAGCTTGGTTTATCCTCACAACCCCTACACGAGGTGGTATCCTCCTTTTGCAGGGAGAGGAACTGAGGCAAAGGGAAGATGACATGATTTGCCTAAGGCCACATAGGAAGTCTGTGGCTGAGTTGGGAATTCAATGCAGGTTTCCTGCATCCTAGTTCAGTGTTCTAGCTACTAGACTATCCTTCCCATCACGCCTTTTCTGAGTCCTAAGTAAATATGACCCAGTAAGAATTATTCCAGGGGAGAGTGAACTTTACATCTTTCTGGAAGAGGCTTTTTTCTCTAGGGAAAGTGTTCCTTGCTATTAGAGAGACATGCATTTTTCATGTGCATATTAGTGACATAAAGGATCACAGATTTACAGCTGTTGCAAGAGGCATATGCATAACAGGAACCAGCTTGTTTGTTTGTTAGCTATACAGCAATTGTACATTACCAACAACAGTGCAATAATCTGAACCGTAAGCACATTGCATATGAGTTATCTGGAAGCTGCTATGGGTCAGAGAGTGAATTTGGTATGTGCTCTATATTTTTATCTTTCTGCCATGCCAAACTAGTTTTGCTAATCTCCCACATATGTTACAGTTGTAAAAGGCTCATCCACTGTGCGTAGAGCTGTCATACAAGGTATTAAAACAGCACTAAATTTTGATCAGTCATCAATGGTGAAGCCAGATCTTAAACATGATTTGCAAAAGGCAGTTGCTGTGCACATCTGGTGATGTACAGCACCTTTGTTGGTCTTGTAACCCTCCGGCACAAAGATTTCCAGGCAGGATGAATGGGGATTTTTATAACATGAAGTAGTGTTCACCAGGGACTCCAGTGAGGCTAGTAAACTCATGATCACGAGGAACCTGAACAAGATTTGAACCCAACTGGTCAGCAGTGGAAAGAAACTAACCCAATGTGCCACGTAGTCCCAGCTTGTGCATTTACTCCCAAGATTTTCTTTCTATTCATTCATTGAAGCAGCTCATCTAAAATATGAGAAGAACTGCATGCTAAGCTCAGAAAATGCTACTGACTGTACTGTAGCACATCCAAGCCCTGCACACTCATAGCTAAGACTGCGCTCCATTCCTATGCTAACTACCTTTCCCAGTTATTCTCTACCGCATCTTTTGGGCTAAGATTTTCCATGCCTTTTCCCACTCTGAAGGTGAATTAGAAGAGCTTGACCAAGTCACTCTTGGAGTCATTGGGTGATTCAAGGCTGGTTTTCCTCCTAGGGTCGTATCAGACTGTTAGTGCTCAGATTAACTCAAAAGACCACAGATCAGAGTCTGCTGTGGCCGAGTTCTGCTCTACAGAGCAGAGGGGTTATTGCTCCCCTCACTCTCTGCCCAACTATTCCTGGCCATGTGTATGTTAGAGCCGTCAAAGGGCTGCCCTAAACTATGCCGGCTGGCAGACAGTGCCTCAGATCTCTCTTTCCTGGGATGGGTCCCCTCAAGATGTGTGCTATTTGAGTTGTATGAGGGTGTTTTTCCATTATAATAGTATCCTGTGCATAGATAGCCACTTGTTCTATTCTTTTTGTTCTCTACAGGTTCTTAATCTGCCCCCATCATTGTAGTATCTGAGCACCTGCCAGTTGTGTATTAAGCAACTGACTAACACCTATCACGTATGGTTTCCTCTCTCTCTCATCCTCTCCCCCATGTTTTGCTTGGGTAGGGCTTTGGCGTGTGTGTGTTTTTTGATTGTCCATGCTCTGCTGAGTCTGTCTTAGCGAAGGTCACCTTGCCCTTGGAGCGGAAGGGGGTGAGATTTGGGATGATCTGTTTGTTCCCATGGAAGATCATTCCACCCTCAGGGGCTGCCCCCTGAACAGATGAACTTTACCCAAAGGGCAGAAAGTTCCATGGGGCCAAAGGAGTGGAGCTGTAAAGCTAGCTTCTCATCCCAGGCTGTAGGCTCTTGGAGGTAGTCTTGAAAGGCATTGGAGGCTGGGGTTATGTGCGTGCTCCCACCCAGACCCACAGGCTCCCATTCAGAGTGAGCAGCTGAGACCCTTTCCCCGTCCCTTTGAGACCGTTGCCTGTGTTGAATGCAGAACTCCCTGCATAGACAGTGGGTGCCATTAGGAGTGTTCACGGTTTGCCTTGGATGACTAAATAACCATATTCCCCGACTATTGCTCCTGTAAGTACTGTCACATCCTGAGGGAACGTTATTGAGTTCACTAAGGCAGCAGAAAAGATTTGATGGGTGACTACTGGACAAGCACGCCCAGAGCGTTGGCTTTGCCAGAGCCCAGCTTGCAACATTTCTCCCCCAGAGCTGGGAGCTGGAAGGCCATCCCAAGTATCCACTGCAAGCATTCCCCTTTGCATCGGAGTCCCCGCCTCCAGCATTGCCAGCATGAAGACAGTGACTGTTTGAACTGGTGAGGTTTGAGTGTGTGTGTGAACACATTTCATGGGATGAAGTGGCTTCTGTAGGAAAGAATGAGTCAACGTTATGAAAATAAAAACCAGCAAGCCTTGCAGAAGCGAGTTCAGTGGTGTGCGTAACACTTTCACCTGCTGTCTTGCACGGTTCCAGACGCTCACTCTCTTCTGGGCTTTCTCCTGTGACGCGCTCGCTGCAGTATCAGTAGCTTGTGCGCTTCCAGGGGTCAGCAACTTGACGTGGGACAGCTGGGCCGATCAGCACCACTCAGATTATCCCTTGTTACTGGTCAGTATTTGTATTGCCACAGTGCCTGGGAACCCCAGTCCTGGATCAGCTGGGTGCTGTACAGAGACAGACCCAAGAGATGGCCCCTGGTAAGATGCAGCCAACTTCCATTCCAGTCCTGATTTAACCCCTGAGCCAGCAGGGAGGGCCGAGTTGCAGAGCTGAGCTTGGCTTTGAGAAGGGGGAATGTCTGAGTAGTTCAACAATAATTTGCCCATCAGTGGCCAAAGTCCTATGCAAATGGACAGTAACGCCACAGCCAAGAGCTCTTTATCCACAAAGCAAGCTGCAGACTTTACCAGAAATAAAAACTCAAGCCCTTTGCAGCTAAAGGCTGCTTAGAGTTGAGCATGTCAGATGCAGTTGCAGCTTCTGGGACTGTGGCATTTACTTCGTGAACCATAGTGACAGTTTCATATCGCAGCTCGGGTGGGTCTCAAGGAAGCTCACCCCAACCCAGGTGACAAGAGCCACAGAATGCGCTGTGAGGAAAGGCCAGGAAGGCTATTTTGAGGGATAGCTGCCGGGGAGCTACCCGAATGCAGTGCCTGTGACCAGAGAGAACCTGCCTCCCCTCAGTGTTCTGGGCTCATCTAATCCCAATGCAGTAGGCTCCCTTCTCACCTTTGTAAGCTGGGGAACTTCAAATCCACAGGCACTGGTGCTTCCCTGGCTGCTCTCACCAGAAAGCAGGTGGCCGTTGGGTGTTGGTCCCATCAAAGCAAAAGCTACCCCTCTGCTTGCTGGGCTAAGCATCTCTGAGCCTTGAGAGGAATTCCTGGATCCTGGCATAGCAGGTCTGCTCTCAGACCCCCTCAGTTCAAGAAGGATGCGGTGCGAATGGGCTCCCAACTAGGCAGCATGGAGCATGGGATCCTCTCCCACGGTTCGGTGCGATGTTGACTGCAAGGGTGCTGGAGTCACTGCCCTTCCCCTCACTGGGTTCAAATCTCCAGAGAAGTTCTTGAAAACACAACTGAGCAGCACCCAAAGCAATTTGTGCTCCAATTCCACACCCACCAGGCCTCTGAGCCAGGCTCCTTGCAGCTGAGAGGTTCTACTGAATTTGGAGCACCCGCCGGGCCATCAGCAAGAGCTCTCCACTAAGATCGCAAGGCTTAGGTGTCATGGGTGCCCCAGCCGTGCCCAGGAGGCTCCTGGCTGGCAGTGTGCACACTGGAACCCAAAGCGGCTGTTGCCTGATACTGCCGGGGTAGCCTTCCCTGCCGTAGTGGCAGCTCTGGCTCTACAAAAGAAGGGAATTTTCCTTTCTCCACTGCATTATCCCTCTCTCTTCGCAGACTGGAATTCTGGAGCTGCAAAGAGATTGGGAATTTACTCTCCACCCTGTAGTCCATAGTTCTCTACCCAGATAAAGCACCCCCTTGGCATGGTCATCAGGAAGCAGGGTGCAACAGACGTGCAGCCTACAAGGCAGCAGGAAGCCTAGAGCAGGACAGGAGCAGAACTTAAAATCCATCTGGGTGCTCTTGCAAACATTAAGACAACATGGCCAACATTTTCAAGGGTCCCTTCAGTTTCGATGTGCAGCTTGGAACACTCAGGCCTGAGTTCCGAGATACCGAGCACCCATGGAGTGGGCTCCCAGACATCCAGGCACTGGGTTTCCATCCAAATGGTCCAGAAACCTCCCTGTTACAGTCCCAACTCTCTCAAGTGGATTGTTGGCAAACCAAACATTCTAGAAGAGAGTTGAAGCTAGAAATCCGACAGATAGCTATCCTTGCTGTGGGCACCAATAGTCCTTTCCCTTCCCCTTCACCAGCTACTTGTCTCTTTTTTAGATTGTGGGTCTTTCTGCCAGGGCTTCTCTCTTGCTGTTCACAGTAGACAGTACCTAGGGCACCGCAGGTGCTAACCACAATACAAATACATGAATAAAAGGCATGATTGGAGTTTGGGAGACATAACAAAATAGCCTGGGTTTAGTTTTGCTGCACTAAGTATCCAGGCTGTTGTCAAAGGAAAAGAAGAACTGCCATGTTGTAAGGACCAGTGTGTGGTTTCTGGTTCATGGCCTTCTATTCTGCATTTATTTTAAACTCCCCCCCCCCCCATGAAAACGCAAATGTATGTTTAAAAGTCACCCAAAGTGTAGATCAAAACGAACTGTGAGCCCCACCCTCTCAGCAGAGTGTAGATTGCTTTTCAGTCTCAAACCCGAGTATCTCTGCCTCCAAGTTAACTTTCGAAAAGATAATCTTTTCTTGACTACATGTTGTTTTATGCCTTGGCAGGAAATCCTAATACTCACAGAAGAAGGACTTCATGGATTTAAAGCCCTGGCATTTCTCCACGGCGATGTTGGCTAGAATCCAAATTGGGTCAAAATGCCAAAAAACATTCCCCGTGTTTGCCCGAGGCTCACAGTCCTCCGGCCTGACTTCTTAAAATGAAGAAACTCTGGAAAGAACACTATTCAAATCAGTCATTCCTAACCCATTTGGCAGCTCAAGGAATCAAACTACAGTCCCTTGAGTTCAATGAGATTAACATGCCAGCCCACTAATTTTCCTCCAAAGAGCCCTGGAATGAATATAATACAGCACGACAATGCATCAGCACCGATGTTACGACTGAAGTGGATTAGCAGGGCTTTCAGAAACTACCTCGCTCAGTTCTGTCTGGGATCAGCAAAAATGGTGAAAACACTCAAATTAAATTAATCATTTTTATTAACTGGAAAGGAGGTGTGGGGCAGAGGGGAAGAAGCGTTTAAAACTTCATTGTTCAATGAGACAAACTGGAGTTCTGCTGGCGGAATTGTCCTTGGGGCAGCATGATGTCATTCAGTTCACAAAATAAAATGCTAAATGAATGGCCACAAGCTGCATGCACTTTATCACCACATCAAATGCAACAGGCCTCTTTGTTCCCAACCTCTCGGTGATGTAGCGGTGCCTGATACGGCAGATCATTATTTGCGGTGGCGAGGGGAGGGAAGTGATCTCTCTTTTTTCCTGGCCTCCCAGCTGGAAAAGGATGCTATTGGGTTCACTGAGTCTGAAGCAATGACCAAGCATATGCGTGCTCTGGATTCCACTCTGCCACCATGGACCTCGCTCTATTTACGCTGCACTTTTATTTCCTCTCTTTGGTGTCGGCAAGTCTGATCCACACTCGAGTCTTCCAAATTTCAGAGCAGGGGTCAGGAACTTGATTGAAAATGTCCTCTTCCTCCCATTGCATAACAGCTGGGAACCTCACAAATCCTGCTCATGCCCCAGCATGGTGCTCCCCTGAGGGTGAGGAGAGAGGGCTAGATCCTTTCCTGACCCTTCTGGGACAGCCTTTGATGTGAGGGAAGATAAATGTGCCAATTGCGAAACATGTGGTGCCTGCTCCCACATTGCACAGTCCAGGCAGGGCAGCAAGAATTTGTTAGCACAAGTGAAAGGCACCAGAGGAACTGAATTGGAGACCATATCCTGCAAAGGATTGTGAGAACTTGTGCTGGGTCGGGGAGTGCTGGGGCTGTTGTTCAGGGTGGTGGTGGTTGCTGGGTTAGGGGATGCTGAATGTGGGGAGGTGGTCTTGTGGTTAAGACATTGGACTTGGGCTCAGGAAATCTAGATTCAATTTTTAGTTGTGCCATACATTTCTTGAGTGACCTTGGGCAAATCACTTAGTCGCTCTGTGTCTCAGATCTGTGACCGTCTGTACCCCTATATTCACCCTTTCACAAGACTATGATAAATTTTGTACAAAGTGTGCCTTGTGAGGTATCATTTGAAAAAACACATTGTACCAGGACAATAATGATCAGCGATTTATATGTGTGGCAACATTGCATGTAAAGTTATAGGATTCCTCTGTATGGTATTACTAGGCATGTTGCAAGTCTGGGGGAAGCAGCCACAAACCTGTTCCCCAGAGACAAAAAGCCAGCCAAGGCCTCAGTCAAGTGTCAGCAAAATCAGAGAGACCATCACCTGGTTAAGTGGCCATTTTTTGGCAGGAAACGTGATGTGGATGGAAAATCTACATCTTGACAAAGAAACAGCCGGAGGTTCCCAGCCACTCAGACTTTCCATCTCCTGATCCTCAGCTGCAGATGATTCTCAAAGAAGCAAAACAGCTATAAGAAAGGGGAGCAGATGCCCCCGGTTATTCTTCCCTCCCATCTACTCATGGCATTGACAGCACTTGAAGAACAAAGGAAACAGCTTTGGATGGTGGGGAGGGATCCTGACTGAAAGATTCTGCCAGTAAGACAGTCGGTGGACCTGGTGAGAGAGACCTTTGCTTTAAGTTACAAGTAATGCCTAGAGTGACTTCACTTTCATTTTCTTGTAACCAATTCTGACTTTTATGCCTCATTACTTGTAGTCACTTCAAATCTATCCTTCTGTTGTTAATAAACTTATTTTATCTAGACCCATGTGTTTGAAGTGTTAGGGAAGCTCCTTTTGGGATCACAGAATTTGTACTTATAATTTTCTGTTAATAAAATGATGGGCCTTTGTTGTCCAGGAGAGGGCTGGGCTGGACAAGATGCACAGGTCTGGGGGATAGTCTGGGACTGGGAATTTGCTGGTGTTACCCTGCAGTGTAATTTGAGGTAGCTGACTGTAGCACTCACAGTAGGACTGGGGGCTTGTCTACATCAGAAAGTTGCAGCGCTGGTGAGGGAGTTACAGCGCTGCAACTTAGGAGGTGTACACATCTGCAGGGCACCACCAGCGCTGCAACTCCCTGTTTGCAGCGCTGGCCGTACTCCCGTTTTGTCTCGGGTGTAGAGGATCCAGCGCTGGTGATCCAGCACTGGTAATCAAGTATAGACACTTACCAGCGCTTTTCTTGACCTCCGTGGAATAAGCAGGTATCCCAGCATACCTGAGGAAGCCTCTGGTAATCAAGCTGGTCTCCTTCCCCGGCTTGCTCTCGCGTTCCCCGAACCCCGAGCAAGCAGGTCTCCTTCCCTGAGGTTTGCTGGGTGGTTCGGGGAACGCGAGAGCAAACCGGGAAAGGAGACCAGCTTCGCCGCGGTTTGCTCTCGCGTTCCCCGAACAAGCAGGTCTCCTTCCCTGCGGTTTGCAGGGTGGTTCGGGGAACGCGAGAGCAAACCGGGAAAGGAGACCAGCTTCGCCGCGGTTTGCTCTCGCGTTCCCCGAACAAGCAGGTCTCCTTCCCTGCGGTTTGCAGGGTGGTTCGGGGAACGCGAGAGCAAACTGCGGCGAAGCTGGTCTCCTTTCCCGGTTTGCTCTCGCGTTCCCCGAACCCCCCTTGAAGCCGCCCAACAGCGCTGCAGTGTGGCCACATCTAACACCACTTGCAGCGCTGGTTGCTGTAAGTGTGGCCACTCTGCAGCGCTGGCCCTATACAGCTGTACTAATACAGCTGTAACAACCAGCGCTGCAAAATTTTAGATGTAGACATGGCCTGGGAGTGATTTACATGCTGGGGGCTGGATGTAGACGGGCCAGGAGTGGCTGCTCTCACCGTAAAGAAGCAGAAAAGGCACCCCAGGTTGGAGAAGTGAAGGGACATGGCTGTCCATCAGTCCAGATTGTACCCTGGGTAATGTCACAATCTTCCACCTGCAAAGTGGGGGTGATAATCCCTCCCAGCTTCAAAGGGGTGTTTGTGTGACAGCTGGATTCGATGGGGATGGGACAACTGTTACTGGCAGCTGCAGTCTGGATCGCAGGCGATGACATGGGCGTGACCTTTGGTAACCTTGCGCAGGGCAAGCTCTGCAGAAACACACTGCAGCCTCTCAGCCAGCGCCTCTAGGAGAGACCCCTTCATCACAGGGGCCAGAGGTGGGCAGCGTAACCCTGAAGGGACAAACAATGACACCCTGGATTAGAGAGACAGAGGTTGGGGGCTGCTGCAGGGACATCTTAGCTCTCTCCCTCCCCCCAACTCAGCAGGAGCAGTGTGCACAGGCTCTTGAGGCCCCACATCCCTTCTGCTGAGAGCATGGAAGGGAGGGTAGGGGAGAGGCTGTACCTTCCCTCCCCAGCCCTGGCACCTGCTGGATCCTGGAGACCATGCGTCTTGGCAGGAGTTTTCAGTTTCCCAGGCAGCAAAGTGATGCCCCCCTGCACTAATGTCCCCACCAGACAGGAGCAGCATGGGCAGTGCCAGGGCAAAGTCTCTCATCCCTCGGTGCCCTTTTGGAGATGGGTCACCTCGAGGGGATTCCTCTCAGCTTTTCCCTCTCTGCTTAGCCTGCTGCCAGGGTGCCAATGGACTGGTGGGGGTGGGGGAGGACATGGAAAGTGGTTAAAAGATGGGGTGAGGTCTTTCACAGGCCAGACACATTTCACAGGATCCTGAGGGAGGGAAGTGAAATTCAGCTGGACCTGGGGCCTTAACTCCCTTAGGTTCCTGCGAGATCGCAGCCCCATCTACTGTCCATCTTCTCTGAGGCTGTATGATCCCAGAGGTTGTTCTACCTTTCTGTTCCAGACACCACAGACAGATTCAAATAGCCAAACAGCAGCATTTCCAAAGGACAGGACTTCCTTGTCTTGAGATCTTGGTTGTTGGTATGTTAATCTGAGAAATTAGAAATAAAACAGGAAACAAACCAACAGCTACTGGGGTGAAATCCTGGCTCTGTTGATGTCAATGGCAAAATTCCCTGGCACTTCAGTGTGGCTGGGACTTTAGCCTGCTTGTGATCAGCAAAGCCCTCCTTAGAACGAGACTCGATGTAAAGTGATCCGAGAGCTTTGCCCTCGTTGGGCTTTGTCAATCAGTGGGTGGAACAGAGGGTCTCCTTTTCGTTCCGCTTCCTTCTCTATACCTGATTGGGACAAGGGAACAATCTTCCCTGGGTCATGACCTTGTCACGTTTCGGACCTAGTGTAGAACCAAAACCTGTCACAATATTCCCCAGGATCAGGGCCAATAGTTTGAGGGTTTTGGTTCTGTTCAGAAAGTCACAGCTGTATCATCTGCATGGATAATTTCATTTTCCCATTCAGCGATTCTGTATGTTTGACCTAAAGACAGCTGAGTTGCCAAGCGTTATGGGATCAGGTAAATAATTTTGGAAAGGCACCAATCCTGAGAAGGTTACCCTTCCTGTAGAATGGCCTGTGATAAGGAGAAGGTGTTCCTGGTGCAAAAGGGAGCAAAGAGAGGCTTTTGAGGGGAGAGAATACTGCATCTGATATGTTTTTTAATCACAGAGCCTCGAGATCATGGGGCTGGAGTTTGGAGTGGCAGGAGGCCAGCTGCAGACAAGAGCTGGCTCTTTGCTTCCCTCCTCTTTTTGGACAGCCTTTTGGAGCCAATTTAAACTCCCCTCACTCTCTCCTTTGCCTGACCTGTCTTTGTCTTGATCTCTTTCCTAGTCTCTTAGAGTCTAACTGTGCCACCCTTTACTCCCGTTGAGTGGTGTTTTGTGAGTTGTCAGTGTCTTACTATGCTGTGTGATTTCACTCTTATGGGTTGGCTTAAATATTGCAGTTCTTACTGAACTTACATTAAAGCGTGTTGTAGCCCGAGAACTTTGTGACTGGCACTTTCAAAGAGACCCAAGCACACACCGTGCTTAGGACCAGTATGTCCAAAGAGCTAAGCAAATGCTTTTCAGAAATGGTGGTTTTCAAGGGGTTGCAGGTTTTGGCATTGGCAAAGAAGCTGTCAGAGCAAAGTTGGTGGTTTCTGGCAACTGGGCAGGGGACAGTTGGGGTTTTTGGTACCGCTAGGAGACAGGGTTTGGCTATGTGGGGCTAGACATTAGCTAGAAGTTCCTGTTGAAATCATCAGTGGTGCAGTAGTTAACAGTAGCAATGTTTGAAAGTGACCGTTAAATTGTCTGTTAAGTTACATGGTGTGATCTGCACCTTACAAACTTCGTTAGGCTGTCGGTTGCGCTTGGCTCAGGTTTCCAAGTTTTTCTTCCCAGCCCTCAGAGACAGAGCGGGATGGGGAGAGTTTTGTCCCCTTGGCTTCAACAGCACAATTCTGCTGTCTGGGGTGGGTTTGGAGGCCAGTCCCATCTGCAGAACTGAAGGGTTTTGGGTATAGCCCAGGCGGGATTCTGGGGGAAATGTGTTCTCTGCTGAGTGGCCAGGCACCATATGTATTCAATTAGTTGGGACCCCATCCAAAAACTGGAATTGTACTGTGTGAGCGCTGCTGAGATCCAACATGGGACCCTTGTGGACCATAAATGGCAGCCATAGGCAGAGGAGCTAGCACTTATTCTTTGCACGGATAGGCAAATTATATCTCCATGGCTCCTTCCCTGTTCAACTTCTAATGCTTCCTATGCAGCTGGCAGCAGGCCTGTTAGACGAGCCAAGGGGGAGACCCCCCGAGCAGAGCTAGTAGGAGCTCTGTGAAATTTGGCCCAGATCCTCAGAAGTATACAGGGGATCAGTGAGGGTGAGGTACCTAAATACAGGATCTGGGCCTTTGCCTCCTTTGAAAAGTCTCCTTTAGCCTACTGAGCACTGCCTGCCTGGATGCCTTTAGAATGGCAATGATCATGTACTAGTAATACTTCTGTAACTTCTGGTCTATCGTGTAAGATTGCCGCTCTGTATTTGTGGGAAAACAGATGATGTTATCTCATCATATGGTGATAACACTCCTTCCATTCCCACTAGTACCTCCAGAGGATGTTAAAGATCAGAGACTGAAGTCAGCTATTTTCAAATCAGCAAGGCTAGATACTGGCATCTAAAGAGTTTTTAAAGAGCTGGCCGAGGAGCTTGCTGTGCTGTTAATGTTGCTTTTCAATAACTCATGGTGCACTGGGGAAGTTCCAAAATACTGGGGAAAAAGCCAATGCCGTGTCAAAGTTTTACAGGGGTAAATGGGATGACTCAGGTAATTATAGGCCTGTCAGCCTGACATCAATCCCAGGCGAGATAATGGAGCAGCTAATACAGGACTCGATTAATAAAGAACTAAAGGAGAATAATGTAATTAATGCAGATCATCATGGATTTATGAAAAATATATCTTGTCAAATTAACTTGATTTTTTTGGATGCGATTACAAGTTTGGTTGATAAAGGGAACAGTGTTGGCATAATAGATGTAGCCTTTTGTAAGGCGTTTGACTTGATACAACATGACAGTTTGATTAAAAGAGACGAGCAATATACTGTTAATACGGCACAATTTAAAGGGTTAGAAAGTGAGTAACTGATCAGTCTCAAAATGTAATCTGCAGTGTTGTTGTAGCCGTGTTGGCCCCTGGTCTCAAAATGTCACGTATTGTTATTGAGTTGGTGTGTTTCCAGTGGAAACCTGCAAGTATTGGGTCTTGCTACTTAACATTTTTATCGGTACCCTGGACAGAAACCTAAAATCATCACTGATCAAGTTTGCAGAGGGCACAAAAATTGGGGGAGTGGTAAGTAAGAAGAGGAGGACAGGTCACAGATCACTGTGAATCAGGATTACTTGGGAAAGTGAGTGGAAGCAAACACTATGTGTTTTAATATAGCTAAATGTAAATGTACATATCTGGGAACAAAGAATGTAGCCTTGCTTACAGGATGGAGGGGCTTTATCCTGGGAAGCAGTGACTCTGGAAAAAACCTGGGGGTTGTGGTAGATAATCAGCTGAACGTGAGCTCCCAATGTGATGCTGTGGCCAAACAGGCTAATGAAATCCTGGGATGCATGAACAGGGGAATCTTGAGTAGGAGTAAAGAAGTTATTTTACCTCTGTATTTGGCACTGGTGTGACGGTTGCTTGAATTCTGTGTCCTGTTCTGGTGGCCACAATTCAAGAAGGGTGTTGATAAATTGGAGAGGGGTCAGAGAAGAGCCATGAGAACAATTAAAGGATTAGAAAACCTGCTTCCTTATAATGACAGACTCAAAAAGCTCAATCTATTCAGCTTGAGAAGGTTAAGGGGTAATGGTTACAGTCTAGAAGTCTCAATGCGGGGAACATATATTTAATAATGGGCTCTTCAGTGTAGTAGAGAAAGCTCTGACGTGATCCAGTGGCTGAAAACTGAACTAGACAAATTCAGAGAGGAAACAGGTGAGAATAATTTACCATTGGAACAATTTGCCAAGGGCCATGGTGGATTCTCCATCACTGGCAATCTCAATATCAAGATTTAGATATTTCTCTAAAATATTTGCTCTAGGGTTTGCGTTGGGGCAGGTCTCTGGCCTGTGTTATCCAGGAGGTCAGACTAGGTGATCACAATGGTCCCTTCTGGCTTGGGAATCTATGAATCTAGTTGAATTTGTTTAGTTATGACCGTCCCCAACCTTCTCCAGATATACGTTAGATTCAAAATAAAATGCAGCATTAAAACCACTCGTGATGGCTTGAACTCTAATGTTGAGTGGATGTTTTCTGCAGCCCATAGAGCTGGGCGTGGTATCCCAAAGTCATGCAGATGGGAATTCACTGGGCTAGAGTCTACCTCTGTTATGGCTGCTGAATTGTACCTTACTGTGGGAGCAGTCTCACTGACCTCCACGGGGCTGCTCGGAGATTCAGATGCTGCAGAGTGAGGGAGTGACCATTATTTTTATCATTATTAGAGCAGTCCTTACTGCTTAGAAAACTTAAATACACTGTTGGGGAAGGGGGGAGTTTGAGAAGGTCCATTAATTTTGGAATTTGGATGTGGAAGGGAGAAAATAATTATTCCAAGTTCTGGCTTCCTCCATAGCAAGTTGTACCAATTATCAAAACTGGTTCTGCAACCAAGTGACTAAGGGTTATGTTAGAGGGGGGCAGCAGCTACATAGGTACTGCTTACAGCATAAATTTGAGCTCTGCCACTTCCCTTAGAGCTCCATGCGCCCCCCATCCCCATGCCCCCTTCTCTATTGGATAGAATTTCTAGAGCTGGGCAGGAAATGGGTTTCCCCAAAAAAATGTTGACCCCCCCAATTGTGGGTTTTTCCTGTCAAAACACTGAACATCCCCAAACCAAAAATGTTTTTCAGAAACTTAAAAGTGCAAAATTTCCACCAAAAATCATCATGTTTGGCCAAAAAATCTTCAGTTTTCAGTGTCTGTGAACTGCAAAATTTTCTGTTTTCAGATTTTGAGGAAAACACTAGAAATTGAAAACCGATGTTTCCCGCAGCAGTATGCATTTTGCCAAAATCCCTGTTCCACTGGAACATGTTTTAATGGACAAAGTTGGACCAGCACTAATATCTTCCCCCGTTTACAAGGCCTAGCACTGTTGGTAGGTTACATCCTGATTCCTGGTCATCAGCACCTCACTACAATCATTTTAAAACACCCTAAATGTACACATTATCTTAGAACCTGCACTTCAAGCTGGATACATCACACATTTTGTTGCAACATGAAAACAAAACAAAGTTGATGGATATTTTTAGATTTTAATTGTTTAAAAGAGAACGAGTATTTAAACATTAAAAGGACAAATCTGAGTCATGTCGTAACAGCTTCACATCCAAATGTAGCTTTGGGCACTGTCTAAACAGCATCCGACTTCGCCTGATCAGGGTACTTTCTGCTGAGTAAGATCAAACTGTTTGTACTTTCTGAGAGCTGGAGCTCTGAAGTGGCTATTAAGATCTGCGTAAGCTGAATAAACTTTGAGTGCTCCTCTGAGCCACGAGCTATCCTCTTGAGATGAACCATGTGTTCCAATGACTGAAAACAATAGGGATCCCATTTATACCCAGAGGAGAAACGTTGTGTTCTACTGTTTCGGTCACTGCAAGGTAGAGCCGGTTACAAGGCAGGCAGTAAACTTTTAACAGAGAACTAAGCTAGGTGACTTTTGGCGCATTGCCCAAGGAGTTCTGGTCGGCATGAGCAACTCTGCTGTATCCTTACTTGACTTGTTTCACAACATTTTACAAGTTCGTGGGGTGTGTCAGCAGCAGTCTGGGTTCTCACAGCCGGGATCAGCCGGGGCCCGGAAATGGACTCTCGGGCTTTGTGTGTGAACATGCAGGAGGAAAGGGAACTTTTCTGCTGTGTGTGGTCAGAGAAAAGGGCCACTTTGGAACTCTGTGCAGGAGTGGCAAGTGGACAGGAGGTGGCAAGAAGCCCTGTTAGCCCTGGCCCTGCTGACCAGCCCCTGTGCTGTAGGGGAGCACCCTGCTCTCCTGTGCTAGCCAGCTGCTCGTGGGAGACTTAGCTGCACCCTTGCACATGGAGAAACTACTAATGAGCACAGCTAAGAGAGTTTGCTTTGGAGCAGCTAAACATCTTCCCTTGCTGCAGTGACGAAGAACGGCGTTTCCTGAAAGGAGCTGCCAAATCCCAACAAGCTGGGCAGTTCAGATCTTGTGTTCAGCCAGCCAGCCCGCTCCTCGGGGCAGCAATTTCCCTGGATTAGAACCTGCAGCCGAGCACCTGCTGTTGTACTCTGGGTGCTGCATTCAGCCGTGCTCTGCGCAGGTGCAGCTCCGCCTGGAGTCCAGGGAATGAAGACCGAAACCCGACTGTGAGCCCAGGTCTCTCCTGTAGCCTCAGTTATCCAGGCTTTGGGAGATTGATACCGACAGAGTGATATCTCTCTGTCATGCATAGAGATCTACCAGAGACGCAGGGTCTGAAACGGGATGTCCGCTGCCCTAAACCATCAGGAATCACTGGCCGAAGCTGTTGGAATGGGCAGGACACCCTTAGGGCCTAGATAAGCCAGGAACGCCCCCGATGGGACAATGCAGAACTGGAGAGTAACCGTCCTGGCACGCAGATTCCATGCACTGCACTCCCCTGGACTTCAGCAGCACAGTAAGCAGCATGAGGCACATCCCCACTCCTTCTCCAGGGGAGGAATGGCTCCCATTGCAAGGAGGTGGGCTGTGGAAGTGGAGTGTTCTGGAAGAGACAGTGTGGCTGGTAGCCCGGGACCCTCAAATCTTCAGCCTGGTGCAGCCACTGACCTGCTGTTGTTGCTCCTGGTGTGCTCCGGTAGCACCTGGGGGCCCTAAGTGGGAGCAGGGCTGCATGGTGCCAGGCTCTGTACGAACACAGGGCCCAAGTGTTATCCGCCTGTGTGGACCAGCAGGCTGTGCGCAAGGATCCTCCCTGCCCCGGGGCAGCCTGCACACGGGGGGCTCACAGGAGCAGCCAGCGCAGGACTCTGCGCGAGTTGCACCATCCCTGTGCAGAAGAGCTGACAAGCAGAGCCAACAATGAGTGTGTGAGCGAGCGGGGGGAGGCGCGCTCCCTGCCAATGCCCTTTGATGGAGAAGAGACTTGACCCTGGTTCAAGGATTCTCCATTCGCCAGCCAATCTCACTTGGGAAGAGAACTGTACAGGCCACTGCCTTGTGCCAGGGCAGCTTTGGGCAGCTGGACTATCTCAAGTCGGGGGTCTTGTCTGAGTACCTCCTCGGCTGGCTGGGAAGCAACTTCCTCAGCTTGCATTTCCTGGGCCTCAGATGCAGCTGTAAACCTGAGTCTCATCTTGGCTTTTCTCTGTTCTGGGCCAAGCCTCCTCCTGCATTGGCCATGGGGCAGGCAGCCTACCCTCTGTGGAGAGGGACTGATATGCTGTGTGGTGGGTGCTCCCCAGCCCTCCAGGAATGGGGCAGGCTGGTCAATGGGGATCCTCTCCCCTCCTCCTGGGATTCCACCTGGCTCTCTATGCACCACCGCTGACCCAGGCTGTGACTCCACAGCTAGAGAGTGTGGATTCGTCCAGGCAGCCAGACCAAACCCATCTTCAAAAAGATTTCTTGACCTGTATTTATTCAACGTCCGGTCTGTCTCCCCCTGCTGGGAGGGAGATTAACTGACCATTGTGAGTTGGAAACAAAGGTCCGTCACTAGAATTCAGTGCCAGCTTCCCCAGAGCCAATTATTAAATCAAGGCCAAACCAAAATCAGAATGATAATTTGTGAAACTCGATCTATTTTCTCCCTTTACTGTAGTGAATGATGCCAAATCCCACTGTGCTCTCATCTGTGGTCTGTTTATCTAGCTCTGTTTGTTTTGGTCTTTTGCTTGTTTTGCTTACTGTACGTTAAATATATCCTGCCGTGACTCTGGCCATAGGCTTCTCTTATTAACCCCAGTGGCAGGCAGGCGGGCGGACGACAGGCAATGTAAACTGGCCTGTCCAGCCATGAGAGTCAGTGTGGAAAATGCCAGTGTTGTAAGGGTTAAGGAATGGAGCACTGGCCAGGAGACCGTGCTCAGACTGCAAATGGGCAAGAAGCATTTGAAAACTGCCCTTCTTAATGACCTCCAACATTTGTGTAAATATTTGGCCTGTTTAAAAAAAAAGGGGGGGGGTGGGGGAAAGGAGTTGAAGGCATAAAGTCTGAGCTCTAGAGGAGGGAAATGTCCATTCTTGGTGCCCATTTCCCTGATCGCAGCATCCCATAAATCTACCGAGGAGATGGCCAAGTCGAGGCTGTTAATGGAGCCAGCAAGCCCAGAGGGAAATGTAGCACAAGAAACTGTCCCGAAGGAATCTGAGCTCGTGCTCTGACCCTGGACCCCACCAGGCTGGGGCTGGGCGAGTGGGAGGGCAGTGCCATGGCAGGAGGACAGTGTGCAGCTCTCTTGCAAGCACTCCCTGAGAGAGGGGGTGTAGGGCAAAGAGCCTTTGAAGGAAGGGAGAGTGATGTGGAGTGGATCGTTGCTTTGAAAGGGACCCAGAGGACCGCGGAGAGCAGGGAGCTGTAATCCTGGGGACTTCCTCTGGGGAGTTTCAGATTGACCCTGACTGAGAGAAGAACATCGCCGCTTGTTGTTACACAGAGTACTGCGAGGTACAGATACTGCCACAAAGTGACCCACGGTAGCTACGGCACAACCATCCAGCCAATAACAAGAAGGAAAGATTTACTATACCTGATCAGGCCTTTGTCCTTCTGGACTCTGTGCTGTGTACACCCTGGAGAGGACCATGGGAAAGGAAACCTCATCTGTTCAGACACTACTGTAAGCTCTTCGGGGCGGGGGCTGTTTATGTTTGTACAGCCCCCTACACAATAGGGCTGGATCTGGTTTGAAGCTACTGCCCTATAAATGGTAAATACTAATAATGCTGTAATTGTGGACGTGATGGGGGAAGTGCAAGAGGGTGAGATGTTCCTTTTTGACTGAGAAGGAGATTTTGTTCTCCTCCTTGCTGTCAGAGCTTGCACAGCCAGACCTGTCATTAGTGGGCATGAAGGTAATGTGGGGGTCCTTTTGTAAGCCCATCTGCAGCGTGTGTCCGGTCATCGCCAGCAGCAATGAACCCACAGGGTTATTCTACTCTGGGTAAAGTGTTTCCTTTATACTGGCCTGATTTTTACTACTCTTTAATTTCATCAAGTCGCATGTTTTTCATACTTAGAGACAGGACAAAAAGGGAATGAACTGATCAATTGTCATTTTCCCCTTTATCGTTTGCAATCACTTCATCGTGTCTCTCTCCAGTTCTCCTTTTTATGTTAAATAATCCTAGCTTTCTTCATCTCTCCTAATATACATAATTCCCAACACACTTCTGATGATCCTTGCTGCCCCTCGCTGGGCTGTTTCAATCTTAGCAACAACTTTCTTAACATGAGATAATCAAATCTGGACCCAGATAAGTGAGAAGCCAACTTCAATGTACAACATGTCACTATCATAGTTTATATATTATATTTTACCTTTTTTTCCCTAATGCACTTGAGCACTGTGTTTGTGTTAGTAACTACGGAAATTTGTCCACAAGGACTCCAGTCTTTTTCCAAAAGAGCTCTCAATTTGCAGAATCCATCTGGAATAGGAAATCTTGGATGCCAGTATTTCAGCCAATATATTTCACCTTCTGTTTATCCAAGTTAAATGTCACCTGCTACTATCCATTCCCCTAGTGTCTCCAAATCTGCTCATGATGGACAGCCAAAAATGGAGGCACTCCAAATCAGAAGTCATTTTAGAAGGTCTTTCTTTGTATTTGTTTTTTTTTGGGGAAGCACTGGGGCTATTTTTGCAATTAGGCACAATATAAAGCAAATGCTTTAGTGCAAGTTAAGGATAATCGTTAACAGTTACTATACCCTTCTCTGGTTGGCACTACTTAGACCTCGCTTGGAGCACTATGCTTGCGGGTCTGCAATAGAGTCCAGAAATGGAGAATTTCACCAAACCATGGAAGAAGTTGCAAAGCAAAAGTTGTGCAGAAAGATCATGGCAGATGCTCCCTCACCCTGTGGCTTTCCGACAGCCCAGGGCAATCAGTCAGTCTTCTAACCCGGGGAAGACCTCAGAGTGGGGAGTTTCCTGGATGATGCAGATTTGAAAGAGTCGGCTTTATGACACACTCTTGCCCCAGGAGAGGCCTTAGCAATGGAGATGCAAGGTGGGTGAGGTCATCTTATCTTTTTTTGGGCCAATGTCTTGCCAGCAGAAGTCAGTCCAATAAAAGCTATGACCTCACCCATCTTTTCTCTCTAATACCCTGGGACCATGATGGCTAAGGGGGAAGGTGGCCTGGAGATAGCCCTGCTGTGCTCTGGGCATTAAGGGCCATTGGCAGTGGAACAAACGGCTGCTCTAGCTTGTCCAGTGGCTAGCAGCCCTCTCCCCACCCTCTATGCCTGCACTGAGCAATGGAAATGAGAACTGTGCCCTCAGCACAGCAGGAGACACAGTAACTGCCTATCCGTACAGAAGGGGCTGTTACTGAGAGAACACGGACCAGTTAGCCATATTAGTCAACAAAGGCAGAACCAGAAGGAAAAAAAGGACCTAAAATTCAGCAGCAAACCTTTAGAATTAGAGCTATGGGGAAATCCTCCTAGTCATTAGATGAGTGCGTCAAATGGAAGAGGCTGCATGAGGAGGCTGTGAATTTGACAGGCACCGTCTATCAGGGATGGCTTCAGGATAAGGAAATCAATTGTGGCACGGTGCCGGGAAAGGTAAGCCAGCAGAGCTTCCTTTCAGCACTAATGATTGCACGCCTGAAAGACCGTGTCTCCCTGTAAGGGTCCGGTGGTGGGGCTCGTCCCTCTCAGGCGCGGCGGGGAGCCAGGGCGCCTCCCTACAGGTAGCAGTCTGTGCAGGGTCCAGACCCTTCGGCCGGGCTGAGCAAACGAACATCTCTATGCAATTCCGAGTCCTAGCCCTTCAGCAGGGGCTAAGCTGACACAGGGGCTATAAGCCTGGCCCTGGAGCAGAGGCGGGGCAACAAACCTAGGTAAGGGTCAGACCCTCACGCAGGGACTGAACAGCGAGTTAAGCAGCACATGAGGCCTCCTCAGGCCAGAGGGAGGGGCAGTCTGCCAGCCTTGGAAGGGTGGCGGGGGGACGCAGGCCCTCCCACTCCACTGCGTCCCGGCCCGGGGCCCTGGCAGCTGCCAGGGTTCACTGCAGTCAGTGGGGAATCCTGGCCGCAACACACTGACATTGGTTCAGGGTCCCCTGGAGCCAGCCTGGGGTCGGCTACCCCCGGGCCACTTCCGACTTCCCCCTCTCTAGGTACTTGTCCTTCGCCGGCGTCGTCTGGCGGATCCCAGACCATGAGTTCCTCTGGATACCGGGCGCGGGGAAGCTCAGGCAGCTCCTCCGGATACCGGGCGCGGGGAAGCTCAGGCAGCTCCTCCGGATACCGGGCACGGGGAAGCTCAGGCAGCTCCTCTGGATACCGGGCGCGGGGAAGCTCAGGCAGCTCCTCCGGATACCGGGCGCGGGGAAGCTCAGGCAGCTCCTCTGGATACCGGGCGCGGGGAAGCTCAGGCAGCTCCTCTGGGTACCGGGCGCCGGGAAGCTCAGGCAGCTCCTCTGGATACCGGGCGTGGGGAAGCTCAGGCAGCTCCTCCGGATACCGGGCGTGGGGAAGCTCAGGCAGCTCCTCCGGATACCGGGCGTGGGGAAGCTCAGGCAGCTCCTCCGGATACCGGGCACGGGGAAGCTCAGGCAGCTCCTCTGGATACCGGGCGTAGGGAAGCTCAGGCAGCTCCTCCGGATACCGGGCGTGGGGAAGCTCAGGCAGCTCCTCTGGATACCGGCCGTGGGGAAGCTCAGGCAGCTCCTCTGGGTACCGGGCGCGGGGAAGCTCAGGCAGCTCCTCTGGATACCGGCCGTGGGGAAGCTCAGGCAGCTCCTCTGGATACCGGGCACGGGGAAGCTCAGGCCACTCCTCTGGATACCGGGCACGGGGAAGCTCAGGCCGCTCCTCTGGATACAGGACTCGGGGAAGCTCAGGCAGCTCCTCTGGGTACCGGGCCATGGGGAAGCTCAGGCAGCTCCTCCGGATACCGGCCGTGGGGAAGCTCAGGCAGCTCCTCCGGATACCGGGCCATGGGGAAGCTCAGGCAGCTCCTCCGGATACCGGCCGTGGGGAAGCTCAGGCAGCTCCTCTGGATACCGGCCGTGGGGAAGCTCAGGCAGCTCCTCCGGATACCGGGCGCAGGGAAGCTCAGGCAGCTCCTCCGGATACCGGGCCATGGGGAAGCTCAGGCAGCTCCTCTGGATACCGGCCGTGGGGAAGCTCAGGCAGCTCCTCCGGATACAGGACTCGGGGAAGCTCAGGCAGCTCCTCCGGATACCGGCCGTGGGGAAGCTCAGGCAGCTCCTCCGGATACCGGCCGTGGGGAAGCTCAGGCAGCTCCTCTGGATACCGGCCGTGGGGAAGCTCAGGCAGCTCCTCCGGATACCGGCCGTGGGGAAGCTCAGGCAGCTCCTCCGGATACCGGCCGTGGGGAAGCTCAGGCAGCTCCTCCGGATACCGGGCGTGGGGAAGCTCAGGCAGCTCCTCTGGATACCGGCCGTGGGGAAGCTCAGGCAGCTCCTCCGGATACCGGGCCATGGGGAAGCTCAGGCAGCTCCTCTGGATACCGGCCGTGGGGAAGCTCAGGCAGCTCCTCCGGATACCGGGCGCGGGGAAGCTCAGGCAGCTCCTCTGGATACCGGGCGCGGGGAAGCTCAGGCAGCTCCTCCGGATACCGGGCCATGGGGAAGCTCAGGCAGCTCCTCTGGATACCGGCCGTGGGGAAGCTCAGGCAGCTCCTCCGGATACAGGACTCGGGGAAGCTCAGGCAGCTCCTCCGGATACCGGCCGTGGGGAAGCTCAGGCAGCTCCTCCGGATACCGGCCGTGGGGAAGCTCAGGCAGCTCCTCCGGATACCGGCCGTGGGGAAGCTCAGGCAGCTCCTCCGGATACCGGCCGTGGGGAAGCTCAGGCAGCTCCTCCGGATACCGGCCGTGGGGAAGCTCAGGCAGCTCCTCCGGATACCGGGCCATGGGGAAGCTCAGGCAGCTCCTCCGGATACCGGCCGTGGGGAAGCTCAGGCAGCTCCTCCGGATACCGGGCGCGGGGAAGCTCAGGCAGCTCCTCTGGATACCGGGCGCGGGGAAGCTCAGGCAGCTCCTCTGGATACCGGCCGTGGGGAAGCTCAGGCAGCTCCTCCGGATACCGGGCCGTGGGGAAGCTCAGGCAGCTCCTCTGGATACCGGCCGTGGGGAAGCTCAGGCAGCTCCTCCGGATACCGGCCGTGGGGAAGCTCAGGCAGCTCCTCCGGATACCGGCCGTGGGGAAGCTCAGGCAGCTCCTCTGGATACCGGCCGTGGGGAAGCTCAGGCAGCTCCTCTGGATACCGGCCGTGGGGAAGCTCAGGCAGCGCCTCTGGATACCGGGCTCGGGGAAGCTCAGGCCGCTCCTCCGGATACCGGGCGCGGGGAAGCTCAGGCCGCTCCTCCGGGTACCGGGCGCGGGGAAGCTCAGGCCGCTCCTCCGGGTACCGGGCGCGGGGAAGCTCAGGCAGCTCCTCCGGATACCGGGCGCGGGGAAGCTCAGGCAGCTCCTCCGGATACCGGGCGCGGGGAAGCTCAGGCAGCTCCTCTGGATACCGGCCGTGGGGAAGCTCAGGCACCTCCTCCGGATACCGGGCGCGGGGAAGCTCAGGCAGCTCCTCCGGATACCGGGCGCGGGGAAGCTCAGGCAGCTCCTCTGGATACCGGCCGTGGGGAAGCTCAGGCAGCTCCTCTGGATACCGGCCGTGGGGAAGCTCAGGCAGCTCCTCCGGATACCGGCCGTGGGGAAGCTCAGGCAGCTCCTCTGGGTACCGGGCCATGGGGAAGCTCAGGCAGCTCCTCTGGGTACCGGGCCATGGGGAAGCTCAGGCAGCTCCTCTGGATACCGGCCGTGGGGAAGCTCAGGCAGCTCCTCCGGATACTGGGCCATGGGGAAGCTCAGGCAGCTCCTCTGGATACCGGCCGTGGGGAAGCTCAGGCAGCTCCTCCGGATACCGGGCGCGGGGAAGCTCAGGCAGCTCCTCCGGATACCGGCCGTGGGGAAGCTCAGGCAGCTCCTCCGGATACAGGACTCGGGGAAGCTCAGGCAGCTCCTCTGGGTACCGGGCCATGGGGAAGCTCAGGCAGCTCCTCCGGATACCGGGCCATGGGGAAGCTCAGGCAGCTCCTCTGGATACCGGCCGTGGGGAAGCTCAGGCAGCTCCTCCGGATACCGGGCACGGGGAAGCTCAGGCAGATCTTCCAGATACCGGACTCGGGGAAGCTCAGGCAGCTCCTCTGGATACCGGCCGTGGGGAAGCTCAGGCAGCTCCTCCGGATACCGGGCGCAGGGAAGCTCAGGCAGCTCCTCGGGATACCGGGCGCGGGGAAGCTCAGGCAGCTCCTCTGGATACCGGCCGTGGGGAAGCTCAGGCAGCTCCTCCGGATACCGGCCGTGGGGAAGCTCAGGCAGCTCCTCCGGATACAGGACTCGGGGAAGCTCAGGCAGCTCCTCTGGGTACCGGGCCATGGGGAAGCTCAGGCAGCTCCTCCGGATACCGGGCCATGGGGAAGCTCAGGCAGCTCCTTCGGATACCGGGCCATGGGGAAGCTCAGGCAGCTCCTCTGGATACCGGCCGTGGGGAAGCTCAGGCAGCTCCTCCGGATACCGGGCACGGGGAAGCTCAGGCAGATCTTCCAGATACCGGACTCGGGGAAGCTCAGGCAGCTCCTCTGGATACCGGCCGTGGGGAAGCTCAGGCAGCTCCTCCGGATACCGGGCGCAGGGAAGCTCAGGCAGCTCCTCGGGATACCGGGCATGGGGAAGCTCAGGCAGCTCCTCCGGATACCGGGCACGGGGAAGCTCAGGCAGCTCCTCCGGATACCGGGCGCGGGGAAGCTCAGGCAGCTCCTCTGGATACCAGGCTCGGGGAAGCTCAGGCAGCTCCTCTGGATACCGGCCGTGGGGAAGCTCAGGCAGCTCCTCTGGATACCGGGCACGGGGAAGCTCTGGCAGCTCCTCGGGATACCGGCCGTGGGGAAGCTCAGGCAGCTCCTCTGGATACAGGACTCGGGGAAGCTCAGGCAGCTCCTCTGGGTACCGGGCCATGGGGAAGCTCAGGCAGCTCCTCCGGATACCGGCCGTGGGGAAGCTCAGGCAGCTCCTCCGGATACCGGGCGCAGGGAAGCTCAGGCAGCTCCTCTGGATACCGGGCTCGGGGAAGCTCAGGCAGCTCCTCTGGATACCAGCCGTGGGGAAGCTCAGGCAGCTCCTCTGGATATCGGCCGTAGGGAAGCTCAGGCAGCTCCTCTGGATACCGGGCACGGGGAAGCTCAGGCAGCTCCTCGGGATACCGGGCCGTGGGGAAGCTCAGGCAGCTCCTCTGGATACAGGACTCGGGGAAGCTCAGGCAGCTCCTCTGGGTACCGGGCCATGGGGAAGCTCAGGCAGCTCCTCCGGATACCGGCCGTGGGGAAGCTCAGGCAGCTCCTCCGGATACCGGGCGCAGGGAAGCTCAGGCAGCTCCTCCGGATACCGGGCGCAGGGAAGCTCAGGCAGCTCCTCCGGATACCGGCCGTGGGGAAGCTCAGGCAGCTCCTCCGGATACCGGGCGCGGGGAAGCTCAGGCAGCTCCTCGGGATACCGGGCGCAGGGAAGCTCAGGCAGCTCCTCCGGATACCGGGCGCAGGGAAGCTCAGGCAGCTCCTCGGGATACCGGGCCGTGGGGAAGCTCAGGCAGCTCCTCTGGATACCGGTCACGGGGAAGCTCAGGCAGCTCCTCTGGATATTGGCCGTAGGGAAGCTCAGGCCGCTCCTCTGGGTACCGGGCGCGGGGAAGCTCAGGCAGCTCCTCTGGATACCGGGCGTGGGGAAGCTCAGGCAGCTCCTCTGGATACCGGGCTCGGGGAAGCTCAGGCCGCTCCTCCGGGTACCGGGCGCGGGGAAGTTCAGGCCGCTCCTCCGGCTACTGTGCGCGGGGAAGCTCAGGCCGCTCCTCCGGCTACTGGGCGCGGGGAAGCTCAGGCCGCTCCTCTGGATACCGGGCGTGGGGAAGCTCAGGCCAGCTCCTCCGGATACCGGGCGTGGGGAAGCTCAGGCCGCTCCTCCGGCTACGGGGCGCGGGGAAGCTCAGGCCAGCTCCTCTGGATACCGGGCCGTGGGGAAGCTCAGGCAGATCTTCCAGATACCGGGCTCGGGGAAGCTCAGGCAGCTCCTCTGGATATCGGCCGTAGGGAAGCTCAGGCAGCTCCTCTGGATACCAGGCCGTGGGGAAGCTCAGGCAGCTCTTCTGGATACTGGGCATGGGAAAGCTCAGGCAGCTTCTCCGGATACCGGCCGTGGGGAAGTTCAGGCAGCTCCTCGGGATACCGGGCGTGGGGAAGCTCAGGCAGCTGCTCTGGATACGGGGCATGGGGAAGCTCAGGCAGCTTCTCCGGATACCGGGCTCGGGGAAGCTCAGGCAGCTCCTCTGGATACCGGGCTCGGGGAAGCTCAGGCCGCTCCTCCGGGTACCGGGCGCGGGGAAGCTCAGGCCGCTCCTCCGGCTACTGGGCGTGGGGAAGCTCAGGCCGCTCCTCTGGATACCGGGCGTGGGGAAGCTCAGGCAGCTCCTCCGGCTACTGGGCGTGGGGAAGCTCAGGCAGCTCCTCCGGATACCGGCCGTGGGGAAGCTCAGGCAGCTCCTCCGGATACCGGCCGTGGGGAAGCTCAGGCAGCTCCTCTGGGTACCGGGCGCGGGGAAGCTCAGGCAGCTCCTCTGGATACCGGCCGTAGGGAAGCTCAGGCAGCTCCTCTGGATACTGGGCATGGGGAAGCTCAGGCAGCTTCTCCGGATACCGGCCGTAGGGAAGCTCAGGCAGCTCCTCTGGATACCGGGCTCGGGGAAGCTCAGGCAGCTCCTCTGGATACCGGCCGTAGGGAAGCTCAGGCAGCTCCTCTGGATACCGGGCGCGGGGAAGCTCAGGCAGCTCCTCCGGATACCGGGCTCGGGGAAGCTCAGGCAGCTCCTCCGGATACCGGGCGTGGGGAAGCTCAGGCAGCTCCTCTGGATACCGGGCGCGGGGAAGCTCAGGTCGCTCCTCCGGATACCGGGCGCGGGGAAGCTCAGGCAGCTCCTCTGGATACAGGACTCGGGGAAGCTCAGGCAGCTCCTCTGGATACCGGCCGTGGGGAAGCTCAGGCAGCTCCTCTGGATACCGGCCGTAGGGAAGCTCAGGCAGCTCCTCTGGATACCGGCCGTGGGGAAGTTCAGGCAGCTCCTCTGGATACCGGCCGTGGGGAAGCTCAGGCAGCTCCTCTGGATACCGGCCGTGGGGAAGTTCAGGCAGCTCCTCCGGATACCGGCCGTAGGGAAGCTCAGGCAGCTCCTCTGGATACCGGCCGTGGGGAAGCTCAGGCAGCTCCTCTGGATACCGGCCGTAGGGAAGCTCAGGCAGCTCCTCTGGATACCGGCCGTAGGGAAGCTCAGGCCAGCGTTCCTCCAGGTAGTGAGCACGGCGCAGGCTGGGCCTGGCAGGAGCTCGGACACCAGCGTCTGTTCTCTCCGGCAGTCTGCGGCCAACTGAGGGCTGAGGTCGGGCTTTTATACTTCCTGTCCCGCCCCTTGACTTCCGGGGGGCAGGGACAGGTGGCAGTGGCTCCGCCCACTGAGGCACCTGTTCTGGCTCGTCCCTCTCAGGCGCAGCGGGGAGCCAGGGCGCCTCCCTACACTCCCCAACACGGTAGAACTCTGGAAAATCACTGTTCAGGAGCTTGGAGGTCAGAGTTCCTAAGACACCTAGTTACTTGCCTTTTTTTCCAAACAGTGCCTGTGTGAGTGGGCTCTCCGACATTGTGCAGCTCAAAAGTTTTCCTACAAATAAATTTAGGACATGGCATTTCATATATTAATGAGAGTACTGGGTAGCGACTTAAAATTTGCATGCACAGTTGCCTTGAAAATATACAATCGCCTTAACAACTTAATGTAAAAAAAGAGGAATTAAAATATACTTGAATGAAAGTACGAGCTACACCATATTTGCTTTGCTCCACAAATCCAGCTATAATGAAACTGTCATTTGGTATTGTTTTCCACTGTGCAGTTTGTTAAATTAGGGACCTTTTTGATTTAATAAAACAGGTGACTATCCCCAGCAGGGTGTAGTGGGAAATGAGAAACCCACTGACAATGTCACGTTTCCTTAGAGGGCTTGTCAGATGCCAATTTTAGCTGATGCTCTCTGATGGCACATTTTCAGTGCTGCTGCTTCCTGTTGTGTGTCCTTATTGTCCAGTGCCAAGTTCTGTATGTGAATCCCAAAGCGAACGTTAGTGCAGAATTGGGGGGAGTCGCGCTGGAAGAGGAAAGTCTTGGAATCCCTCCCCCCCATCCCAACCACATTGTGGTGGCAACACCAAATTTGGCTTCTTAGAGCCTTTTCTTTGCTCATTCTTAATGGCTGGGGAATGGTAGGGCTGGCTATCACTCGTAATTACATAGTAATGCAGGAGTTAAATGCTGGTGGGGAGGATGTTAGAACATCTTGAGTTTGTTTGCCACTAATCTTGCAATGCTGGGTTCTTTCTTAATCCTCAACAAATGTTGTCCCCTTGACAACATATGTGGTAAAAAGTTATGATTGTGTGTGGAAAGAGTGTTTAGAAAGGGGCTTACTTTTTCCATAGCTAAACACATTGTTATCCTCCAAACTGTAATCTTATCATATTTAAGTTGTTCTACATAAGTAGACTTATGTATATTTTCAGTAGTTTCAGCTGAAACCTGTTAAGAACAGATGTGCATATGATTGCATGGCAATGATCCCTTACAATGTACTTTTCCATGAACAAACATTATTATTTGCTCCTTAGGGGGAAAGAGAAGAAGAAAGGAATGGAGCCTTCATTAAGGGGAATATTAAATTGAGTGGCTGGGCTTGTTACAAACAGTGTTTTCTAAACAATTTTCAAATAGCCCTTAAAGGACATGAAGCATTTGGAACACAAAAGGGCTTTCTGGAGCGGACCTAGATAAGGCAGGGACAGGATTTGGGATACTTGCTTCTGCCTCTAGAGTGGCGAGACGTTCTGATTGGACGCTTCTGGATAGGCCACTCTAGAACTGTGGGGCCGGTTGTTCTAATCAGGTGACAAGCAGGCAGACGCGCCAATCAGATTGCACCAAAGCGGAAAGGCTCTTGGTCCCACCTTGGCTCTCCTGTTTTCCCCCATTCTCACTCACAGTAGGTCACAGAGTTAGCCAGGATGGGAGTGTTCCAAAATGAACCACACTGAAAATAAACCCAAAGAGAGGGTGGAGAATATCTGTCTCACTAGCAGGGAGTAGGGTGACCAGGGAGCAAATGTGAAAAATCAGGACCGGGGGTGTGTGGTGTGTGTAATACGAGCCTACATAAGAAAAAAGACCCCAAAATCGGGACTGTCCCCATAAAATCGGGACACGTGGTCACCCTAGCAGGGAGCTTCTTCAGCCCAATGCTGGGCAGTTCTTGTCTCTCTATCCCTCAGGACTCCAGACTTTGGAATGAGGCCATCTCTGCTGCCTCCCGCCCCCTTCCCGCCGCTTAATTTGGACTCTGAGCTAATAGAGAAGCCAGTAGTGCTGACAGACCAGCTCTGTGCTGAACAGATGGGAGTCCAGATCTTCTAAGGTAGTTAGGCAACTAACTCAGTGGTGTAGTGGGTAGGACTTGGGTGTAAACTTCTCAAAGGCTCCTAAGGCCCATTTTCACTTTTGAAAACAGGGTTAGGCCCTAGGGTCAAATTTGCAAAGGTCTTTAGGCCCCTAGAGATGCAGACAGGCGCCTAGTGGGAATTCCAACAGCACCTGAGTGAGTTAGCTGCCCTGATCACCGCGGAGGCATTTGAGGCTAATCGCGCTCAGTGGTGCCAGCAATTGTGGGGATGACACATCCTTGACAGTCTCTCCGGATTCTTTGTCCACTGTGATGAACCTGAGGAGAAGCCAGCTAGCTCCGTAGCTGCTCCCCTCTCCATCTCACACTCGCTCATGTCTGTTGGGCAGTTGGAAATTAAGCCCTTGTTGTGAATTGACTACTTTGGTCTCATTAGCGTTGGGGCATGTCTACCCGTGGGGTTGAGGGCCTTGTTTTGAGGGTCTGCTCTCAAAGGCTGATGCTCTGCAGGGTCGGTACGGTCCTGTGGTGAGGCGTTTGTACTGAAACCAACCAGCTGCAACAATCTGGTCAATTCTCCTTGTAGCTGCAATGGCCAAAAGTTTCTCTGCCAGACCAATGAAACCTTGCAGAAGGGCCATTCTGGTGTCCCCTCAAAGGCTACTGGAACCAGAGAATCTCCAGAAGGCCCCAAGGAAAGTTACTGGGAAAAGCCTTTCTTAAAAGAAGCTGGCAGTCTTCCCTCGCATGAGGCAGTCCACGCTACTGAGGGCTTAGCGGGGTTTTATTATACGCTTGTCTCTCCAGTCATCGCAAGGGTGGCCCTTGGTGGCTTTGCCTCAGAGGTCACCTCGGTTCTCAAATGACCTGCAGTAAATGAAGTGGGAGCTGCCAGACTGATCGTGGTGTTTGCATATTTAATGAATTACAAAATTCATTTTTAAAATGTAATCGAGCTCCTGCAGGCTCTCTGGGAAGAATCTGAATCCAGGGCACTTGCTGGAGAACTGATGTCTGGCAAACAGTACGTGGGCTCTTGTGCTCAGCCTGCCTAAAGTACAGGCCTCTCTGCCGTGCCACCTCTCGCAGGTTTTCTTAAGGCGCCAATCTCACTCTGATGTTCTAATTTATATTTCCTTTTTTTACTGTGCTGGTTCATTGGGAGGAACGAGGTACAGCCAGTTGCCTCAGCTTAACACGGGAATAATGATACTCGCCCTCCTTTGCAGAGAGTAGCGATCCAAGCGAAGTATAGTATTAGTCACCATGATATTGGAGTCACCTGACCGGGACTCGAGCCCTGAGGTCTATTCCTGACTCTGCTCTGCTGGGTGGACTTGGGCAAGTCTCTTCCTCTCTCTCTGCTTCCCTTCCCACCCTGTGTCTGTCTTGTCGATTTAGATTGTGAGATCCTCAGGGGAGAGATGGTCTCTTGCTAGGTGTTGGTATGTAGTCTAGGCTAGCACAGTGAGACCCTGATCTTGGGTAAGACCTCTCGGTGCTATTGGAGTACCGATCTATCGTCTAGGTTCCACTGCCCAGAGTTACAGCATCCGGCCCCTTTAAAAGTGAACACATGAGTCGAAAACAGATTTTTCACTCCAGGCCTTTTCTTTTTCAGCTTGTCCAGATGAGAGAGAGCCACATTGCATTCTATTGCATCATACAATGCAAGTTGTGGGCTCACCAGCACAATGATTACTGTCCAGACACAGCTGAGATTCAGAAGAGGTATGTGTCTAAAAATATCACTGTGTGATGAATGTACAAAGAGACCATCTTAGCTGTTTTCCTTGTTCAAAAATACAATTGGGCCAGATTCTCAGCTGCTGGAAGTCTGAGTACATCACATAACATGCGGGGGGGGGAGGAATATTAATTTATCATATGTACACTCCTATATTCTGCAGACATGATTTTAAATTAGAAAACTGTTCGGAAAAATAGGTTTGGGGTTTTATTTTGGATGTATTCCGCTGAGCAAAGCCAGTTTCCTTGCCCAGAGTTGTGAGAGGCCCATAACCAGCTCCTGTCCTTCACCCCTGCATGTATGCAGTGCCTATGTGTGGAGGGAGAGTAGATCTAATGCTGCATTTGTTATAATGTAGATATGATGCTGACATATAGAGCATGAGCTCATAAACTTACTCAAAGGGCCTTATCTTAGGAATTTGTCCCCCAAAGCGCTAATTGACTTCAATTCAAATAGACTTTCAGTTGCACGAGCAATACAGATGGTGTAAGCTGGGATGTAGGCTAGAGCAAACTAGGGGAGCATATTGAGTCAGCCCAAAACTATTTGTGGCCACTGGAGGTTTCCCTGACTTAAGGAGAGCACAAGGCTGTAGGAGTGGCTGCACTGGGGCTGCGTATGTAGAACTCAATCTCCTGGGCAAAGCCCTTTTAACATACAGCTGAGAACATGAATTTGGGTCCCACGTCAGTCTCTGCACTGGAATGTCGTAGTCTGAAATGAGCTAGTTTGAGCTGGGGCTCGCTAGAAAAGGCTCCTAGAAAATCGGTGTCACTGTATTTTGGAAAAAGAAATAAAGCAAACAGTTGCATACAAATCAGCAGTAAAATTAGTTCTGGGGGGTATAAGCTGGATTGCAGTTAATGAGATGAAACTCCTTTAATACCCTAAGGAGACAGAGACCGTCTATTGAGTTACACAAGGCATCAAATCTGTTTCTCCTTTTAAAACCCTTTGTGTTCCTGTGACCTTCCTATAATAAACATATTCAGGCAGCTCATTTCCTAATGAATTCTGCAGTCACCAATTGGCTCATTCATTTCTGGGGTAGTTGATGCAGATCACTGCACAGTGACGAATGTTGCATCAAGCTGCTTGTGTCTAAATGTGTATTGCAATCGGAGGCAGGCACTTGGGTGCTTGAGAGGGTGAATCACTAAATGTTCTTCATAACATCCTTTCCTTCCCCACCCACCTGGTCGCCTCGCTCTCCACACAGACTTTAAAGTGGGGCTTCTTGAAGTGCATGTGATCGCCTCTTAAAAACTGGTGTGCACTGACTGCTCATTTATTTCTGAACTCTGAGGTGCCCGATGTTTTGATAAATTGGTGGTTTGTGTTTTACAATCTTATCCTGTGTGTGTGTGTTTTGATTCTCACAATAGAGAGGATGCCTGTGGCTTGATGCAAATGAGCATCAAAGGTCCTCTATGAGGACTGCTGCAGAGAACAAGCTGGTGAAGCTTGGCTGTGTAAGCAGGGAAATGGTCCCGCTATTGTGGGGAACTTTCCTGCCTTCTCCACCCCGGTGAAGTGGGCTAATAAAAGGATCTGAGTCCTCGCTCCCACTTCCTTTACCCAGAGGCCTCCCTGCCCTCGAGGACTCCCCTTGCACTCTCCTGTCTGGCAGAGTCCTCGTAACCCCAACAAGGGTGGGCCCAGGATTCCTGGGGAGCTCGACCCCCAACCCTGCTGTGGTCACCCAGGACAGGGGCTAGGGTGTCCCCACTCCAGGGTACCCTCTCTGCACTGGGCACTGCCCTGACCCACTGATCATTACGTAAAATTTAAAGCAAATACAAGTTGTTTAATTAACAATTAATTTAAAAAAAGAATAAGGAAAAATGGGAAAGGTTAAAGGAAAACACATCACCCTGCTCTGTGGCAGGGAACATCACAAACAGTGTCTCTGGACATCAGGGCAGTTCACAGTCTGCTCCTTGTAGGTCCCCGATCGCCTCCTCAGGCCCTGGCTGTGCTGCAGGGATGCTGCAAGTTGGACACTTGCAATAGTGGTGGCCACACACCTCAGGGCTTTGGGTGGTGGGACCCTTCTTCCCGGTGTCAGCCCCCCACTGGGTTAGGATCCCCCTCCCAGCCTGGCCTGCAAGGACCCTTGGCTGGGGGTGTCTTTCTGCACTGGGCCCTTTGCCCAGCATCCCCCCTTGGCTGGCCCCAGTTGCTCACCACACCTGGCTCTGTGGCTGCAGCTCTGCTCTCTGCACAGGATCTGCTCTCCCTGGGCTGTGCCTCTGGCTCTGCTCCCAGCTCTGACCTGCTCCCTGGGCTGCTTCTCTGGCTCTGCTCTCCCAGCTCTGCTCCCAGCACAGGATCTGCTCTCCCTGCGCTGTGTCTCTGGCTGGCCCAGCTCTGCTCCCAGCACAGGATCTGCTCCCCCTGGGCCACGTCTCTGGCTCTGTGGCTGCAGCTCTGCTCCCAGCACAGGATCTGCTCTCTCTGGGCTGTCTCTGGCTCTGGTCCCAGCTCTGACCTGCTTCCTGAGCTGCTTTTCTGGCCCCTCTGGATCTGGCCCGGCTCTGCTCCCCAGCTCAGCTCAGGACCCTGCCTTCTCCTTACCTCGGCCCCACTCTGTCTGACTCAGACAATTCCAGCTCACACCGAGGCCACAACCCCCTTGACCTCCTGACTCCCTGATTAGCCTGCCCACCCTTTCAGTCAGGCTCAGAGGCTGAGGCTGAGGTGGAGCTTGGCCTCTCCCCAATCTTTTAGTGCTGGGAGCTGCCAACCAGAACCCCCCCACTGAATGTTAGTAAGAGGGCAGCAGTCCCCTTACAGTTGCAAAGAGAGGAACAGGGAATTGGAGGCGGTCTGGAGCCTGCCCGGAGGCACCAGACCCCATATGCTGTAATTCAACTTTCTGGTTTGTGGTGTTTGCATTTTGTGATTTTTTTTCGTTGTTTCTTTTAAAGCAAACGAGTGTTTCCCCCTCCCCTGTAGAAGTAAAAATTGTTGGTTTTTAAAATGGTTTTCCTTGAATTATATTAAAAAATATTGTTCCCCTCTGATGCCTGATATTGTCAATAATGAATCCTTATGCATTCTGGGTAGGTTTATAGAATTTTATACAAACCAATTGCCAGCTGGTTGCTTAGGTGGGTGTTTTAGCCAAAGGCCTAAGCAAATGAGACTCGGGCACCCAAAGCTCGTAAGCAGCTTTGAAAATCCCAATTCAAAGCACAAACAAAGTAAAAGAATGTCCCAAGGCTCCCAAATGCCAGGAAGTTCTGCGCTGGGGTTAGTGGGGCGGAATGTCACATGTCTGCTCCTTCCGAAGTGTGACTCAATTTTCTTTTGACGCCAGCCCGTGAGTGGATACGAATCAATACTTAATACAAACTCCTGGGCTGAAAGGCTCCTGCAGAGGCCAGATGTGGCTCTTCATTTGCCTTGGATGTGTCTCAGCCGTGTCGCTAAAATGTTTACATTCCATGGCCCTGTGCACACCAGCCAGCGTGCCCCCCTGCAGCAGCTGCGTAGCATGCCCAGCTTCTGTGTGCACCTGGTGTTTGTGGGAGTGAGGTCACTGAGCAGAGACCATTACAGAGTGCAATTCAGCTAGTATGATGGGCCAGATCCTCAGCTGGTGGCAATCAGCAGCAATCCCATTCACTTCAGTGGAGCGATGCTGATTTACACCAACTGGGGCTCTGTGCTACTGATTTCACTGGCGCTATCCTGATTTAACTAGCTGGGGATCTGGCCCCATTCTCTTCAGTGGAGCTGTGTGGGTCCACAGCAGCTGGGGAGACGTTGTAAATAGATGTGCTGTATCTACCTTTCCCCCTCCCCTCTGTTCCTAGTGCAAGAATTGTAAACGTCTCCCATTGCTGCTGACTTACTACCTTGACACTCCGTGCGCTGAAGGAGCCCAGCCAGAAGCTGGGCTCCTTTTCAGAGGCTGGCAGGCATCCTGCTTTCTTGGCTGTGTTTCCAGAGCTGTCTAGCTAATGGCAGCGCTTGGTCAGCATCCCTGGGAAGCTGCTGGGCTGTGAGACGCTGTGGGCACCATATCGTTTATCCACCACTTCCCCAGGGATGGTTGAGGGCCCTGCTCGGCATTTCAGTGGGCAGCCCCCGGCCTCCCCACATAATGCCACTCGGAATGGGCTCTGCAGAGGGAGGGTGGTCCTGGGGCTGGGACGCTGGCCTAGGAACCCAGAGACCTTGGTCCAATTCTCTGCTCTGGGTGGGCCTGGGGATGTCACTTAGGGCTGGATCCACAAAGGGAAAGACTAAAAAGGGTGAGTCTGCGCTGCAGATGCTTTGCTGGCACAGCCTGCTTGTGCAGGGGCAGTGGAAGCTGGCATGGCTACACCACTTCCCTGGGTGACATCAGCAGTGCCAAGAGGAGCGCTTGCATGGTTGTGTCTACACAGCGGGTCTGCTGGCAGGATTGTGTTGGCCAGGATGGGGGCACAGTGGTGCCAGCAAAGCTTTGTGGCGCAGACTAATCGTTAGGTTCAGTGCTTCAATGCCAAACTTTTTAGGCACCTGGTGCCCCCTGGAATCTGCAGCCCCTGGATGGGCCCAGGCTCCTGGATGATGCCTGGGGAATGGGATCCACAGAAGCCAGCCCACTGAGCAGGGAGCTGCCTAAGCGAGGCACTGGGGGGAAGCTGAGAAGTAAGATGGGGCCTAATCCTTGACCCTCAAAGATGGGGGAGGCACTGGCCTCTGCTTGGGATTCCCAGCCATGAGCCCTCTCCTGGAGTCAGGCCTCTAAGCCTGGGAGCTCCAGGTTCAAATCCCCCCTGATGCTAAACAGGGAACTGAATCCAGGTCCTGCAGAAGCACTCTAGCCCTGGGGCTGTTGAGTGAAAGAGCACCACCACCTCTGCTTGTGCAGGGCCCGACCCAGCAGGTGTGCTCTGAGACGGCCTCCTAAATTGAGCCCTGCACACAAGGCAGGCAGGGAAAGCATTGAGCCTGAGCATCCCACCAGGGCTTAGGTATGAGCTGGGTGCTGGGCATCAGGATGGACATTGAGGTGCCAAGGGGACTTTATCAGTGGGACCGTCATCATGTAGGGAATTTGGGCACCTGCAAGGCAAGGTAGCAGCTGGGTGGGAGGTTAGGTGCCTAAATCTCCTTGTGCATCTAGCCCTCTCTCTCTCATTGCCTCAGTTTCCCATCAGTAGAATGGGATAAGAGCGAGGTCTCTGAAGGTAAATACCTGGAGGAGCTGGGCGGTGCTCAGGTACTGCCATTGTGGGAGCCATAGAAGTAAGTGGATGGTGGGCATCTGATATCTGCAGCTTCTCATGCCGTGCTCTGGCTTTGTGCACATAATGAGAACGCCCTGGGTGCTGCTCGATCGGGAAAGGTGGCTTTATACATGGTTGTAGGCAGTGTGGGGTGGCCCTGCTGGCCAGTAAATCAGCTCTAGAAGCCCAGCATGGTACCACAGCCAGTTTTCTGGCTGGAGCAGGACTGCTCGTGAGAGGAAACCCTGAGTGGCACACACTGCTGTACCTGCTCCTGCATCACCTCCCCAGGCCCGGAGCTACACTTTGGAAAAAGGCCTTGACTGAGGCATCCATATTCTCTGGTGATCCCTGCCAGCCAGAGCCACTCCTCAGGGCCACTGGCAGCCAGCAGAACATAGAGCATCTCTGAGGCTGCACTAATGGACGGTCAGGGACCGGCCCAGGAGCGTGGCAGGTTTGGGGAAGTGAGAGTGGATGTATTGGCCTCTACTGTTTCCCTTTGCACTCTTCTCCCCCACCACTGCTGAGCTGCACCAAGCACAGATCCCAAGGCCAGAAGGGACCATTGTCAGCATCTAGTCTGACCTCCTGGATAACACAGGCCAGAGACCTGCCCCCAAATAATTCCTAGAGCAGAGCTTCTGGAAAAAACCTCCAATTTTGGTTTTAAAATGGTCAGTGATGGAGAATCCACAATGACCCTTGATAAAATGTTCCAATGGGTAATTACTCTCACCGTTAAAAATCTGCCTCATTTCCAGTCTGAATTTGTCTAGCTTCAACTTCCAGCCATTGGATCTTTTTCTGCTAGATTGAAGAGCCAATTCTTAAATCTTTTCCCCAGGTATGTATTATACATTGTAATCAAGCCACCTCCTAACTCTTCTCTTTCTTACACTAAATAAATTGAGCTCCTTGAGTCTACCACTGTAAGGCCGGTTTTCCAGTCCTTTCATCATTCTCATGGCTCTTCTCTGAACCCTCCCCTATTTATCAATATCCTTCTTGAACTGTGGGCCCCAGAACTGGACAGTGTTCTAAGCAGTGGCCACAGCAATGCCAAATACAGAGGTCAAATAACCTCTCTCCTCCTACTTGAGTTCCCCCATTATACATCCAAGGATCACATTAGCCCTTTTGGCCACAGCATCCCACAGGGAGCTCATGTTCAGCTGATTACCCTCCATGACCCCCACATCTTTTCCAGAGTCACTGCTTCCCCCTCCTGTAAGAGTGGCCTATGTATACGTTTACATTTAGCCATATTAAAGCACACATTGTTTGCTTGTGCTCTGTAGCAGTGACCTGTCCTCTTCATCATTTACTATTCCCCCAATTTTTGTGTCATCTGCAAACTTTATCAGTGATGATTTTTTGTTCTAGGTCATTGATAAAAATGTTAAACAGCGTAGGGCCAAGAACTGATTCTAGTGGGACCCCTCTGGAAACAGACCCATTCAATGATGATTCCCCATCTACAATTACATTTTGAGACCTATCAGTTAGCCAGCTTTTAGTCCTTTTAATGTGTGCCATGTTCATTTTATATTCTAGTTTTTAAATCAAAATATCATGAGGTACCAAGTCAAACCCCTTGCAGGAGTCTAACTATATGACATCAATACTATTCCCTTTATCAGTCAAACTGGTCGACTCATCAAAACAAATCACGTTAGTTTGACAGGATCTATTTTCTATAAGCCCTTGTTGATTGGCATTAATTAGAGTCTCCTCCTTTAATTCTTTATTAATTGAGTCCTGTTTTAGCTGCTCTGTTATCTTGCCTCGGATCAATGTCAGACTGACAGGCCTATAATTACCCAGGTCATCCCGTTTACCCGTTTCGAAAACTGGTACAATGTTAGTTTTCCCCCAGTCTTTGGGAATTTTCCCAGTGTTCTGAGGAAAATCAGCATTAACTAATGGCCCAACAAACTCTCTTAAAACTCAGCCCCAGCTCGGGGTCTGGGGAAGCATCACTGTCTCGCTCTGCTTTCACATGTGTGTATGTAACACACATGTATCTCTAGTATGCCGTACACCCAAGCTTGTGCATGTGCACTCTCTCTCACACACACACACACACACACACACACACACACACACACACACACACACACACACACACACACACACACACAAATACTCTGTGCTCTTCACTCAGCAGTTCGTTATTCATCCAATAAAAAAGCTTCCAGTGTCATGTTGCTGCAGTCCTGGGTAGTTATAATAGAGGCTGTAGTGCCTGCCAAATTGTAGATTGGCCAGTATTTTCTTGACAGCTCATTAAGAGTAATTCTTGTTTGCTGGAGCCACAATTCAGGTTTATATGTCTCCTTTCAGAAAAAAATAAAACCCTGCTGCCTATACCCACACTTAACAGTGTGTTTTGTATCAGTAATGTAACTCCTAACAATGTCCATTAAATCACATGCCAGAAAAGTGTGTGTGTGTGTGTGGGGGGGTGAAATTACGTACAAGCTACAAAAGTTCTTGGGCTTCTAGTGTGTCATTTTCTTCCCTCACAGCAGTCCCGTCCCAAATGTAGCAGAGGTGAATGAAACATGAAATGAGTGCCTGCCTTCTGGCTGTCCTGTCATTGGCCAGTGTGCCAGAGGGATCACTGTTCATCTGACCATAGCAGAGTCCCAGCATAACCGTGCTTCTCCTCCCAGGAGCTGTGTTCAGGAACCCAAAGTCAAACACTTCCTTTTCCTTTCCTTTCGTTCGAACGAAACTAAATTAAGGAAGTTTTGTTTTCCCAATGTTGATGCTGCAGGCTAGGGGTAAGAAGTGGGGCAGTTGGGACAAACGACATCCAGATCTAACGGGGTGGTGAGATATGGCCTGATTTTTAAAGGTATTCAGGTATTGATTGGTATAGATTGGTGCCCATCTACATCCTTAGGCATCTAAAAATCTTTAATAATCTGGTCCACAGACTAAAATGATTAAATACATTAACTCAGTGAAAAATATATTTTTCTATTGGTCCTGCTTTGCGGATTTGAAACCAAAAATTAAGGTCACACTTTTGAATGAAGACTCAGTTTAAATTTCAGCTCTTCTAGATTAGATGGTTTCTGTTCGCTACTTGTCTGAAAGATTTTGCTTGCTTGTTTACTAACTCTTGTCTGGCAGTGATTCTGTTGGGGAAGGGTCTGTCTTCACTGCATAGTTAAACCGGGCTCTTAGGCGGATGCTGTCCCTAATCCAGCTCCTGTCCCCACACACAACCCTCTGACATGAATTGGGTGGTGCTACCAGACCCAGCTGGGGCTACAGGCTAGAGCGTCTGTGAAGTTTTCACTTGGGTGGGTTGCCTGCCTGCTTTGCACTTAGGACGCAGGCTTATGGTCCTCCAGTGCCCACCCCCAACTCTGGCGGTGCCCAGAAGAATGGACGAGTTCTCCCACAATTCACTGGGAAAGAATCCTATAACGGCCCGGCAAGAAAAAACATGGGATGTGCCCCCAAGGAGTCCTAGTGACACGCACGGGAACTTGAATGTGGCTTTGTAGTGTGACCATTTGCACCTGGGCTACACTAAGCCGGGTGCTCGGGCCTGCTTGCCTGAATTAACTCTGCAGTGAAGTCAGAGCTTTGAAAGTGACCCTGTCACAGTGGTGTCAGAGTGAGTTTCATTCACCCCACTCTGGCAGCGTAAGGGGACCTCAGAGTGGGAGTCACGTATATTTAATGCCCTGGGCAGCGCCTTTGCGCTGCTAGAGAATTGGAAAGTGGCTTCAGTGTAAATGAGAACCAGGCTCAATGTTTGTTGTTCACTTATTTCCATTCGTGTAGTTGGATGGGGAGTAACGTGATATGCACAGTGTGCTACTGCACAAGCTGGAGATGGGTGGGAGACAGAGAGGCAGTGGTGAATGTGGGGCTTCATGCACATTAAACAAGGACCCTTAACTGGATATTATCTTGCCCTGAGCTACAAACATAGGAACTGCCAAGGGGCTCAGACCCAAAGCCAACCTAGCTCAGCGTCCTGTGTCTCACAGTTCCCAGTGCCAGATGCCACAGAATCCTGCAATAGCAGACATGGGATAATCTACCCTCATGAGGGTTTCCTCCTGATCTCTAGTAATTAGAGACTAGTTTAAACCCTGAAGCATGATGCTTAATCTCCCTTCCAGAATTGTTGTCTTCAGAATTCTGGATATTCTTGCTATCTTTATCCATGTCCAATCCCTTTTTGAATCTTGCTCATTCTGACTTCCTGTGACAGTGAGTTCCACAGTCTAATTACGTATAGTGTGAAACAGTATTTCCTTTTACCAGGTTAGAATTTGCCACCCTTTATCTACTTTTTAGTCACTATTTTTACCACATTGTTTGTGTGCATGTGTGGGATTGTAACCTCGGACTGGGGAAAGATACAAGAAGGGCTGTAACGTGATGAGCTAAATGTTTCCCTGTTAACGAAAACCATGGGAAGGATGCAGCTTCACAAAAAACGCTTGCACTTCAACATCCAGGTAGACGCCCAGCCTGCTTCCATCCAAGGCAATGGAAAAACTCCAGTTCGTTACCTCCTGAAGAATTAAGCTTGTAGCCCCAGACTAAGGCCCCGACTTTCCTCTGTGTCCAAGCTGCTCTGCAGCCATGCCTGAGTTTATGCCACCAGAGTACAGCCCAGCTCCATCGTGCCCCTCCCACCATGGCACCCTTGACGTGCCCCCACCCTGCCTAAACTAGATGCTAGAGCATCACACAAAGGGCCGGATATCAGTTTTCCAAGGAACATTCCTGCAAAGAGGCCATTAACTCCCCTGCTTGGCTAAGGCAGGGAAAGCGCTGCACTGACGGACATGGACTCTAGAGGACAGAGCCAGCTGGATTAAAACCATTCTGAATCTGGCCAAATTTCACTCCTAACCCCAGCTGGGCCCTTGGTGGGGATAGGGTGTAAAAGAAAGTCCATGCACAGAAACACAAGGGATCTTCATTTTCAAATTCATGCTGCTTAGCTCTCCAGGTCGTTTCCTTCTGAAAGACAGAAAAGGCATGTACGATACAGCCAGCTACTAAACCCATCCTTCCAAACACCTGTATGACTAACACATGCAGAGGTGTTGTGGGGTCAGAGGTAACTGTGTTAAACCAGGGAATTTATCCTGACCGAGATCTCTAAAGTCAGCAGCCCCAGAGCGTGTTTTGCAGGTTTGAGTGAAGACGCAGGTTGATGGCAGGCAGCCTGTACGGAGGGATGTCTCTCTCTCAGGATACATGACCACATGCTGTTTGATTACAATACCGTTGCTCACGGAGAGCGGTCTCTTTGCTGGATGGCCGGAGCCCAAGACTTGTTGCTGTCGGCCATGTTCATCCAGTACTGTGACTAACAAAGAACATGAGAGTCTTTGAGAGGACTCAGCAGAGAAATGTAACATTTTCTGTACATGGCGTTGCCTGCTCCTGACTTTTCATGGTTGCACCTTCTCTCTGGGCTTCCTTTTGCATCCCTTTGGGGGGATGTGGAGTGGCTGGGAAGGACACTTGAGGTGTCTTGGTTTTGTGCTTGCAGCTTGTGCTGTATTCAGACACTTGCAACATGACTCCTCTGTCAGTCATCCAAAAACAGTGCTAAACTCTTCCTGGCTGGGGGAGGGGATCGTAGCTAGAATTTCTGAAGTGGGTGGAAACATGTGAGTAGGGGGAGTCCCTCTGCATTAACCTGCTTTCCTTGCTCGGTACTTATGAAACCTCCTGGTAAGAGTATGGAGAACAAATTGAATAGATCAGAAATCGCTGAGCACCGTCCCTGCCCTTGGTGCATCTGATCACAAAGAATTCCAGCTGGGCCCTTTTTGGGTGATCTTTTATAATCGCATGTCTGCTAGTGATATAGAAAAGCTGCAGGTTCCCTCCACTCCACCTCATAAATTACAGTTACAACAGGTACTTACAATGCTTATTTTGTCTTACTTTCAGTGAAGAGCAATTCCAGCTTCCCAAGGCAGGTTTTAACATACAACACAGGTACCTTTTCAGTAGGATTTCTGCAGGTTTTGAAGGGAATGGAGAGCTGTCCTTGTCTGCCCTAGAAAACAGGTACCATTGGGTTCCTTTCCATTCCAAAGGCAAACTTTTCATGCGGTGCCATAACACTGCACAAGGAGAACACTGGTGGAGTCAACAGACAGACAGAGCATTGCAGGCAGAAATACAGAAAATGGACTATGTTTAAGCATTCTTTGCACGACCCCAGAGGGAGAAGGGAGAGGCTAGTAAGGAACATGTCATGCCACATTTGGCCACTTTATATAACTATTTACTCTTCTCTTGAAACAAAACTGTAACCTTCCCTAAGAACCCCAGAAAGCTGAAGCACAGATGTAATAAATTCGGTTAGCTACAGGAGTCTAAAACAGACACAGCCGTGTGCGCTACCTACTTTTTATATTATTATTTTTATTTTATTTATTATCCTTTACTTTCTTTTTATTAAGTGTCAGAGGGATGGCCGTGTTTGCTGTAAAATCAGCAAAGAGTCCTGTGGAATCTTATAGACTAACAGACGTATTGGAGCGTGAGCTTTCGTGGGTGAAATCCATCCACAAAAGCTCATGCTCCAATATGTCGGTTAGTCTATAAGGTGCCACGGGACTCTTTGCTGTTCTTTTTATTGGATTTTTCAAAAACAAACAAAACCCATACTAATTCAAAGAGAATAATATAAAGCATCTATATATTCGGTGCACTCCATGATGTATTTATCATATATCTCTTAGAGTAATGAGAGAGAGAAATGTCTCTGCTTTCTCTTCTCCTGGATATGTCTTTGCGGTTAGGATTAAGATTATTTTCAGCTAGTAATGGTTTGAACTGAAAAAGTTTCAGTTTGGATTCTGCTCAGAGAAGCAGTCGAAACTGAGAAGTTTGTCCATTTTATCCATCCTTTTGTACTGCTTCCCCACTGAGTTGAATGACCCAGCCAATCTCAAGTGTGCAAAAATCATGATGCAGGCCTCAATAATCAAGAGATTTGGCTTAAAATCATGAGATTTAAAAAAGTAAAATTAGATTCTTTTTCTTCAGGTTTGAGAGTGTCATAAACAGATAGTTAAGGGTTAATAGGACAGGAGTACTTCATGTCTCTTTTGCCTGTAAAGGGTTAACAAGTCCAGTGAGCCTGGCTGTCACCTGACCAGAGGACCAATCAGGGGACAGGATACTTTCAAATCTTGAGGGAGGGAAGTTTTTGTGTGTGTTGTTAGTGTTTGTTGGTTGTTCTCTCTGGGTTCTGAGAGGGACCAGACGTGCAGCCAGGTTTCTCTCCAATCTCTCTGATATAGGCTCTTATAAGGTCAGAATAGTGAGTACTAGATAGATAAGGTAAGTTAGGCTTATGGTTGTTTTCTTTATTTGCAAATGTGTATTTGGCTGGAAGGAGTTCAAATTTGTATTTTGCTGAAAGGATTTTAATTTATACTTGTATACTTAGGCTGGGAGGGTATTCCCAGTGTCTATAGCTGAAAGACCCTGTAACATATTCCATCTTAAATTTACAAAAATACGTTTTACTGTTTTTTCTTTCTTTAATTAAAAGCTGTTCTTGTTTAAGAACCTGATTGTTTTTTTATTCTGGTGAGACCCCAGGGGACTGGGTCTGGATTCACCAGGGAATTGGTGGGGAGAAAGGAGGGAAGTGGGAGAGAGAGGTTAATTTTCTCTCTGTGTTAGGATTACTTTCTCTCTCAGGGAGAGTCTGGGAGGGGGAGAGAGAAGGAGGGGGGAAGGTGCATTTTCCTCTCTGTTTTAAGATTCAAGGAGTTTGAATCACAGTGATCTTCCAGTGTAACCCAGGGAGGGGAAGCCTGAGAGAGGCAACGGTGAGGGAAAGGGTTTACTTTCCTTGTGTTAAGATCCAGAGGGTCTGGGTCTTGGGAGTCCCCGGGCAAGGTTTTGGGGGGACCAGAGTGTACCAGGCACTGGAATTCCTGGTTGGTGGCAGCGCTACAAGTACTAAGCTGGTAATTGAGCTTAGAGGAATTCATGCTGGTACCCCATCTTTTGGACGCTAAGGTTCAGAGTGGACAATTATACCATGACAGAGAGTCTTTAGGGGGTGCTCAAGGTTAGAACTGGCCTAAACTTGTGATTTTCGATTGACAAGAAATTTAAAAAAGCTGAAAGTTCTTGAAAGCCAGATATTCTGGGAGAACTTCATTCTGGGAAACACTGACACATGGTGTTTTTGAAGGGATCTTTGCTCCCCAGGACAGGCAGCTGCTGAATGAAATTGATATTCTTGTCAGTTTCACTGCTGCACTTGCAGCTGTCCTGGGAGGCTGCGGCACTGGGGTCTGGGGCCTGGAGCTTCATGGGAGCAACATCCCAGGACTTTCAAGCTCCCAGCTCTGCTGTAGTGAGCCGGGGAGCCTGAGAACTTTCCCCCACCTGGATTTCCAGGTTTCCTGTTGCTGAGCCCAAGTAGAGGTCCAGAAAAAGGTAAATCAGGGAGACCTATTGCTGGGCATGCCCAGAGATGTGACGAGAGATTTGGACTGAATACATCAGTTCAGGGGGTGCTTCTGAAAGACAAGGCATGCTCAGTCTGGAAGAGGCAGTGCTCTTTCCAGTTCTGGGGTCCACAGTTCCAGAAGGAAGTTGATAAACTGGAGATGGTTCAAAGAAGAGGCACAAGAAAGATTAAAGGATTGAAAAACATGACTTGGAGTGATAGACTCAAGGAGGTCAATCTCTTTGGTTACGGGGTGACTTGACCAGTCTGTAAGTACCTACCTGGGGAACTAATATTTGATAGAGCTCTTCAGCCTAGCAGACAAAGGTCTAACAAGATCCAATGGCTGGAAGTTGAAGCTAGACAAACTCAGACTGGAAATGAGGCACATTTTTAACCATTACTAATGAGGGTCATGGTCGGTTTATTCATAGATTCATAGACTCTAGGACTGGAAGGGACCTCGAGAGATCATCGAGTCCAGTCCCCTGCCCTCATGGCAGGACCAAATACTGTCTAGACCATCCCTGATAGACATTTATCTAACCTACTCTTAAATATCTCCAGAGATGGAGATTCCACAACCTCCCTAGGCAATTTATTCCAGTGTTTAACTACCCTGACAGTTAGGAACTTTTTCCTAATGTCCAACCTAAATCTCCCTTGCTGCAGTTTAAGCCCATTGCTTCTTGTTCTATCATTGGAGGCTAAGGTGAACAAGTTTTCTCCCTCCTCCTGATGACACCCTTTTAGATACCTGAAAACTGCTATCATGTCCCCTCTCAGTCTTCTCTTTTCCAAACTAAACAAACCCAATTCCTTCAGCCTTCCTTCATAGGTCATGTTCTCAAGACCTTTAATCATTCTTGTTGCTCTTCTCTGGACTGTCTCCAATTTCTCCACATCTTTCTTGAAATGTGATGCCCAGAACTGGACACAATATTCCAGTTGAGGCCTAACCAGCACAGAGTAGAGCGGAAGAATGACTTCTCCTGTCTTGTTTACAACACACCTGTTAATGCATCCCAGACTCACGTTTGCTTTTTTTGCAACAGTATCACACTGTTGACTCATATTTAGCTTGTGGTCCACTATGACCCCTAGATCCCTTTCTGCTGTACTCCTTCCTAGACAGTCTCTTCCCATTCTGTATGTGTGAAATTGATTGTTCCTTCCTAAGTGGAGCACTTTGCATTTGTTTTTATTAAACTTCATCCGGTTTACCTCAGACCATTTCTCCATCACTGACAACTTTTAAATCAAGATTGGATGTGTTTTTAAATGATCTGCTCTAGTTCATGCTGAGTGTAAGCTTTTGTGGGTAAAACCCCCACTTTTACCCATGAAAGCTTATGCCTAAATAAATCTGTTAGTCTTGAAGGTGCCAGTGGACTCCTTACTGTTTAAGTGGCTGTTGGTTCTCAGCTTCTCTTGGCTCCTTTTCCTGGGCTGCCCGTGGTGGTGTGAGGGAAGGTAGCCATCCTTTGCTAGGTGCTCCCCCAACCTCAGGCAGAGGCAGTCACGCTGTTCTCATGCAGCTCCCACGGCCCAGTGGGGACACCAGGGAGCAGTCAGAGCAATTCTCCTCCCTCATCTGTGCGGTAGCAGGCAGCCAGCACAGGTGCCGTTGAGTAGGGAAGCAGCAGCAGCGTCTCAGGATCCTGAGGTGTCCAGCAGAGCTTGGGCTGCTGGGGAGAGGGGCTGGATCCAAATGCTTCACTGCAGACTCTCAGGTCATGGCACCGAGAAGACATTTCCTATGCATAATCAAGCACACCCAAGGGCCCCAGTTCATAGACTCGAGGAGCACAACTGGCCCCTTGCTCTGGAGTGTTGCTTGCTGGGAGCATGGGGCTGGAGAAGTGTGGAGACAAGACATCCAGGAGAATCTTCAACCGCAGTTTCAGGAGACCTCTGAGCTTCCTTTAAGCCAGGCTCAGATACTAGTTACATCAAGGGAACAAAATCCTCGTCCTGAGACATTTCAAGGTGAAAGTTTTCCCCAGCGTCACTGAGAGCAAAACCAGGTGCTCCTGTGATTTCCCCAGCCTGAATCTGGAGAAGGGAGAGTAGGATTGGGCCAGTACTTTCTGATTACTGCTCAGGTTATTTGGTAGTGAAACCACAGCATGAAAACAATAGGGGTCCAGGGGAAATTATCTTCGATTCCTTGGACTAGACAGCCAAGGTCAATAACATTGTGTCAAGATGCTTGTGGCTAAGTCTCGAGGGACAAGGAGTGTGGTCATGAGGCTTGCTAGGGAGCAAGGGGTCCTGTACAGAAGGATGATCCTGATGGGAGGTTAGGAGGTGTTTCAATGCTGGAAACCTACTCTCATCTGTGGTTGGGATTTTCTCTCCCAAGGGTCGCTGCTAGCCCCACCCCAGCTGTGGGAGACCAGCAGTGATGTCAGCTTTCATGATATAATTGAGTCTTGCAATAGTGAATGTTTTTTCTTAAAGCCCCAGCTCCTGGAGTCATGTTATTTCATGAGTAGGGCCCTACCAAATTCACTGTCCATTTTGGTCAATTTCACAGTAATATGACATTTATGATTTTTAAAATCCTGATTTCAGATATTTAAATCTGAAATTTCATGGTGTTGTAAGTCTAGAGGTCCTGACCCAAAAGGGGGTTGGGGGAGGGGGAGTTATAAGGTTATTGTAGGGGTGTCATGGCAGTGCCTCTCTTATTTCTGCGCTGCTGCTGGTGGTGAAGCTGCCTTCAGAGCGGGGCAGCTGGAGAGCAGTGGCGGCTGGCCGGGAGCCCAGCTGTAAAGGCAGAGCTGCCACCAGCAGGAGCGCAGAAGTAAGGATGGGATGGGATGGTATTGCCACCCTTACTTCTGCGCTGCTGCTGATGGGGCACTGACTTCAGAGCTGGGTACCTGGCCTGCAGCTGCTGCTCTCCGACCACCCATCTCTGAAGGCAGCACAGAAGTAATGGTGGCAATGCCACAACCCCCTACAATAACCTTGTGACTCCTCTGCAACCCCCTTTTGGGTTGGGACCCCATTTGAGAAACGCTGGGCTCTCCCCCATGAAATCTGTATAGTACAGGGTAAAAGCACACACAAGACCAGATTTCACAGGGAGAGACCAGATTTTACGGTCCGTGACATGTTTTTCACGGCTGTGAAAATGGTAGGGCCCTACTCATGAGCATCTCAGCTTTCATTTGAAGAAGGAGGAGGAAAAAGAAGATGCATTTCTAACTCTTGTGCTTGTGGAGAAACACTGGAAAATGGCCCCTGGAAGCTCAAAACCCAGCAGGCAACTAACGTGAGCCCAGCGTTTCTTCTGGATGGGTGCCAGGCCATGTGAGTGCCTCTCCCCCTCCAGCTCCTGCAGCCTGGGCTTGGCAGTGCAGGCTGGAGTGGGGCAGGTGCTGTTTAGCCACGGGCTGGAGCAGAATTTTATTAATCTGGGGACTGGACTAGGGTTCCTATAAATAAAGGCCCTGGGAGGGGAGGGTGCTGGGTGCAGGGGGTGTCCTCTTCACTCTGCACGGAGGCTGGGGCACGTGGCTTAAGAGGAATGGGAACATTTCCTCCCTCTCCATGGGCTGGTGGTAGCGGCCTTGGCAAGGGTTTTTCTCTGCTCCCTCCTGCTGCCTTAGCTGGGGCAGCTGGAGCTGGGTCCGGTGCTGACAGCACCACATGTGCTGCTTTCACCAACAAGGGAGACCAGTGGAAGAATATTTGGCTCTTCAACCAGCCCTACTCTTTGTGCTACTCAGCAGATTTCACGTTCAGCTTGCCTCTGGAGTCCTCCCGTTAGCTCCACTGAGAGCAAGCTTATCTTCCACCACGTTATGAATTCCTTAGCCAGGCCATTAATGAGTTTGGTTTCTTAGATAATGTATTGCAGTCTGGTAATCCGAGGATTTATGGGCAGGCCTGTTGACAAGCTGATGTTTGATTAATATCTGCCTGGTGTGCTGAAGGGGGAAAGTGCTATATAAAAGTTCAGCATCATGCTTTACCTAGAAAAACAAAACAAAATCTCCCCCTTACCTAAGTTTCATGCATCTGATCACTTTCCCCAGAGACAAAAGATCAGAAAGGCGGTCGGTAGCTAGGAGCTGTAAAGGAAATCTCTCCCTTATAAAACCCAGCTGCTGTCTGTCATCTGAAAGCTACAACTGCCAGGTTCCAAAATCAAACACAGACTTGTCAGTCCTGATTGGCTTCTAAACTCGGAGTACTCTGAAATGGAATAGAAGTTCATTAGGAAATTCATTTTAAAGAGGGACATTTTCTTTCCCTTTACACTGATGCTTTTCTGTTTTTGTGTTTGATATGTCCACCGCTTTGCAGGTTTTGTTGTATAAAAGCAGAGCCCCACATCACCAGATCCCTGAACATCTCAGGGGGTTCAGGGCTTCTGCTAATGGCTGGATGTGTACTTTGCTCTAAACCTTGACCCCAACCCTGCTTAGCACCCAGCATGGGCGTCAGCCCGTTGGAGTCACAGATTCATAGGGTTAGAGGGGATTGGAAAGGTCATTTAGCCTAGTCTAGCCCCCTGCCAAGGTGCAGGACTTGTTTGTCCAACCTTCCAAGACAGATGGCTCCAGCCTCCTTTTGAAAACCTCCAGGGAAGAAGCTTCCACAACCTCCCTAGGCGTCTGTTCTTACAGTTAGTGTTTCCTGAGATTTAATCTAAATCTGTTTGAACCCATCGCCTCTTGTCCTGCCCTCTGTGGCAAGAGAGAACAACTTTTCTCCATATTTTTATGGCAGCCTTTCAAGTATTTGAAGACTATGATCATGTCCCCCATTAATCTCCTCTTTTCCAAAGTAAACATAGCCAGTGCCTTCAGCCTTTGCTCATACGGCTGCATTCCATCCCTTTGATCATCTTTGTCGCTTACCTCTGGATCCTTTCCAGTTTCTGTACATCCTTTGTATGCATTGGTGACCAAAACTGCACACAGTATGCCAGCTGCGGCCTAACCAGCGCCGAGTAGGGTGGTACTATCACCTCCCCCGACTTGCATGCTGTGCCTCTGTTAATGCAACCTAGCATTGCATTCCCTTTTTTTTTGCAGCAGCATCACATTACTGACCCGTGCTGAGGTTGTGATCCACCACAACTCCCAGTTCCTTCTCAGCAGTGCTGCTGCCAAGCCCGTCATCCCCCATTCTGTCTTTGTGCAGATGGCTTTTCTTCCCTGAGTGTAGCCTCTTACATTTGTCTGTGCTGAATTTCATTGTGTTGTCTATAGCTCAGTTCTCCAATGTATCAAGATCTCTCTGAAGTTTAGCTCTATCCTCCAAAGTGTTAGCCGCCCCTGCTTCCCACCCCCCTGCTTCCCTTCTCCCCCGTCTCTCTGTCTTAGCTGCAGACTTGATTGGTATGCTCTCTATTCCTACATCCAGGTCATTAAAAATATGCTAAACAGCACCGGACCCAGAACAGATCCCTGTGGCACTCCACTAGAGACCTCCCTCCAATCCAACACCGTTCCATTAATAATTACTCTTTGTTTGTGCTTGTTTAACCCATTAAGTATCCACTTAATAGCAATTCTGCCAAGCCTGCGTTTCTCCAGTTTACGTATCAGAATGTTCATGTGGAACTGTGAGAAAAGCCTTGCTGAAGTCCAGGTATATTATGTCCACCACATTCCTCCATTCCCCAAATCAGTTACCCTGTCAAAGAAGGAAATCAGGCTGGTTTGGCATGATTTGTTCTCGGTAAATCCATGCTGGCTGCTAGTGACCCGCTCTCCATCCTCCAGGTATTCACAAATTGAATGTTTTATACATTGCTCTACTAGCTTCCCAGCTACTGAAGTCAGGCTATCGTTCCCTGGCTCCTCCTTTTTCTGCTTTTTAAAGGTGGGCACTACGTTAGCCCTTCTCCAGTCGTCGGGACCTCTCCTGTCATGGAACAAAGTCAAAGCTAAGCACGTGCTTAGCATCTGCAGATTCATGGTATTGCTGTGCTGAGCTGGAAGGTGAAAGAAGGATGGTCTAATCGATAGGGCACTGCAGTGGAAGTCGAGATCTCACCTCAGTTCCTGGCTTACTCTCCCTTTTGTGGCCTTCCTTTAGCCTGTGACTCAGTTCCCCATTTGTAGAAAGTGGATTGTACCTGACAGGTTGTAGGATAAAACCCATTGATGATTCTGTCTCTTACAAAGGCAATGAGTTTCTGATTGCGTTAACACATGACGTGAGCTGGGAGAGTCAGTGGCCATACTAACCCACAAACCAACAACGCTCTTACATACATCAGTTATCTGTAAGCATGTGACACATCCCGTTGACTTCAGCACTTGCAAGATGGGGGCCATAGGCCCCGGTCCTACAATTAGCTCAGGTCAGGTGGCCCCCTTGTGGAATATAGAAGAAGTCGTTTCTTAGAACCCACCCCAAAATATACATAAAAAAATCATGGAACTAACATGCAGGTTTGCTGCCCTCCCATTGTTGACTCTGCGGGGGTGGGGTAGCCCTTCCCCCGCTCTGTGTCTGTCTGGTCTACTTGGGTTGTCAGCTCTTCAGGCAGGGCCTGTCTGCGTCTCTGTATTTGTGCAGCCCCTAGCACGCTGGGGTCCCACTCCTGGCTAGCCTTCAGGCACTGCCGTAGTAAAGGATTATAAGAAGCAGAAGCTGTGCATTTTCCCGTCTCTCGGTGCAGACTTGTTGTATTCACTAGAGCAGACAGCCCAGCATGTTGTCCCCTCTTGTTGAGTGGTTCTATTGCTGCCTCTGGCGGTTTGTATACTTGATGTGGTTGCAGTTATTAAATGGCTGCTTTGATAATGACATCAGCAATGAATTAGATAAGACTGGCCATGAAAGAGAATTCGCTCCAGTACTAAAATAAACGTGCCTATATGCAGAAGATCTATAACTCTGCTGAGCAAGGGAGAGGGAAAACACTGGACTCTTAAAGGGGCAGAGTCAGGAGACGTCTAAACTCGTATTACCTACAACAGCACGGCTTAAACAAACTGAATGAACTTTTCAAATATGCACTTTGTTTAGATTGTGGATTTCATTCAGCTCGGTCAAGAAGAATTGACTGGACACTTTTAGATCTGATTGGGACCTTTCTGATACATCAGCTTGGTGGGTTTTTTGTTTTGCTTGTTTGGCATTTCCAAAACACAATTTGTCAGAATGGAAATGGTGACAGGTGTGACAAATCTACCGATTCAAAAATAGTTTGGAGAAAAAAGTTTTGAAATTTTCAAAAAGTCCCATTTGGACACTTTTAGAACAAGTTTTGTTTTCCAGTTTGAACCAACTGTTTGAGTCTCAATTTCAGTTATGTTATCCAAAAAAACAGTTAAACACAGAAGGGCAAAATCAAAATGAAACATTCTGAAATGATGGAAACAAAATGTTGGATGGACCAGATCTGAATTTATTTATTTATTTATTGGCAATCAAGTTGCAAAAATTGTTGAGATTTTGACTTTCTCCCAGTTTGGGACAGGAAACCATTTTGATATCTCAAAAACGTGTGTGTAAGGGGAAAACTGTTTCCCACCCAGCACTCTTCATTTTCACTGGGGTTGGTAGTCTGATGTTCAGGTGGTTAGGCCCCAGTAATGCAAAGTGATTCAGACAGGCAGCCCCACACTTGCCCCTATCAGCTGGCAATACTAGGGCCTAATTCAGTAGTGCAGTGTGTCAGCAGTGCAGACACTGCAAGGGATAGCTAAAGGCAAGCAGAACAGTGAAAAAGTCTTGACGGTTTTTCAATTAATGTATTTTAACCCTTTTTTTAAGCACCCAAAACTAAACTTGCGGCCTCCTCCCTGACCAGGCCTCATAAGTGCGTTGTCTCTTCCAAGACCGGAAAATATCTAACACAACTGTTGAAATATCCATCACAGGACAATGACACTCTGGTAACCTGCAGACTATTGTGATAGCTGCACTGGAAGCTTTCTGTACGTAGTGGTGGCGTAGTCATGTTGGTCCCAGGATATGAGAGACCCAGTGGGTGAGGTAAATATCTTTTACTGGACCAGCTTCTGTCGGTGAGAGAGACAAGCTTATGCAGAGACGATCACCTGTACTCTGATGGAATTAGTACTTGAGGTCATTCAGGGGCAGGTTCAGCATGCATGCAGGTTTCAGAATAGCAGCCGTGGTTGGTGGGATGGTTTGGGTGAGTATGTGTTTACAAGTTTGGGTCTGAGGTGCATGGAGTTTTCTGCTGACGGCTCACAACACAGCTGTACGTATTTCCTTTGTCTGCTCAGAGTGCAGCTCGAAGAAGAGGGCAATACCAGTGCTTCAGGGTGGGGCCTCTTCTCACCGTGGCAAAGGAATCCTGCTCCAAAAATAAAGTTGAAGTTGACTTGCTTTCAAAACTGACAAATTTGACTTGTCAGATGCAAGTTCAACTTGTGGACAATTCACTAAAGACAGATAATCGCTATAGTAACTGCTGCATCACGTTACTTACAGACAAGCACTTTCCACCACAGACAGGGAACTTTGCTGAAAATCTTTTGCTTGTTTTATTCCTTTCCTGATTGAACAGAACATGATCTGGGGACCCTTCTGTTTTTTAAGCTGATTGTTAGCTGTAAAAACTGGCACCATTTACATTTGCCAAAGGGTTTTGCAAACACTAAATCAGTTCTTTTTTTAAAGGCACAGATTTCTTCCACTTGTGGAGAGAGAGCCAGCGAGCAGTAAGATTGTGAGAGTCGGGAGTGGCTCAGATTTATCTGCTTTCTCTCTCCTCAGCTCCCCCCTGCCTCCCCCCTTTGGTTTTTCTTCCAAGAAACCAACAGAATTATGACTTCAGGTTTTTAGGATTTTTATTTATAGAGCACCAGAAAAGTGTGCTGGGCTTTGCAGAACATATTAAAAAGCAGGGTTCCTCCTGCCACACTTACAGACTAACTCAGAGAAAATATGACCGTGGCAGGATTGTGCAAATGTAGCGTCTCTATGGGTGTGAGGGAGAACTGTCATTTTCTTTTCTTTTTTTCATACTTTTTTTTTTTAATGTTTGGCTTGAACATTGCCCGAGGATACAGTGAAAAATTAGACATGGCACAAGTGAAGAGAGTTAGAAATCCTTAGCCAGCTAAAATGTCTCAGCTCTACAGCTACCGAACAGCTGTACAGGGGTTTATTACTAAATTACACCCAGGTAAGTTCAGCAGACACTGAAATTTATAGCTGCCTTTCAGGAAAAGATAAACACACTTTCAACAATCTGGACATCAGTGATGTGGAAATTTTGTCCCTGCTGCTTTCAGCCAGACGTAACTGTGTAGCAACTTGATCTTGAATACTCTATATTACCCGGGACAGCATTACTCCCCTTGTCCCTAGTTTAATGCAACCCAAGGGCTTCAGATATCAGTTCTCTGGTTCCCCCTCTACCTAACATAAGCAGGCAGCAGTGAGCACTCGTTCATTTTGAACCGCTGTCTGTGAGTATGCGCTATGCGGAATCGGCTCTTTGTCCTGTGGGCTAATTCATTGCGTTTTCCTTTGCTGACTGACTGGCAATACAGTCTGGTGCCCCTTATCATGCCCACCTTGTCGTGTTTTTGCAAGCGCCGCTGAAGCACAGGGGCCTAATCCCCCTGCCCATTGACATCAGTGGGCCAGTCGTGGATCAGGGCCCTGTAGGCTGGAGCTGCAAGGGGGCATAGGCTGGTGGTGCAATCCCTGCCTTCAGGCTCCCCGATGCCGAAGGGATGCCACAGCCCTGAGTTAGACCCAGGCTCCCACAGGCTGAGTTAGGCACCTACGTGTGGGATCCACAGAAGCCAGCAAGCTGAGGCAGGCGCTGCCTAAGCTAGCCACTTGGAAACGATGAGGTGAGAGGTGTGGCCAAACTCCCACCCCTCCAAGGGACTTGGGCACCTCCCTCTGACCTGGATTTAGGCGCCTGTGTCTGCTCAGGATTCTTGGAGTCCGGCAGCAGAGCCCTTTCATGCAGTGGTGGTTCCTTCGGTCACCTTGATCCCAGTGGTCGGTGCGCTCAGCTGGGATGTGGGAAACCAGGGTTTGATGTGTAGCCAGGCTTGGGCCCCGCAGCTCCCACTTCTCAGGGGAGTACCCTGCCCCCAGAGCTATGATTTGGGGGCCCAGGGGCTCTCAGTCTCACTAACACAGCAGCGGGATCCGGGATCAGCCACATCCCTGGTGGGCGTGCTGCCACTGGCCTGGAGGTTGCAAAGGAGACACCACCATCCTCCTCCTTTGGATTGGGCTCTGCAGTTGAGGTGCGGGGGCGGGGTGGGATCTGTATGGGTTCCGGTTTGGGGTGGTAGGTGACAACCGTGGGGTTGGGGGTCAGGGGGGTGTTTATTTCTGTATTGAAGCAGGTTCTGTTTGGGTATTTGGGTGGCCCACTCCATGACATGCTCTGCTTCTGTGGCGGATTGTCTGTTTGGTGAAAGCGGTTTTGTGTGTGTTTGAAGTGTGTATCTGGGACTTCTCCGCAGACTGTATTCTGTGGTATCTGTGGGCCAGGCTGTAGATAACCAATTTCTTGGTGTGTTTGGGGTGGTTACTGGATCTGGGAAGGTAGGTGCGGTGATCCATGGGTTTCTTGTATATAGTCGTCTGTCTGGGACCCACATGGTTACAATGCCTGTCCGTCCATCCATCCATCCAACCAATAATGGTGATCTCTCTTTATATATATGAAATTAGTGATAGATAGATCTCGTGGTCAGTTTCTGACTACCCCCACACCACTCTAGCCTCAGACCAGTCACCGTTACTGCTTATTGCAGGGCCCAGTTTTCTGCATATCACCATGACATTTTCACTGTCCAGACACGTTCTCTTACAAAGTGGTCTTTTTCCCAGTCCTCCACAGTTACACAGCTGTTATCTCTACAGTTCCAGGGGCCAGGTCCACAACAAAATGTCTAGAGCGAAGGACCATCGTTTAGTCCTCTTTGTACAGCACCTAGCGTACAGTGAGATCCAGAGCCGTGACTAAGCACTGCAGTTATAAAATAATAATACAAACCTAAGAATCAGGAAATAACCAACTGGTTTTGTGCCTCTTGCAATAGGGGAAACGGTTACATAATTCAAATTTGGTAGCAAACTTATCTGGGTCACACCTGGAGCTTGGAAAATCACTGCAGTAAAAGACCCATGGCTGGCCTGGGTCAACTGACTTGAGCTTGCAGGGCTCAGGCTGTGGGGCTATAAAACTGTAGGGTAAATGTTTGAGCTCCGTCTCTCAGACCCTGCAAGGGGGGCAGGTCCCAGACCCCGGGCTCCAGCCTGAACCCAAATGTCTACACTGCAACTTTGTACCCCTGAGAGCCCAAGTCAGCTGACCTAGGCCAGCTGTGGGTCTCTTATTGCAGTGTAGACATACCCTCAGTTCCTGGGTTTATAGCATCAGGTTGTTACCAAGTTTGCTCAGGAGCCAGATCTTAGTTCTTCTGATGGAAATCCAGTGTGTCTCAATGAGCACAATGGAGTTGCTCTGTGCTTACACCAGTAGAAATCAAAGTAGAACCTGCCCCAAGCTCTCGTGTTCAGCCACCATGAGATGGACCCTCTTGTGTAGCACTGAGCAAAGTGTAAGGGGGAGCTTTGCCCAGCAGAGGTGAGAGCCCATCCCACTCAGATCCCATGCATTTCAGCTCCCAGGTTAGCCTCCTGTAATTGACAGGGGAAATCCTCCTGCAAGCCGCATGAATTTCTGCTTGGTCTTGCTCTGGCCTGTGAAGATTGTGAGGATGGCTGGTGAGAAGCAGTGGCTAGGGGATTCCTGTCCCTAGTGGCATTTCTGTTATCCAGGTCTGAGCCACTCTGTGCTGGTATGTAGGGACACAGCAATGTGTGGCTGAAATGCCAGCTCTGCCGACTTTCATTCCTGCAAGACAGCCGAAGCAGAGGGCTCACTCCCCTTTGGCATATGGGCCCTTTAAACTTCCCGGGATGGCTGGTTCACCAGCACGTAAATTCCAAGGCTTGAAGTGACCCCTGTGATCAACTAGTCTGAATGTAACTGGCCAGGTGCTCCTGGGAATTTGAACCCACAATCCCCAGCGGGTGCCAACAGCCTACCTCTAATCCACTAGTCTGATCTCCTGCATAACGCAGGCCATAGAACTGCCCTGAAATAATTCTTTTAGAACAAAGGCATATGTCTACCTTATGTCTAGTCTCAACCTCCAGCCATGGGATGGTGTTAGACCTTTCGCTGCTAGAGTGAAGAGAGATTTGTTCCCCAGGTAGGTATTTTTCTGCACATTATGCACAACTAAAAGGTCTCAGAGAGAAACCAAAAGCCTCTCTTTTGTCAGCTGAGATGAGTCCCGTTTAGTGCTAGCAAGTCATCGCAAAACTTCAGCCCCTTCCTCTTTTACAAACGAAAAGAAAGTATTGCCTCGGAGCTCAAAATGCTGCACGCAGGAGGCTGGAATCTGCCGTGGAATCTGTCTGATATGATGCAACTCAGACATTGAAACCTGCAGGTCCTTTTACAGCAAGACAGCTTCAGGGAAAACAGATGGGCTGGTTAGCAGGGTTTAGTCAAATTCCAGTTAATTAGGCAATGAGAGAGGAGACATCAGGATGTCAGCCCGGTAGGCGGAAGATGCACAGACAACCTTAATTCAGTGTTTCTTAACCTTAGAGTCCTTGACTTTGCAACCTTAATGTTCTTTTAATGAAGGTTTTGTAATGTAATTTCCTATTATTATTTTTTTTTAAAAACAACAAAAAAAAAAAAACAACCTGGAAACTCCCTCATGTAGAAGAACTACATTAACCATCAACTCGGGTTCTCAGCAGGGTGCAGACCTTCAGGCTACATCTACAGGTGGACCTCGAGGATGTGATTCCTAGCAGCAGCATGGGCTAGCCGCCCTGGGTACAGACCCATGGGGTCCAGGTAGGTTTGTACTCGGCACAACCAGCTTTTGTCGTTGCTCAATGCTGCCAATGCACCACTGTTTGTTAGCATGGTCATTTCATGAGAGTTTGCACAAGTGTGTCTGTGCAAGCCGGGAATCACGTCCCTAGCTCCAACTGTAGATGTGTCCTCAGAGCCACTGCATGGCTGTCTCCCACGTGAGCTAAGGAGTGGCTGGTAGCAGTATGTGGGTCAGCTGTTAGAGGAGGCTGATCAGGGCGAGTGCTGTGGGTACCAGTGTTCAGTGGTGCAACGTCCTCATTTGTTTGGTTTTTTGTGTGACCGGTTTGCTTGAAGGCTTTTTCTCGCTCGTGCCTTTTGCACTGGGGTGGGGGACTGGGTGCCGAAAACTCTGCAGCCAAAACACCCCTGCCAGCCCTGCCCACATCGCCGCCATGACTCGTTCTTCGGCATTCTGCGCTCTGTTCTGGTGCCCAGCACCACAGCAGCTGCCAAGAGCAGCAATTACAGGGGCCATCATGCTTAGCCCCTACTTTCTGGCACATGCTTAGTCACTCTGTGGGGATGGCGCGTGCCCATGTGAGGGGCTGGAGCATGCTCAGTGAAGACAGAATCAGTGCAGAAGTCACGGCCAAACTCTAACACGTCTCTGCCGAGCATGTGCCAATGGAGATTTTTCAGAGGGTTATAATTCAGATACATTTGGGCATTTTCTTCCTTAGGGACGGCAAAAGGCACAATCAGGGTAATCCCCTGGCCAAATTTCAAGTCCCTGCTCCAAAACCAGGAGACGCTGGAGATTCTTAATGCAACAGCTGTAAGCCTTTTTTATTTTTTTTTAGTGGGCAAAACAACGCATTGCCTCTGAACCTGCTTCCCTGCAATGGTGAGCTGGTTTAGCTCACACCTCCATAGAGCTCAGCCTGGGCAGACACCCAGCGGGGAATATTTCAGCCCAAGCAGTTAAAGTTTGGCAAAGTGATAAGCAGCTAACCCCAGGGGTTTATAATGGGATGGGTCGGGCAACTTTAAAGAAAGGCCTCGTTGCCAGCTTCCCTAGACTGTAATATATCCTTTAAATGTCAGCGTTTTAAAAAGGTGAAAAGAATCCTCCTCCGTCTCGGAGAGAGGTGAAATGTTCCATGCCAGGCCAGGCCATGAGCAGCACTCTTCAGGTGTTCAGCCAGGGCAGTGCTGAATGATTAATACTCGTCAGGGCTTTATAATTAAATGGCTCATTAGCAGAAGCTCCTTTCCTCACAAGCGGCTCTACATTCACTGTTCTGCAATGCTCCAATTGGACATTGAAAATTACGAACGATAATTAGCCTTGCGTTTGTTCAAATGAGACTCTGAACAGCATCAGTTTAACTGAGGATGATGAATTTCCTCACCCCTAAACTTGACTCGTTAGAACAAGGAAGCAGCAAATACTGCCTGGAACAGGACTAAATCATTGCTTCATCGCTCAGTGTCCTGTGCTGTAGACGGAGTGGAAGATGGTGCAGAGTGATAAGACTGTATTTTGTGGGGGAAGGAAAACAGAGGCAAAGCGTGCAAGTTTGTTTTGGAAAACACAGGTGGTGAAAGTAAACAGAGACAGACTCCTGGCTGCTGTCTAGACAGCATGTAGCAGTTGTATGGAATTGCTGTGAGCCCAGGGAACTTCCTTGAATGATATCTATTCATGAACTTAGCATTCGCGACCAGCATTTCTCTAGTAGCTGGGCTTAAAAGAGAACAAACTGGCTAGACTAGTATGGCGGTGACCTATTCTGAACACTTTACTGAAGGGTGTGTATTCAAGCAGATGAAATCAGTGATTCTTTTTATCCAGCATTATCGTGATTAACTTTTATTTCCCACTTTAGTTGGGACTAAAAGAATTTCTGTAACAACTGTTGAATTGTATGTAAAATGTTGACAATTCTACAGAATTTACATATTTACTATTAATGATTTTTAAAAAAATACTTGGGGTACATGTCGCAGAATGAAATGAAAGACTAATGTCCACACAGTGAATAATGAACTGTGGGCACTACAGAGCTGTGCAAGGAAAACTGACCAGGACACACAGAATCAGCAGAAATGCCAAAGGCCATTCATAGATTGGGATCCCCCCGTCACACATTCATTTTTAAAACTACAAAGAGACTAAAAAGAAGCTAAAATAATGATCCTGCTGTGACTGAAAGCACCCCTGTTTTCACACCTTACACACCACTGTAACAATCTTTGTACAGGATATGCCTGGTGAGGTATCATTTGAAAATGAATCACTCGCCGGTCAGTCACATCATGGTGACATGTCTGTAGCAACATGATATGGAAAGTTAAGAAATCCCCCTGTAAGAGGGTGTTAGCACGTGTCCAAAGCCACACAGCCCAGCCTAGGGCAAAAGGGTCTTGAGATAGCAGCAAACAGGACAATTTGCATGTCAGCAAACACAAATAGGGAGGGTGGGGGAAGAGCATGGAGCCCCCCTTACCCCCAGACTCAGTGTCACCTTCCTCACGTCTCTTGGAGGATAGCACTCAGAAGAATCCACCTCAAGAGTTCACTGGAAGGGATGGAGAACCGCAAGCTTGTGCTGTCTCTTCTCTTTCACCTAAATAGACAAAGGCACCAGCAGGTTTGGGCCCCTGGCAGAGGTCCTGAGCAGAGAGAGGTCAGCAGCCATCTTGCTGGCAGACGGGGGCGGGTGAGAAAGTCAGAGCCTGGAACCCAAACTTCTTAGATTAAGTTTAGACTTTTAGATGTGTTTTCACTTGTAGTTGCTTGTCACTATTTCTAACTTTGTCTCTCATAGTTGAATTCCCTTGAAATCCTACCTGCTTTTCTTAATAAACTTTATTTGTAATCTGAACCAATCTAGTGCCATGTTTAAACCGAACTGTATGGTAAATCCAGTTAGTCGCACACTGTTGGTATTGACCCTTTAGGGGGCAATGGATCTCTAATATCTGCACTGCTGAGGAGGGGGCTGGACAGTGCAGAACGCAGGTTTTGGGGAAAATCTGGAACTGGGAGTGTGTTGGGCTCACCCTGTGTGTAGTAACCAAGGTTGGTGGAAGCTGGTGCGTTGCTGACAGGCTGCTGGGGTCAGAGATGCTGGATCAGGACTGCAGCTATGCGCAGAAACTCAGGGTGTGACCTGCAGGCTGGCTGTGAGTGGCCCAGGTTGGGAGCTAGAACTGCAGAGCTTTGTGAGGCCTGCAGGGTGACAGGGCAGGTGGTGATCCAACCCTTCACTGTTTTGGATTGCACCCCGCAACGTGACCATGGCATAGTCAAAGCAGGATTCATACAAAGCTTGTTATTTTAACTAAGATTTACACTTTCAGCACTGGGTGTAACCGTTTTAAATGATTCTCGGGTGTGAAGGCTGAGAACAGCTTGAAGAAAGGATATAGTTTTATTATTTTCTGTTTGTGTTGGGTAAGGGAAATGGACCAAAAGTAAAACATCAACCTGAGAGTCAGCAAAGCAGAAGGGAGAGCTGACTCTCCGGGCTGGAGAATGAGCGGAGAGACAAAGAACGTGAATACCAACAGAGATGAGCCAAGCAGAGGGAGGCTGAAAGGCAGCAGCAAGAAGTGACACACTGGCGGGCCATAGAGCTGAAAGAGGTGGAGGCCAAAGGCAATGAAAAGGAAAGGCTTCCTGCCCAGGGCATAATGGACAGGCAAGGCAGATTCCACACTTCCCCGGTGCTCCCTCCGTCTCAGGAACACCCAGCGGGGATAAGTTGTGCCCTGCGTACAAGGAAGCAGATTGTACTGAAGCATACCTCGTGAAGGACAGAAAGTTCCAGAGGACAAGGAAATCCCCACAATGATTGTAAAACTCTCATATAAAGCTTTAAATGTATTCAATGAAATGCCAATTGAACAAGCTTTGCTATGTGCTGGATTTAAAAAGCTGCCTTGCAAAGCTTTAAAATTACTGCCAAGGTGTACGTGTAGAAATCTAGAACTCTTTGCAGAAGTGCTGGCCTGAGCCATAGAATGTGTGCCGATTACATGTGTTACCCTATGAGCAAAGGGGAAGGGGGCTGAGGACTATGACCAGCGGTTTGATCTGTTCGCTCAAGAACATTTCCGACGCGCACATTCTGAGAGAGGTCAGAGACAGAACGGGGGATAAATCTTTAAATTCTGCACAGGAAGTTGCCATCCTGGGCAATTCCATTGTAAAGCCCCAGTGTCTAGTGAGCGCTAGGCACAAAGAGAGAGGCACAAGTGTGGTGTTAAGGGGGACCCTGTTTTAGCCCTGGGAAGGAGGAGGGTGGCTGAGAGGCCAGGTACTCACCTCCCCAGAATCATTCCCATCGCAGAAACCCTGGGCGGGAAAATGGTCCAAGAAGGTGCTTCCAGTGTAACTCCACTGAGCACATGAGGAATCGTTACCCTAAACTGAGAGAAATTAACCCCACAACGCATCCAGAGGAGGCTAATGCAGCTGTCCTTAACACAGGACCCCAAGAGATACCTGCAGCTCCTTGGATGAATTTGGTGAGGTCTGGCTCTGTGGGGGCAGACATGGAATTTATTAGAGCTGCCAAGGCGAATGGTGAGAATGCCTGGGATGGAGAGACTCTGGGGCCCAGATTGGGCTGCTCAGGGGAAGCTTGATGCAAAAGACTGACGTGCTGCCTGGCCAGGAAGTAGAACTTCTGGCCCTGGGGAAACATAAATTCCTCATGCCTTTGGCTAAGGTGCCTTAGAGGGTAACTTGACAGGGAGGGTGCTAAAGAGTATCCCCCTGGAAATGCTGGTGGGACGCGATATTTTGCACATGATTAAGGTTGTTAATGTTGTCACCTGTGGTAAAAGGAACTAACCCCTGCCCCTGAAGACGCTGTCCCAGTTGTCAGCTGCCAGTGTTTTGCAGATGAGCGAAGGGCAGACCCCACTCTCGAGTGCAGACCTCCTAGAGGGGAACTGAAGAAGGGAGGTAGGAGCTTCCCTGTACAAAATGCAAAATGGAGTGAAGAACTATTGCAGGTCTTGTGAATTGTGTCAAAAACGGAAAAGACCAGCAGCAACCTAGAAAGGCTCCTACACGCCTTGCCCGTGATACATTTTCTAGGGTAGCAATGGACATTGTAGGCCTTATGCCACACCCTACCCTCAGGGGGAAGAAATGTGACTTGGGGGTGGTGGATTTGCCACTAGAAATCCTGAAGCAGTTGCTCTAGCTAACATAAAGGCTGATTCTGTGGCAAAATCCCTTCTCACAATTTTTAGCAGAGAGGGTTTCCCTAAAGAGATTTGATCTGACCATGGGTCAGATTTCATGTCTCAGCTATTCAGTGAATTATGGCAGTTGGTGGGTGTGTGTGTGTGTAACAACTAAAGGCTACCCCCAATCACCAGGAGACAGATGATCTGATGGAGAGGTTCAAAGGAAGTCTAAAATCTATGCTGGGAATGTATGCACATAAAGGACCTCAGCGCTGGGACAAAATGTTACCCTGTGTGCTCTTTGTTTGTAGAGAAGTGCCCCAACAGTTGATGCCCCATTTGATCTTCTATATGGAAGGAAAGTGAGTAGGACCCTGGATCTCAGAAACTCCTGGGAAGGGAATGCTGAGGCAGAGGGAGAACCAGTAAGTGAATATGTGCAGAGGTTCCGGCAAGAGTTAAAGGACTTGATGGCAATGGTTCAGACTACCTTTGGGGACTGGCATACTTGAAAACACACTTTTGGAATGGGGGACTTGATGTTTGTCTTAAACCCTGTGAAAACATCCAAAATGCAGAATTCTTGGGAAGGACCTTTTGAGGTGATAGAAGAGGTGAAGGAAGGTACATATCCTGTTCAGATGTCCTGTCATAAACAGATAGTTAAGGGTTAATGTCTCTTTTACCTGTAAAGGGTTAAGAAGCTCAGTAAAACTGGCTGACACCTGACCAAAGGACCAATAGGGGGACAAGATACTTTCAAATCTTGGTGGAGAGAAGTCTTTGTTTGTGCTCTTTGTTTTGGGTGTTGTTCGCTCTTGAGACTAAGAGGGACCAGACGTACATCCAGGCTCCAAATCTTTCTGAATCAGTCTCTCATGTTTCAAGCTTGTAAGTAATTAGCCAGGCAAGGCGTGTTAGTCTTATGTTTGTTTTCTCAATTTGTAAATGTTTCTTTTTGCTGGAAGGATTTTACCTCTGTTTGCTGTAACTTTGAACGTAAGGCTCGGGGGGGGGGGCCCTCTGGTGTATAGGAATCTGATTACCCTGTAAAGCATTTTCCATCCTGATTTTACAGAGATGATTTTTATCTTTCTTTCTTTAATTAAAAGCTTTCTTTTTAAGAACCTGATTGATTTTTCCTTGTTTTAAGATCCAAGGGGATTAGGTCTGGACTCACCAGGGATTGATGGGGGGGGGGGAAGGAGCGGGGATGGTTAATTCCTCCTTGTTTTAAAATCCAAGGGGTTTGGATCTGTGTTCACCAGGGAAGTGGTGAAGCCTCTCAAGGCAACCCAGGGAGGGGAAATTTTTGGGGGGACAGAAAGTGCCCCAGACACTGAAATTCTGGGTGGTGGCAGTGTTACCAAATCTTAGCTAGTAATTTAGCTTAGAAGGGTCTATGCAGGTCCCCCACATCTGTACCCTAAAGTTCAGAGTGAGGAAAAAACCTTGACAGGCCCTATAGTAATGATGTCCCACAGCTGGTATATGTAAATATCCTGAAAGCCTATCACAGCAGGGCAGCCCTGGTAAACATGATCTGTTGTGTAGTAGGGGAAACTGAGGCACACCACCTCATTGATCTGATGGCTGAATGCCAGACTGACTCCGTCTCTGGAAAGCATTGATATCTGCAGTGCATTAACACCAGCTGGGAAGACGGAAGTGTTGTCTGGGCACTTGCGGCACCAAGAAGGGTTTTTTAGCTAGCCAGGGAAGGCTCACTTGCTGACTTGTAAGCTCATTACTGTAGGATCACAGCCACCTCTGGAGAGGTAGAAGAGCAAATTTGTACAGAAATACAAAGCAGGCTGAACCTAGGAGTGATTCAACAGTCTGACAGCTCTTGGGCGTCACCTGTGGTCTTGGTCCCTAAGAAAGACAACACTGGAAGGTTTTGTGTTGATTACAGGATACGCAGTGCTGTCGTAGTGCCAACAGCTTTTCATGGAATCGTAGGACTGGAAGGGACCTCACCTAGTCCAGTCCCCTGCACTCATGGCAGGACCATCCCTGACAGGTGTCTCTTCTTAAAAATCTCCAATGATGGAGATTCCACAGCCTCGATCCCAAGCCTAGATGATAGGCCAGATATTTTAGGCAAAGCTAAATAGCTCGGCTCTTTTGAGATAGTTAAGGAGTACGGGCAAATTTCTTTAGATTAAGATGATGAACATAAAAATCTGCTTTTATTGCTGATATGGGACTTTCTACATTCAGCATGTTGCCATTTGGGTTAATTAATGCAGGAACCACTTTTAAGAGGCTGGTCAGCCAAGTGTTACATGGATTACAGGACTTCGCAAGGGCCGATGAGGATAGAGATGTGTTCAGCAATTCTTGGTCTGATCACAAGAAACACGTGTACATTGTATTGTCAAAGCTCAGAGGCTGATCGTACTATAAAAGCCTCTAAATATAAAATTGGAGCAGCCAGAGTTCCTTATTTGGGATCCTGGGCAGGAGTGGTCAAATGTCGCCTGCTCCCTTAAAGACTGAAAACCTGTTCTGGCCAGTCCAGATGTCGAGCTACGTGCAGATGCTGTTCTAATGCAGTTGGGGGAAAGAACAAGAAACACCCCCATTGCTTTCTTAAGCAAGAAACTGACACCCACTGAACAGAATTCTGTTGTCCTAGAGAAAAAATGTGATGCCATTGTGTGGGCAGCCAAGCCATTCAGGTAATAATTGATCCTTCTCCTGTAGTCTGGTCACACCAAACGAAAGGCTGCAAATCCAAACTATTGTGATGGAGCAACATACTGCAAAAATATGACATGGGAACTATTCATATAAAGGGGAAAGAAGACATGGTGGCAGATGCCTTGTTCAAAGAGGGCTCTGACCTGTTGCCTCTGGGTCAGCCAGTGGCTAACCCTCCTGTGGGTTTGTAAGGGGGCAGGTGTGACCAAAAAGACCTCTGTTTTTACACCCCACACACCACTGTAATAATCTTTGTACAAACTATGCCTGGTGAGGTCATTTGCAAACGAATCACTCGCCGGTCAGTCACATCATGGTGACATGTCTGCAGCAACATTGTGTGTCAAATTAGGAAATCCCCCTGTAGGATGTTGATCACACATGTTCAAAACCACACAGCCCAGCCTAGGGCAAAGGCTGTCAAACAGGCCTGTTCTAAACAGAGCCATGTGTGTTTACCTCGACTTCCATATAAGTAGTAAACAGGGTCCTAAGACAGCAGGAGACCAAGCAAATCTGCATTTCAAAAAACCCACATAGGAAGAAGGAGCATGGAGCGTCCTTCACCACCAGACCCCATGTCACCTCCTTTACTGTTTGAATGGCCTTTTCTCTGAGGGAAAAGAGTCCACCTCAAGGGTTCACTGAAAGAGGCGGAGAACCCCAAACTCGTGCTGTCTGTCTGTCTGTCTCTCTCACCTAACTAGACAAAGGCACCAGTACATTTGGGCCTCTGGCAGAGGTCCTGAGCGGGGAGAGATCAGCCACCATCTTGCTGGCAGACCAGGGGTGAGAAAGTCCATCTTAAACAGAGCCTGGAACCCAAACTTCCTAGATTACATTTTAGATTTTTAAATGTGTATTTTCACCTTTAGTTGCTTGTAGCCATTTCTAAGGTTCTCTCTTGTAGCTGAATTCACTTACAATCCTATCTGCTTTTGTTAATAAACTTGCTTTATTTGTAATCTGAACCAATCCAGTGCTGTGTTTGAACTGAACTGTGCGGTAACTCCAGCGAGAGCAGCACACTGTTTGTATTGACCCTTTAGGAGGCAATGGACCTTTAATATCTGAACTGTCCAGGAGAGGGCAGGGCAGTGCAGCACACGCGCTGTGGGGAGAATTCAGGACAGGCAGTATGTTGGGGTCACCCTGCAAGTAGTAACCCAGGCTGGTGGAAGCCAGAGTGTGGCTGGTGTGTTGCTGACAGGCTGCTGGTGTCGGAGCGGCTGAACCAGGGCTGTAGTTACACACAGACACTCAGGGTGTGACCTGCAGGCTGGTAGACTGGCTGGGAGTGGCCCAGGTTGGGAGCTACAGCAGCAAAAGCATTGTGAGGCCACCAGGGTTACAGGGCAGGCGGTGACACAACCTCTCACTGGTCTGGACTGCAGCCCGGAACGTGACACCCCCTCCTTTCTTTCAATGGATTTTAGTCTGTAAAATTAAACTCACACATGGCGGGTATTCAGCTCATGTTACGCACACAGCAGTCACTCAGGCTTCACTATGGCGCAGCTGTGGCTCAGAGTAACATTTCCAAAAGCACCTATGTCCCATTTTCAAAAGTGAGCCAGGCATCTCGGGGTAGGGGGGAATATGTAATGGTACTTAGAAGCCTCAAGAGGCACATAGGTGCCTACATAACTTTTAAAATCTGGCTGCCAAGAGCTAGCATCCCATTGACTTTCAATGAGATTTAGGATCCCAAGTACCTATGTCACTTTGAAAATGGGTCTTAGGAGCCTAAGTCATTTAGGCACATTTAAAACATTTGGTCAAAAGCTAAAAATTGACCAGTTTTAAACAAGGGCCCCGTTCGACAGAAGCCGAGCTACATGTTTGGGTGAGACTGACGGCAATGGAAACAAATCCAAATGTCTGATTTTCTGTTCAACACGCTATGCACAAATCACCACACATGCGCTAATTCCTGCAAGAGTTTGTGATGGGGACAGAGCTCCAAAGTTAACTCACAAGTTGGTCCTTTGTTTTCTTTTTATCAGTCCAACAGAAGAGGTCCTTTAAAATACTTAAATACACTAAATGTAACTGGACACCTTTCGGTGAGAACTTCATCATGGCACTGTTGTTCTTTTAATCATCCGATTGTGCCATCTCATCTGTTCCCGGCCTGCACTTTTGCTTAACTTAACAAATATTTACAATGGCCACTTATCAACCCATTTATATTTTCAAAGTTATATTTTAGTGATTGCTAGAGAATATTGTTCCAAACCACAGTTGATATTATCAGCTGTCTGTCATGTATTATTTGTGGTGAAATAAAAGCAAAGGCAGTAAGTGGGTGGGGAGGAGTGAGACTACGACGACAAGCCATTTGCGCGGTTGGTTGATACGTTCTGTGAAATACAGCTGGCTGTAAAGCACTGGGAGTGGCTCTGAGTGCTGGGCACACAACAGACAGGAACATGCTTAACCTGCCAAGATGAAAATGAGGAACATAGGCAACTGAAACAGCAGAAAAACGGCTCCTGTGAGAGACATCACCAACAGAGGAGAGGAGGAAATCCCAGCGATGGACTCATTCATCTTCTAGGGCAGTTTGCTAACCCCAATTAGTTATGGGGGTTATTTTAGCAATGTGCTTTCCCCAGAGTCTGTCCCGTTTTAACAGGCTGTGGTGCGCCCTGTGAAACCCTTCACAGGCGGATCGATTTCAAGGCCAAGAGGGCCTGTTGTGATCATCCAGTCAGCCTCCTGCATTACACAGGCCAGACTCTTACCCAGTGATTCTGTAGGGTATCCAAGGTCCATACTGAAGGCCAAAGGGCAATCCAGGCCTTTCTCTGTACCACCAGCACCGAGACACGTGCTGTGGTCCAGCTGAACTATGCTCATTGCTTTACTGGAAGGCTGGCCAGCAAAGGTGATTTTAAAGCCCTTTTATGCTTCCCTGGGCCCAGCTGAGGCCCAAGCCAGTTCCTAGCATAAACGCAGTGTCCGCGGCTCAAAGGGACACTGTGATCATCCAGCTTCCCCCTGTATCGCACAGACCCAGAACTGCCCCCAGTAACTCCTAGAGAAGAGCTTTTAGAAAAACATCCAATTGCGATTTAAAAATTGCCAGTGATGGACAATCCACCATGACCCTTGATAAATTCTTCCAATGGCTTGTTACGCTCACCGTTAAAATGCACATCTTATTTCCCAGCTGAATTTGTCTAGTTTCAACGTCCAGCCATGGGATGGTGTTAGATCTTTCTCTGATGCACTGAAGAGCCCATTATTAAATATTTGTTCCCCAGGTAGATACCTATAGATTGTGATCAAGTCACCCCATAAACAGCTCTTTGTTAAACTAACTAGATTAGATTGAGCTCCTTTGTTTTCTCATCATAAGGGCGTGTCTGTACTTAAACGCCAGAGCAGCACAGCTGTAGCACTTCACTGTAGACAGGAGGGGTCCTTCCATCTGTGTAGGTAATCCACCGCTCTGAGAGGAGGTAGCTAGGTCAATGGAAGAATTCTTCTGTCGACCGAGTGCTGTCTACACAGCGGTTACATTGGTATAGCTATATCTCTCCAGGCTGTGGATTTTTCACACCACTGAGAGATGCCGTTCTACCCATGTTGATTCTAGTGTAGACCAGCCCTAAGGCAGGTTTTCTAATTCTTAAATCATTCTTGTGGCCCTTCTCTGACCCCTCTCCAATTTATCAACATCCTTCTTGAATTGTAGGCACCAGAACTGGACGCAGGATTCCACCAGCGGTCGCACCAGTGCCAAATACAAAGCTAAAATAACCTCTCTGCTCCTACTCGAGATTCCCCTGTTTACACACCCCAGGATTGCAGTAGCCCTTTTGGGTGCAGCATTGCACGGGGAGCTCATGTTCAGCTGATTATCCATCACGACCCCCAAATCTTTCTGGCGTCACAACTTCCCAGGATAGAGCCCCCTATCGTGTCAGCCTGAGTTCTTTGTTCGTAGGTGCACGCATTTACATTTATTTGTATTAAAATACACCTTGTTTGCTTGCACCCAGCTTCACAAGTGATCCAGAGTGCTCTGTATCAGTGACACGTCCGCATCATTATTCACCTCTCCCCCAATCGTCTGGATGATTTATCAGTGAGGATTTTATGTTTTCTTCCAAGTCATTGATAAAAATGTTAACTGGCACCGAGCCAAGGCCGATCCCTGCAGGACCCCACTGGAAACGCACCCATTCAATGATGATTCTCCATTTACACTTACATTGTGAGAGCAGTCTGAGGGCTGATCAAACTTACGTTCAACTTCCTAGAGCCCCACAGGGCTGTTCTGACTGGTGGGGATGAGCCAGGCACAGGGACACCCCCATCACGGCTCTTTTGCCCAGCCATGTCTTTGGTGCTAGTAGCCAGGAAGGGAATGTCATAGGACCAGTGTAGTGCCCACCAGAGTGATGGGTGAAAGACAGCACTGGCTTGAGGTACCACTGATGAGTTCATCTGCCCTTTTCTCCTGCCTGACCATTGTAACAGGGATTTCTCCAAAGACCAGACTTTGCACAGTGCAAAGCAGCTGGAATGTGACATTTCAGCTCCTAAGGAGTCCTGAGGTCCCATATAGAAATGGTGTCTTGACCCTTCGAGAGCTTTTGCAGCTGGTGCACTTTGGAGCAGCTCTGAGACTACTTTAAGTTGCACTGTGGCAAGACTGGCCCCGATCAGGCCCAGGAATGGATCTCCACTAAAATTGGGCTCTATCCTCCAGTCTAGACTAATGGAGATCACAGGGGAGACATAACAGTGCATGGTTTCAGAGCGGTAGCCGCTTTAGTCTGTATCAGCAAAAACAATGAGGAGTCCTTCTGGCACCTTAGAGACTAACACATTTATTTGGGCACAAGCTTCCATGGGCTAGAATCCACTTCATCAGATGTATGGAAAATACAGTAGCAGATGTGTATATAAACATAGGACATAAAAAGGTGGGAGTTGCCTTACCAAGTCAAACAAGACAATTCGATTAACAGTAGAATACCACAGGAGGAAAAATCACTTCTGTGGTGGTAATGAGAGTGGCTCGTTTCAAACAGCTGACAAGAAGGTGTGAGTAACAGTAGGGGGAAACTAGTTTTTGTAGTGACCTATCCACTTCGGGCCTAATTTGATGGTGTCCAGTTTGCAAATTAATTCCAGTTCTGCAGTTTCACATTGGAGTCTGTTCTTGAAGAATTGCTACAACCGTCATGTGTCCCTTCAAGGAAGTAACATCAAAGGTGGAAGGAATTTCCTCGGGGGGAGGTGTAGGAATAGTAACACAGCGTTATGGCTTAAAGTGGGAACAATTCATGCTGGGTATTAGCAAAAACAGTCACAGAGGAGCGGGACGCTTTGGCGCAGACTTCCTAAGGGAAGGAGTTGAGGCATAGTCACTGGAGAGAGTCAAGACTATAGTTGATAAATCTAGTGGGATTAACACAGGGACGTCTAACCCAATACAGAGGGTCAGAATGGATGGCCTAAGTGATTAGGGAATTGCTGGGCTTCGCTGGGAATACATGTCAGCACGTTCTGTACAAGTGAGTGGTCAGGATACTGCTGGGTGAAACTCTCCCTGAACTTCAGTCGTTAATTAGATGTAAATTGCTTCACTGCTCTGACTTTCTGGGCAACGTATCAAGATAACAGCAGAGCAATTACCATCCGACTAAAATCACCTTCGAGTCTTGGAAGTGCTTATGGGAGCACGGTGTTCTTTCGCTGTGTTCTAAACCTGGGTTAATGGGGGTGGGGGGGGTTCCATATAGCCCCCGCTTTCCCTCCGTTATTTCTGATGTTCCAGGCGGCAGTGTGTGATGACCACTCAGCATGGGGCCTGATGCAGCTCCCAGGGAAGGAGGTGGGAGTCATTCCGCTGGCACTGTGCCCCTGGCTCAGTGGCACTGGGGTGGATGGGACGCTGATACTCACCTGTATCCTGGAGTTGGGACAGGGAGCAGCTGCTCTGCAAGCGAGTCCTGCTCCTCAGCTCCTCATCCCACAGCTGCAGACAACAGTAGCCAAGGCTGCTGCGGAGTCTCTGTCCAGCCCTCCTGTGTTGTGTGCTGCCTCGCCTAAATCACAGCTGCACCCACCCCCATCTGTGGAATCCCACAGGCGCCCAGTCCAGGTACAACTCCTCTGCTCTCGCCCAAGGCAGTGCTGGCATTAGGCCATGCACTGAAATAACCTCTGTGCTCTGCTCCTCTAGCTTTCAGCTGCATAAACTCCACTACCTCTGAAGTATCTTGTCTGAGCACCTTATTGAGAGCCCCCCGTGGCCTCCTCTTTGCTGAAGGACACACACACACTGTCGTTAGCAGCTCCGTTCTGGGCGTCCATTCATCATGCAGGTTTCCTTCTGCACGAGCCATTGTAGCCAATGCGTTTACAAGAAGGGGATCAGAAATGTACCCGTCTCACCAGCCGTGACCTCGTCCACACTACGGAGCTCTGCTGGCAGAGCGGCGCGGACGAAGCCCTCGGTGTAGACGTCATTATACCGGGATTGAGGGAGCCCAGGTGAAATAAGCACTGATGTGCAACTTTGCTGGCCTGAGCTGCACCCTAGAAGCTCCATGTGCAGACCTGGCCCTAGCCTCTCACTCTTGTTGTTAAGAATTCCAGTTTCATGTTTATTTTTCTTAATTCCAGTGTTTATTTTGAGCCATGTTTCCATTTTTTAAAAATTCTTTGAGAAAAGCCTGGCACTTGTGTTCTGTTTTCCTGTGGGTCCCTTTGCTGCTGTTGAGTTGTTTCTGTTGCTGCTTTCACTAGTGGCAGATTTAAAAAACCAAAACCAAACAAACCTAGAGAGATGAATTTTGCAAAAGTAATCTGTTGAAAACTGCATTTTACAAACAAACTGGAGGCATTTCCCTTTGCTTCTCTGCTCCTCCTCGTCCTGCAGGCCAGCGCTAGCAGCCACTGCACACACAGCCATTGCATGGAAAACTTTCTCCGCAGCAAAGCTCCGGTTCTGTTGCAGGGAAGGAAGTGGGTTGCCAAGGGCGGCAGTGCACTGAAGAACAGGCTTGTACGCTGCCCTGCAGCTCCAAGCACCAGGTGTCAGTCAGAGGCAGACCTGAAACAATAGAGGAAATTGAGAATGAAGGCTCCACCTGTGATAAAAGTGCTCTTTAGGGGCCTGGTCCAGTGAAAAGCCTGGCGTCAGTGGGAGCTAGATTGGGCCCAACAGCAGCAAAGTTGCCTGTTCGGAGCAGTGGAGATTGAGAGGCAGCAATAGCAAGGCAGAGGGCTCATATAAGGATAAGCCACAACCAATCAGCCTTCCCAGAGACAAGGCCTGTCAGGGCCATGCAACAGGCAGGGCCTCATGTTATCAGCCTTGCCTACGAACCCTGGCCAATGTCATTCCCCACTGCGTGCTCAGTGCCCCCGTTGCTCTCTTGGCATTGGAGTTGAGCTTCCGTGGGCCGTCTGGCTTTCTGCCCAGCCTTTGCATGCCGCCCAGAGACAGCGCTGTGGGGAAGGATCAATACAATGGGATGGAGACGTGTTTTCTTCTCTTCCCCTTTCACTGCCCCCCCACCTGGGCCAGTCTGGCTCACTCAAGGCAGGTGTTGAGTGAGGGGCAATTCCATTCGCTGGCTCTTTGGGGTACTGAGCGTGCTGAGCGCTGTTCCAGCTTCTCATTGGACAGGATTATGCTGATTGCAGGTGGCTGGAAGTGGGGGTGGTGCATGTTCTTTTAGGGGAAAATGTTGCTGAAAACAAACAAAAATGGTTGGGTTTTCATTGACATTTTCAGTGGAAATTTTTGACTTTTCAATGAAAAATTTTAAGAAGGCCGAAAACTTCTGAAAACTGGGCGGGGCAGGGGGGGGGAATTGGCTTCTGGGTTTTCTGGTTTCCAGTGAACTGCTGAAAAATTTCAAGGAACATTTTCCATTAACTTTTTTCTTTAGTTGAAAATTCCAATTTTCTGCCCCAATAAAGTCTAAATGGGAAATGTTCCAGCCACCCCTACCCTGAGCCCAGGCTGAGTTCTGCAGCACAAAAGGGAAACTCTTACTCAGAGCCCTTTCCCGAAAGAGCGTGTTGGGAAACAACACTGAAAGCCCGTCTCCTTGCTCCGTGGGAGAGAGCCCACAACTAGCTGCTGGGGGTGAGACAAGCGCTGAATCCTCCTGGGTTTCCTACAAGGACAGTCATAAGGTGATCAAACGCCAGAGCTCTTCCAGTGCAGGCATGAGGTGTGCAGGATTGCCTCAGCCTATTGCTTGCGATGGTGTGGAGCTGTCAGGTTATGTTGTAATGTTCTGGCCATGTTTTAATAGAGCTTGTCTCACAAAGGCACCTAGAAAACTTCCCCCCGATTCGTTCCGAATCCCTTCCCTTGAGTATTACATCAAAGTCAGGGGTTCAGAGCCAAGGTCAAACTCAGCTGCTGCAGAGAGGAAACTGTAGGTCACAGCAAAGAGCTAACATTTTGGTAAATATCTTTAGGATATTACCTAAATACCACTCTCCTTCACCCTCTGGAGAAAGATCGCTGGGCCTGTCTCCCATTGCAGTGAAAATCTTCGCTCCATCTCTAAACAACTTTGTATCATCTGCAAAATTTGCTACCTTACTGCTCATTCCCTCCCCCTCTTTCTCCCCCTAAGCACTTTCCAGATCATTAATAATCATATTAAACAACACAGGGCCTAGTATGGAGGCATGAGGCCCCACTATGCCATGATAAACCAGAAGTTAGGGACCAGATGCAGGAATCATTGGCTGAGTTTCTGTGGCTGGGTTATGCAGGAGATCAGACAAGCTGATCACAATGAATTGATGAGAGGAGAATAGATTATTGAGGTTAAAGTTGACCAGGAAAGTGAAAGTACCAGAAAAGCTGCAATGGAAATATTTGTAGCAGTAAATCCTTCACATTCCAAACAAAGCAGTGACCCCCAACGATTTAACAGTCCCCGGATCCATTTTTCACAAATCCCGTTTTTCTGTGCTGGCTGTTTGTTAGCTTAGTGCAGAATAACACAACAACCCCTCCGACCTCAAGGGAACGTTACTCCAGAACACCAGCTAAGACAGCAGGGAGAAGAGCAAAGAAATGCAAAAATTGTCTCGCTGCTAATAATCCTCGTTTGCCACACCGGACTCTCCAGGCAGCTGGCTCCCCCCGCCCATGAAGGGATGCCTAACTCTCTCTCCATGTACAGCACAGATCCTGCTCCACCTTACTCTGCTGGGGACCCAGCCATAAAAGAAAAACCCTTCGTGCCCAGCCAGACAAGGCAGCTCAAGATGAGCGTTCACAGGGCCCTATCCAACATCCGTACCAGTCAGTGGAAATTTCCCATCAGCTAGAATGAACTTCAGATCCAGCCAGAGGCTCTAAAATACTGTGTGTTAAATCCTTTCCCCATTTATGCCTGTATCTGTAATTTTCACTCCATGCATCTGAAGAAATGGGGTTTTTTACCCATGAGAGCTTATGCCCAAATAAATCTGTTTGAGGCAGGTGGCACCTTAAAGACGCTCGTTGTTTTTGTGGATATGGATGAACAGGGCTACCCATCTAATCCTTTCCCCATTGATGTCAGTGGGGCTGGGATTTCACCCTGTGCCTTCAATCCCAGTCGCTAACTCTTTGGGCATGTTTACACTGCGATAAAAGACCCGCGGCATGGCCGTGGCTGCCCCACGGAACAGACGCCAGCTCATGGGGCTCAGGCTGTAACACCGTGGTGCAGATATTTGGGCCCTGGGACTCGGCGCTGTGGGGTTTTATTGCATTGTAGACCCCAGGGTCTGGGAGCTGTAGTCCTGTTGGTTCGGTTAGTGGTACTGAGCCAGCCCTGCAGCCCACCCCTGTGCCAGCCTCTCCCTGGGGCCAGCCAGCATCTCCGCAGCAGGGAATGCACCTCAACCCAGTCGGCTGCACCCCCTGCTCTGCTCACTGATGCGGCTGTTCCCCAGTCCTCACCACGCAGCCACCCCACAGCCCTGCATTCTGGGCTCATTGGCTGACCCAGCCCTACCGACAGAGGAATATACTTATAGCCCCATTCCTGCACATTCCTAGTCATTAGCTGCTTTGGTTTATCCCCTGTAAAATACAAGCTGCATGTTATCTGACAGCCTTCCTCGCATGGCCTAGCCAGCTGTTGTGAGAGACCAGACTAACGTCTTCATTATAGTCCCAGGGCATGTGCCACTCATGCTAATGCCATCTGAATCTTTGTCCCCGTCTAGTGGTTAGAGCACCCATAGCGGCGTATGAGTCCGCTATTGCCTTCAAGCTCAGCTAGTACAGATTTGTTCTCTTAGCTGGGCAGGTCCTGAGGTCAGGCCCCACTACGTCTGACCCGTCTGGAGGTGTTGCTGTGTGAGTAGAGGCTAAAATTACTGAAGAAATCATAAGTGCCTTTGAAAAATGAACATTAGTTTTTCCTCCTTGTTTCTGCTGCTCTTTTCCTGGGGTGGGGAGCATTTGTATTGTACCAGGAAGGAAGTGGGCAAGACATGAGCCCATTGTGCCAGGGCTGACTTGTCCCTATGCTGTAGTGGTCCCTGTCTGACACAGGAGGATCCCTCGCGTCTTTTCAAACAGTAATATTAGCCTTCTGTTGTTTTGAAAGGCTGGGTTGTTTTCACTCTTCTCAAGTGATTTGGAAGGGTTTGGCCAGAAGGCAGCGAACCTGCAGGGAGGGAAATGCAACACAATGGTAGCTCAGGCACTCAGCGGCAGACAATGGGCAGGCAGAAATGTGACACAGGTCATCAGCTCACGGCTGTTTATCCCGCACCGTTGGGAGTTAAGAAGCAGGAAGAGGAGGGGTTTTTCCCCCTTTGTTTTTGAGGAAAACAAAACCCAGATTTTTTTTTTGTCTATTTTTTTTGTTTGTTTGCTTCCTATAGTCCCAGCTGCACATAAGGACACTGTTTGGCTTCTAGGTTTCTGTGGTGAAATGAATACGGCAACCTCATTCTCTTGCATGTTTGCAACAAATTCCTGCCATTCTCACGCTGGCTGGTCATTATTAACGTATGATTAAAGACACAGAAATCGTGAGCGTCCCAATTATCTCCTGGCATAAGTATGAAACGAGAGCACAACCGACACAATACCAGGGATGCTGGCACAGCACGGGCAGCATAGCTTCTGCGTTACAGGAAGGACACACGTTGTTAATATAAATGGGACACCAGTGACTTTGAATCGGTTTATCCCATTAACTCCACCTGCCTTTGGACAGCCCAGTCATTGATCAGACCCAGGCATGGACCTGTCGCTCTTTCGTTATTGCCAGCTGCATTTCTAGCTGCCTGCTTTGCATGACTGGGGGGCTATTCTATGACATTACGTCCAGCGCTGAGCAAGAAGTGGCATGAGAGTGGCCTGCCCCCAGCACAGCCCTGGGAATTGCTGTGACTCAGAGACACCTCCCCTGTGTCTGCCATACTGCTGGTCAGAGTAGCTATTTACTATTAGGTGCTCAGCTATAATTCCATCGGGCCTGGACCGTTAGGCCCTGGGGTATGGGCCTGGGGAGAGGAGTGTGGTAGAACGATCTCATTTGTTCTACAGGGCTGGTGTGTGAAGATAATCCCGCATTCCTCATGTTCCCCTTGGGGTTCTCACCATAAGAGAGAGGGAACTTGTGCTGCTCGTAGGCATTGGCATCCTGTCCATACCCTTTCCCCAGCCTCACCTCCCCTTGCCAGTGTTGCCATGAATAGCTTGCTGATGGTTGTGGCCCCTCTGCACAGGCTGGGGGCCCACAGCTTCCCTGGCGGGCTGCTCGGCATCACCACTCTGCAGGGTGGCAGGGGCCAGCCAGGGTCGTTGGTGATAAGCTGCCCCAAGTCCCGTCTTGCCTTGGGCACACAGGAGTCTGTCTGGCAAAGGGTCCAGGTGGAGCCTATCAGAACAGCAGCTCAGCTTTTCCTGCAAACGCTGGGTCTGACGGCTGTGGCTGCGTCCGCGCTGACTCTCGGACGTGTCCCCAAGACCAACTCGTGGGACCTCGGGAAGGAAGCAACACAGGGATGCACATCATAGCCAGGGCCTGAGGGCCAGGTGGGAATGGGCTTCCAGATACCTCCCGTCTGAGGTGTAGGGACCGTGGTGGACCAGCCTGGCGTATGTAATGGATGCAGCAGCACGTGAGGGTCTAACATCCCCCATGGGCCCAATGAGAGGCAGCAGCCCTGGCCCCCCTTGGCTGCCGGGTCAGGGGACGTGCAGCACAGGGAGCCACATTAGCAAGGCTCTGTCGTGTTCCAGCACCACCTCCCCTCATGGGAGCTCGGAGCCCTTTACAAATGGAGGCAAGGTGGGGCACTGTTAGTCGCTTCAAAGCCCAAAGTCTCACAGCAAGTCCACAGCAGAGCCAGAAACAGAACCCAGGAGTCCTGGCTCAGCCAATCAGCCACGTCTCCCAGGATGTTCTGTTTCCAGATCGACAGCCAGTGAAATGACGGGGGCTTCCAGTGGGAGGCTGGCGAGCAGGCCAGCCTGATGTCCCTGACATACCCCGTGCAAGGAGCCACGGTGACGATGCCAGTAGAGGCTGTGGAAGCGGGATACATTCGTCCAGGAGCCCAGCTGGAGTGTGCTATAGGGAGAGGGGAAGGCAAGGAAAGAAGCAATGAACTCCAGGGACAGAAGAGGAGAGCAAAGGGACCACAAAGGAATGTCCAAGGAGGAGGGACGATGAGGAAAGCCCGGCAGAGTACAAGAAGGTTTCTGGTGGCGTGATCCAAGCTGGGCTGGCGTACGGCCGAGCCTTGGGCTGGTACTCTGCAGTCACAGCAACCCATGTGCCCGGGTCCCTCGCTGTGCGTTGCTCCCTGGTGGGCATTTCCTGGGCGTGGTGACTGGCTGTCTCAGCTGCCTCACTCCGGACACCTGCCTCCCGTCGGGCAGCATGTGGGACTCGGATCTCCGGGGAGGGGGAACGCGAGAGGCGGGTTCCAAACCTTCCTGTATGTCCAGGAGCTAGGGAGGGTCTGAGGCAGGTTAAAATCACAGCGGAGCGAGAACTGGAGTGGAGGCTGCAGGGACTGAGATGGGGCGAGCGAAGGCCAGGGGAGCTGGAAGAGAGAAGGACAAGAAGAAGGCAGATGCCAGCTGTCTCTGGTACTTCTCTGGTCCCTGTTGCCATGGTACCGAGCACCTCCCCATTGCCCTGACGGGGAACTGAGGCACCGGGAGACTGGGAGTTACAGGCCCAAGGGCTCAGAGGACGCGTGTGGTGAAGGGGTCCTACCCACTGGACCGTCCATCCTTTTCGTGGTTGAGAGAGCAGCCCAGGGACTGGATGTGCCTGGGAACAGCCGCAGGATGCCAACAGCCTGGCAGTGGGTAGCCGCATGCCCAGGCCCTGCGTTGGAGCTGGCTGGGAAACACAGGAATTTTTTTTTTCCTGTGAAAATTTTTGACAAAAACAAAAATAAATCATTTTTGCCAACATTTTCCTGCCTTTTTTCACAACTTTAGGCAATGGAAAGATGAAATCATTCTAGTTTTTGACAGCTGACGGATTTGAGGCAAGGCTTCCACCACTGCCCACCTGAGGGAAGTTTCCATTACCCACATCTGCACAGCATCTGCACGCTCTGTCTGGTATCCCCACCTTTACAAAGGGCAGTTGTTGGGCTCTGTCTCTGGGACAGGCTGGCTTGGGACTCTCCAGAACTTTGTTCCACGTTCCCTTGCTGCAGCAGAAGTTTGGCTTCATTGTGGGATGCCCTGATTTTCAACTGGCCCATTTTAGCAATCGGAGAGCGAGCCCCAGGCCATGTCTGGCTGCCGACTGACCTGTGTGGTCTACAAAACAGGACTTTCTCCTTGTTCACACTGTTTTCACTGGCCTTGGTATAGCTACTTGATGCCGTTTCCCTCTCATTCTTCTTTCAAGAGACCTCCTTTGAGATTCTTGCTGTTGAAGAAGGAGAGTCCTGTAGAGAGGGAATCCTTAGCAAAGAGGAAATTACTTATCCTGGAATTCTGCTTCTCTGGAGATAAAAGGTAAAATCCTGGCCCCGTTGAAATCAGCAGCAAAATCCCCATTGCCTTGCCTGGGGACAGGTCTTCATCCATCATCTTGCAGGATTTTTGCCCACCCACCATCCTGCCGCTGCTTAGAATCTGAAGAGTTCCTTTTCTGTGACTGTTTTCCCTTTGTGCCTGTCTCAAGGTATGGTTTGTTTCTTTTTCTTGTCCCAGGAGCGGTGCCAGGGTTTTTGGCGCCCTAGGCGGGGGTCCTTCCGCGCTCCCGGTCTTTGGGGCACTTCGGCGGCGAGTCCCGGAGCGAGTGAAGGACCTGCCGCAGAATTGCCGCTGCTGACTCAGAGCACGGAAGGACCCCCTGCCGCCGAATTGCCGCTGAGGGTGGCAAAATGCCACTCCCACAAATCCTGGCACCCTAGGCGACCGGCTAGGTCACCTAAATGAAAGCGCCGGCCCTGGCTAATCCCGTGTTGATCACCCTGAATTGGCTTTTGCCTGTGGGGGCTGTGCTTCCCCTTCACTTGAAGGAACTTACTGATGTCAGGGATGTGGTGTTGCTCAACAATTCTCAGTATCTGATCCTTAGTTTTTGCAATATTTGATATTTTTCTTAAAGCCCCAGCTCCTGGAGCCAGGGGATGATGCGAGGATCTAGGCTTTCATTTAAAAGAGAGGACGATCTTAGCCAGTGGTTATGGAGAAAAGCCTGAACACGTGGCCCAGGGGCACCTTAAAAGCTCAGATCCAGAAGGCAAAGAAAAAAATACCCCAAAATGTTTTGTTTTTTTAACTCTCAGGGTTTAAAGCCAAACTCATGCTTTCGAGGGCCCAGTGAATGTATGGGGTTGACAACATTGGCATGTGCTAAGGGATTAATTAAGAACCAAGGGTATAGCAAATAATTTTCCCTCTTTTCTTTCATGCAACTCACGCAGGATGCTGGAAATGTACACCTCTGTGGTCTCACCTGTGTGCCAACCTCTGGGTAGGACACATCTCAACACTCGGTGCTGTGTTAGGGACAGCCACGGTCAGAAGAGGGTTTGTTTTGTTTTTCTGGTTTAATCATCATTTAAATATTTCACATGAACAGTTTTGTAATCAAATGGCAGCAGGCAACAGTGCCATCCTTTCAGAGAGCTCACACTCCTCTGGCATTCACATGATTTTCCTTTGGAAAATGCCACTGATATTAAAAACAGACACTGGAGCAGGGGAGGGCGTAGCTGAAATGATTCTCCATGGACGGTACAGCTCTCGACTGCCCTTTTAGTTGCTTGCCTGTGTCCTGTACGTAACACATTTGCGATAGGAGAACGGTTACATCAGCTGACAGAGTTTACATCTAACAAAGGTCTGCTTAATCTGCAGCACGGGAGATTTAGGTGAGCTATTAGGAGAAACTTTCTAACTCTCAGAGCAGTTCAGCTCTGGAACAGGCTTCCAAGGGAGGCTGTGGCATCCCCATCACTGGATGGTTTTAAGAACTGGTTGAACAAACCCCTGGCAGGGCAGGTCTGGGTTTACTTGGTCCTGCCGCAGCGCTGGAAACGAGATGAGCTCTTGAGGTCTTCCTATGATCCGAAGATGTTGCTCAGTGTCTTCTCGGGAAGGGCCCTTACCCTCGCGCCACAACTAGTCCCACTCAACTTCGCTCCCCAGCTGGAGTCTCTCAGTTGCATCGTGAGCCTCATAACAATTGGTGTTTCTCTTAGATCCCCAACCTCTGGACTCTCGTAAATATGTGAGAATCTCAGCTTTCGTTTAAAAAAGAATTACCTTTCTGGCCCTCCTGGAAAATGTGCACCCGAAAGACTCAGAACCAGCAGGCAAAGAAATGTTTCTTTTTAAAATCTCATGATTTTTAAGCCAGTCTCATGATTTCCAAAGCGCGACTCAGTCTGACTGAGCGGTTGGGGTTGGCACTGCTGCTGCTCCAAACAGCTCATGGCAGAGATGCCTTATGAGACAAGGCAGCCTTCAGGATAGTAATTTGATTGTTACTGATATTTTCCCCGAGTTCCTATTTCACTAGCTGCAGTTGGTGATTGAGATTTCAAGACGGCAACCAACAGCTTTTTCATTCACAGGCCAAAACGTACAAAAGTGGCCTCAATTATCGGGGCCCCAACTTGAGAGACAAAGCACCGGAAATCGATGAGAGCTTTGCGGAGAAATGAACGAGGGGAGCCTCTCAGCAGCATGTCAGCAGGGCCTGTTCTCTGGAGAGCAGCTCTCTGGACAGCCGCAGGCTCAGCTGCACTTCTATAGGCAGCTGTGCGGTCCCAGCCCCACTCTCCCTGTTTCTAAATGTCACGGGCTCCTCCATCCCTGTCCGACATTGGGCCAGCGGCTGGATGGCCTGACCTCACCAAGACCTGAAACGATTGCAAAGCCTCAGAGCAAGACAGCCCAGGCTGTACTGTGAAACACAACTCGTCTTTTGGTGTGAAATTCTCTTTGCTAAGGATTTAAAACCCTGAGCCTTTCCAGGCACAGTGGAGGGAGGTGCTCCCAGAACAGTGCTGTGGTCCTCCAAGCAGATCAGGAGGGAAGAGACGACTTGGTTTGCCTATTTTTTTTCATCGATTCCAAGGCCAGAAGGACCCATTGTGATCATTTAGTCTGGCTTCTTGCATAGCCCAGGCCAGAGATCAGCCCCACAGTAATTCCTAGAGCAGAGCTTTAGAAAAATGGCCAATCGGGATTGAAGAATCTCAGTGATTGGCTCAGGCTTAAGCCCTGATTCTGTCTACACACAAATCTATCTGACTTGGGTCAGTAAGCCTGGACATGGCAAAGGGAGTGAGTCCGTGCCTGAGTCCCAATGGAACTTGTGTCCAAAGTGCACCATTTTTCGGTGTGGATGGAGCTCAGGCTTGGCTTCCCCAGACTCATGTCCTGAGAGCACACCACAAATCCATAGACAAGTGTTCCTGTTCTTTCTATCCCAAGACTGGCCAAGTGAGCCCCCAGAAATGGGAGCAACCTCCTAGTTAAAATACAGTTGCTTGGCGTGTAACCCTTCCACTGAGCTGCAGACAGAGCAACCATCGCCTGCATGAGTTAGGACCAGCGACAAGAAGAACTCCTTCGCCGAGTGCACTGCCCCCTGGTCCTGGGACCCAGCCAGATTCTGGTGAATGTGTGGTGTGAGGCAAGCAAGACGCTCGACTTCAGGCCCCCATGTTTGTTGTTGTTAACATACAACTGGGAGGAATTTCTGATTTATGACCCAAAGCAATTTTTGTTACAAGCCGCGGGTAGCAGCGGGTATCTGCTGATGGTGGAACGCAGGCCAGTGCCTTGGCCATCACCACTGCCACATGGAATTCCACAGGAAGACTGGGTAGCGCGAGCAACAGTTAAACAAGCATTTAACATTCCTATTTTCCTAGTTACTCACACACTCTTACAAAGGTGCACGAGGTGGGGCCGTGCGTTAAAAGTAAGAACCATAAGCTGCCTTCCCTTTTTCCATGGCACTGTGGAGAAATCTGCCACGCCGCAGCATTACGAGCCACCTGTAAAGAGTAAAATGGATGGTGTAGGAGAAGAAAATGCAGTTCCTTGGGAGACAAATCAATATCCAGAATAAGGCAAGGGGATTGTATGTAGTCCAGAAATGTGTTGAGGGTGAGGGGGGCTGGCTGTGCAGTTCTTTGAGAGGCCGTATTGCCGTGTGTTTGCATGTAGATCATGGGTAGATGTAGTCAAGGCAGGTTGTATCATAAACTGTAGGGAGACCATAATCCATGTGGATGCTCGTGCAGCATCCTGCTGATTCCACCAAGCATTTTGACCCAGTCCCGGGTGCTGATAGCTGCAAACTTTCTCCACAGTGGGAACTCCAGAGAGGTAGTCATGCCTCTGGGAAGGGTGTATTGTCTGAGCCCTCCTGTATAGGACACCAGCCCACTCCACTTGTAGATGTGTCTATCAGCTTGGAAACCTCTGTGGCATACACGCCCGGCGTGCCGACAGTAGCTTGGACTAGAATGTCCGTTTGCCATTCAGCAATCTCCAGGATTGTTGTGTGCTCCAGAACGTGCGCCGCTGGAAAGGACCCATAAACCTTAGGCAGCAAAGCCCAGCACACTCCCTCCCCACACCTACACACATTGAAATGGTCTGCAGATAGCATTAGTAAATTTGCCATTGGTAGTGTGCTCTTTTCACTCTGCATCAGTCAGTTGTGTCCGCGGAGCTGCTGGGAACCTAAGACTACACTGGGGCTGACTTTAACAAAGTATCATTTTTTGGCCTTGAGATTCCGCAGGCATTTTTCTCTGACCAGGCACTGAATGAACCCTTTGTGAAGTACTCAGACAATAATGCACTGGTTCATGTCTGTTTTCAGGCCCTTCCACACTCCAGCAGGAGCCTGGGATTTCGAATCGTCATGGACTGGTCAAAGAAGAAGCGTTTCTGTGATGAACTTAGGGTGGACATCCTGAAGACGGCCAACCAAAGGGGAAAGGAGTCTCAGCAAGTGGAAAGGCAGCAGAGTACTGGGGCAGAGCTGCAGTGTGGGAGGAGAGACTGCCTCTGGACCAGGACTGCAGCAAAAAGACCTTTTTGAGGGGCTGCTTGCACTAATGGCCACAAGGCTTCTGCCCCATGTTCCGAGTGCCCTCCAGAGTGCCATGTCTTGTGGGCCAGGAATGCATTGGACAATACCATGGTCCGATGACCCGTGCTGCTTGGACAGGGTAAATTACTCCTGGCAGTCCTCACCCCCTCGCAGCCCTCCATGCACCTTCAGCAGCTCCACGTAGGTGGTAGAAATGAGGAGGAGAAAGGGAGCTCTGGGCCATGCAAAGGTAGGCAATTTCTGGCTTCACTGTTTTGCACTGTTCGTTGTTTGTGTTATGCAATTTATGTCATTACTGGTTTGGATGTTGGCTTATTACTGGTTTTTTGGTGTTGGGATGGCAGCTGGCCTGCTGGACAATGCTTCATATTGGGTGACGTTACCAGGGACTGTAACTGCTAGGCAGCGTGGCCACTGATTCTCGCCATTGGACGACATAGCCTGGAGTATCTCCACTAGGCAGTACAGCCAGCCTTGGACTCAAAACATCCTTTGACAAACCGGATCCAGAAATTCTAAACTAGGGTCACTCTTCAGTGTGGACGCACGAGCCTGGGTTTACAAACACTACGCCAGTGGGCTCGAGTCCCACTGACGTTGGGATTACATTGTGAGGCAGACATTCCAAAAGACTCTGATCCTGCACGTGCCTGCTTAATTTGACTCTTGCGATTCATCTCATTTAGGTCAAGGGGAATCCCTGCATCCTTACAGTGAAGTCTCTGAGCAAGTGGCTTCAGGATCAGGGCAGGCCCACATTTCACAGCCGAGCCATTGGGAGATTTTTTTAAGGTCAGGTACGTGTTACTGTGAGACAACATAGCAGCTAGTAAAGTACAATATATGCAGACCCTCTCTCTGTAGTTTACCTTGGCTCTGGGTGTGGATACACACCGAGTCACGTGCTCTGTACTATGCTGAATGACTGCCTCGGATGGCGTGCAGAGCCTGCAAAGCGGAGCTGGAATTGGTTCTCAGAACTGGCAGGTGTTCTTTCAGGACAAAAGGACAGAACTGGGCCATGGTTTTATCCTCTTTCAGAGGGAGTCATTCTTTACAGAAGCCCCGGTTTAACCCCAAACAGCGGAGCTGTTTGCTGCTCCTGTAAACGCGTGCACACACATTTTAATAATCGCGGCTGGCCTGGTTCTGGAAGTTATAATAATGGGGCAGTGCTGCTGCTTCAGGCTTCTCGAGGGAGGAAAGCTGCCAGAGCTGGGAAGTGCTGATTCAGCAAAGCCCAGGGAGGGCTAGTGAAATTCTATCACCCTGTGTTTTCTCCACCAAAACGCAGCTGCTCAGAAGAGCAAACCATTTATCAGCCTGTCCACATCTGGAAACTCCATGGTAGCACGTGGAGGGGTTTTTCCTCTTCAGTTTGAACACAGTTTCTAGCAGTCTAATCCCACTCTCAGATGTTCAGTGGAAACTGTTTTGATTATTGATAAAACTGGCATAATTTACCTGTAGATTTTTTTTTTTAGCTTCTTATTTTTTCCACTACATCTACTGCTACCTCACCCCTAAGTGACTCTGGAAAAGCATTAACTGTGAGAAGGCAGAACGTTCAAATTAAGAAAGCCACATACGCTTAGATTCACCCGTTGATGTCCTGAGTCATAATTCCTAGCAATTCCCTCACATAAAGCATCCCTAACAGCAATTAACAAGTGGATTGGGGACCAGTGCAGTCTTGCTGTGGAGGAAGAAAGTTGGCCTGTGCTGTTAACTCTTTCTAGTTGCTATCTGCTGGGTAGAAGTCAAGTGAGCAGAACTGTCAAGTCACTGCAGAATTGATGAGGTCAGCCTGGTAGTTTCAGGTCTGGGCCACGATGTGTGCTTGCTTTGTTTTGTGGGTTTTGCCAAGGGAAGTAAGATATTTGTCTTTTCATTTTTATATATACCAAGCACGATGGGTTTCGCCTGATCTGGTTAACACTTTCAGTTCACTCTGTTAATTACAATACTAATTCCAAGCCGTGCAGTGCCCGGCAATTCTCAGTGTGGTCCTAAAATGACTCCTCGGTGTCTCTGACTCACCAGAACCTAGACACTCCATTCAGGTATTGTGAGGGTGCACAACTATTGTTCTCTGCCCTGCAGTCTTCCAGTCCCTTTAAAGAGAGCAGCCTCAGGGTGGCTCCTAACTTTACAGCTTGGTTCATTTTTCTATTGATGCTAAATATGGCTGTAAGAAAACTCTCTTACTTTTCTTCTTACGCTATCATAGTCGGGTCTGGGTGAAACTGGTAAGAAAATGTTCACAAATTCATTTGAAATTATGCACCAGTTCACTCCACACATCAATCTACTTCTGGCTTAACCTTTCTCATGTGAGCATGGGGGTAGCTAGGGGTTTGGCAGGGTAGCCTTGTTGAGAGAAGACAGGGGAGAGTGGAGATCTACAAAACAGTTCAGGGCATTTATAATATTGTATATAAACAGACACTCACCAGGTCAGAAGCAGCCGAAGATGTCTGGATTGTAGTTCAGCCTCTAGAAGTGGGCCCGCGACACCAGTGTCGTTAGGGGTTTAATTTGAATTCTTATTGTTTGTGATGTTGAGTGTGGTGTTTCTTCCCCTTCCAACCAGTAACCAGCTATGACTAATGTGTGTGTTTGTTGAACTACAATATCTTGTTGTTTGCAGCTTTTTCCAGCATTGAGGCGTCATTGGCTGCACATTGCTAGCAGCGTGAATCGATTTCTCTTATGTAGATCCCTTTGTCTTGTTTCTCACCCAAGCAGCGTACATTTTTTACAGCGTTCTGCAGAGGAGAAGTTGAGGTTGTCTGTCTGGGACGTCAGTGCCCATGCTGGAGTAGAGTTGATTTGCTAGAGGAATGGAGAGGAGCTATTTGCAGGTGTCTGTGGTGGTGGACATGTGAGAAGATGATGTGTACGTAGTTAGGTGACTTTACACTGACTTCTGAGTTGACAGTATTGTCTGAAAGTCGGGGGGATTTTAGTGTTTGAGTTTCCTCTTTCTTCAGTGTATAAAGAAAACACAGACTGGAATGTTTGAGGAAGACATTTCAAATGAATGTGTTGTGTCATAAGATTAGCTGATGTGTCACAGTGAGAGGTCATCCCATTTACCTCAGAGAGACTCTCCCTCATTAGCCATTTCCTGTTTTGCCAGTGGTAGTGAGGTGGCCCATACAAATGATGGTGGTCTTCCAGTTTTTGTGGTGGAAACTGAGCCAGGCTGTCTTCAGGGGCAGTGGCCCATTCCCTGTGCTCTAGAGCTAGGGAACTGGGCAGTAAACTCTGAGGAAACCGGAGAAAACCCGGGGGCAGGGGGGGAAATATTAGCAAAGTACTTCTCCCCATAGCTGCCTAGTGTCACAGCAGTACCGTCCACCCAGCAAAGGGCTATGCCCATGTTTGTGGGGCTGTGTGTGTGTCTCCAAGGAGTGGGCAAGTTCTTTTACACATATCAAACCCAGCCCGCTGATGTGGCCATTTGAACCCAGGCTCACTCCCTCTTTTTCAACAGGTAGAGGCAAAGTGAATAGCCTTGGAACTGGAGAGCATTTTGAACCAGTTCGCACAGAAAACATTTTCAATGCAGATGCAAGGCTGCTTTTCTTCACCGCGGCTCGGGCGTTTGGTCCTGCCCAGGGAAATAACAACGTGACTAAACTGAGGCTGTGTCCAAGAGAGAGGGAGAGAGATTGGAGCCACACGCATTGTATACTGCTCCCTTCAGTGCCCACTGCGGTCAGTACAGAGACACGTCAGGGTGCTTTGCAGTGAACTCTAGCAATGAGATTTCCAGACACGCTACGCACTGGCCTGTTTGTGCTCCCCGCAAAATCGATTGTAAAACTGCCCTCGATTTCAGTGGGGGCAGAGTCAGGGCAAAGCTGGGAGCCTGTGACAGTCCAATCCCAATAGGTCCCATCATGCTGGTGTTGAGAAAATAGCTGGTTATTAACATTTTACTATCTCAGAGATACGGCATCCTACACAAGCATTCTTGCCAACAGATCAGGTGAATGTTCGTCATTTTAAGAAGATTTAATTATTAAATCATCAGTATTCTTTTTACTAATTGGAGGGTAGTTCAGGTATGTACCACAGAACCATTGTATAAACGTTACTGGGATAGCATTGTTTTGGAGTAACAGTTTCAAAAGCACCTAAGTTCCATTTTCTAAAGTGGCTAGGCACTTGGGGCAGATTTTCAAAGGTATTTAGGCACCTAGTGGAGTTTTCAAAAGAACCTAAGCAGGAGAGCCATCTGGGTCCCACTGGATTAAACACCCACCCTGCTTAGGTGCTTCTGTTGCTCCCACTGCGTGTCTACAAACAGCTTTCGGTGCCTAAACACCACTGACAACCTGCCCTTGGGAGGCTAAATCACTGTAATGACACTGAGGCACCTAAGACACTCAGGCACTTTTGGAAACGTTACCCGATCTGTACTGGTATTTGAATAGCTAGAAAATAAGGAACAGAGTTGTTGAAAAAGTGGTGTGGACTTTACAAGGGAGTTCTGTAGGCCAGGGTGAGCATCACACAGAAATGGGCATTTGACAGAAAGTCTAGCGCTGGTGGTAACATGAGGCAGAGGGTCAGCAGTATTGAAAGGGAAAGATGTGATTTACCCTCAAACTTTGCAAACAGAGAAAGGGGAAATTCCAGAAGGGAAGCAGCATTTTTTCCTCCAAACAAGAGGGAAGGTTCCTCTCCTGGAGCAATAAGTGGTTAAAAGACAGGAAACAAAGGGTAGGAATAAATGGTCAGTTTTCTCAATGGAGAGAGGTAAAGAGTGGTGTCCCCCAGGGGTCTGTACTGGGCCCACTCCTATTCAATATATTCATAAATGATCTGGAAAAAGGGGTAAACAGTGAAGTGGCAAAATTTGCAGATGATACAAAACTACTCAAGATAGTTAAGTCCCAGGCAGACTGCAGGGTTACAAAGGGATCTCACTAAACTGGGTGATCGACTTGCAGCTGTCATTTTGTTGCCCAGTGTCGATAGATGCAAAGTGATACACATTGAAAAATGTAATTCCAACTATACAGACAAAATGACGGGGTCTAAATTAGCTGTTCCCGCTCAAGAAAGATCTTGGAGTCATTGTGGGTAGTTCTCTGAAAACATCCAATCAACATGCAGCAGGAGTCAGAAAAGCGAACAATGTTAGGAAGCATTAGGAAAGGGACAGATAAGAGAGAAACTATCATAAGATCCCTGTATAAAGCCATGGTACGTTCACACATTGAATACTGTGTGCAGATCTGCTCACCCCCATCTCAGGAAATATCTATTAGAAATGGAAAAGGTTCAGAGAAGGGCAACAAAAATGATTAGGAGATGGAGCAGCTTTCGTAAGAGGACAGATTAAGTTGACTGGGACTGATCAGCTTGGAAAAGTGACGACTAAGGGGGGAGATGATAGAGGGCTATAAAATCATGCCCGCGGTGGAGAACGCGAATAAGGAAGTGGTAGTTACCCTTTCACATAGCACAGGAACCAGGGATCGCCCAATGAAATTAACAGACAGCAGGTTTGAAACAAATGTAAGGAAGTATTTCTTCACACAACACACAGTCAACCTGGGCACTCGATGTCAGGGCCAAAACGGTAACTGGGTTAAAAAAAGAACTAGGTTAAGTTCACGGAGGATAAATCCATCAATGGCTATTCCCCAAGATGGCCAGGGATTCAACCCCTGCTCCAGGTGGCCTAAGCCTCTAACTGACCGATGCTGGGACTGGGTGACGGGATGGATCACTCGATAATTACCCTGTTCTGTTCATTCCCACTGGGGCACCTGCCATTGCCCACTGTCGGAAGACAGATCACTGGGCTAGATGGACCCTTGCTCTGACCCAGTGTGGCCGTTCTTATGTTCATAAATGGTTGTCTTCTTTGTACTCTGTTGATGGTCTGTGTAAGCAAACAGAATCTTATGCTCATTGAGGCAGGCAAAGGAAAGTCCCTGAGGTCAGAGAAGAATCAACACTTCTATTGGCAACCAAATGTAAAGGGAGGCTCAAGTCAGACACATCGGAAACCTCACTTGCAGGAGTCCAAGTCCCTCCCACAGCGCAATAGAATCTTTTTGATCTTAGGCTGGAGTTTCCCTTTAGAGAAGATAGCTCCACAGCCAAGATTGACGGCGGGGAGGGAAGCTCTGGAGATGGGGGAAGGGGAAGACTCCAGTGAGTGACTACTACAGAAACACATGGGTAGGCACAAGGGCTGTAAAGGATTCAAAGGCAAGGAGGAGCTGGGGGCAGGAGCACAGACTTGATGTGCTCAGAGCTGGAAACAAGGTAGGTATTTTTGGTGGCAGCATTTTGAACTGATTGAAAGGGGCGAGGTTAGTGCCAGGCAGCTGCTGTAGTTGGGAGAATGGAGACGGATTTGGGTCGAGGGGAACAGCAACTCCTAGGAGACGGGGGAGGATTCTCTGCAGCTTGAGGTCTTCAAACCACGAGCTGAGGAGTTCAATAGCTCAGACATAGGTCAGGGCTTTGTTACAGGAGTGGGTGAGTGAGATTTTGTGGCCTGCGTTGTGCAGGAGGTTGGACTAGATGATCATAATGGTCCCTTCTGACCTTCAAGTCTATGAGTCTGAGTCTATGACACGGGCTCTGGCAAGAGGGTGAGTCAGGGTGAAGATGATGGAGATGGAGGATGGAGACAGCGAGGGCAGCGTTAGGGAAGACAGCGGCAGGCAGGTTTCAGCACGTAGGGTTGGCGCTGGGGTGGCACTCCCGGGATGAGGCATTGGAGAAGCAGTGGGCAGAGCTGGCAGAGCTCGCTGGGACAGAGAGGCAAAGGCTGGAGAGATTATACAGGTATGAGAGGAGCCCATGCCACTGGAGGCACCGGCTGGAAGAGAGGGCCCACAGCAGGAGGCTGGAGGGGAGCCTGGTGGGAACGGCTGGGGAAGGTGGGGGGCGTGGGATCTCTGAGCAGGGAGCCAGCAGCCAGCAGCTAGAAGGCGGCGGCAGGGAGTGTAGGGGAGGCGGCGTGACATCGCCAGCACGGTAACTCCTCTGTCCTGGTCCTAGGTGGTCGGACCAATGCAGCCGCACAGTTCAGATTACCGCCCGGCAGCCACAGCAGCACCAGGACGCCCTGATCAACGTTGTCACTAGCGCTGCAAGCAGGGGTGCGGAGATGGGGGGGCAGCGCGGACATGCACTGACACGGTGCTTGCAATGGGGTCTCCTGGAGCTGAGCCCTCTCGGGGTGGGCTGAGAGCGACCAGAGCCGCCTGTGACGACACTCGCCCTCGCCCTCGCCCTCACCTGCCCCCGGGGGCTGTTCCCTCTCAGCACCATAACCCACACCTGGGCAGCTGCTGCAGTGGGACGACCTGCCTTTAAAAGTGAAGTGTCAGTTCAGTAAACAGCCCAGGGGTGACTAAAGGAACTGCACCGCTCAGGGTGCTGTACAGACCCCAGCCAGCGAATGAACGGGGCAGAGCTCCTCAAAGGATGGCCCCGTGTGCAGCTCTCTGTGCATTTCACCCTGCACCGCCAGTCTGGCACACTCCTCGCGGCTCCGCCAGCCCACCCACGGCCTGACATCCAGGTTAGAGCGGCCAGGAACGTTCATGTTGGGGTGGTCAGGAAAGGCAGTGGCTCAGGGTGGGTTTGGACAGGGCAATAATAAAATAAACTGGAAGGTTAATGTCTTCCCCAGGCTGCAGCACTTCGAACCCTTCCACCCAGTAGGATAACATGGGCACTTCGTTTTTATGGACTTCCAACTTCAGAGTCCGTGGCCTGCAGCTCGAGCATTGGTTGCCTTGCCCGGCACGTCTCTTGGGAGCCTGGGGTACAGACGAGGTAATGGTGTGTTAGGAATACGAGGAACCGCTGGATTTTATAAGAAAGGAGCCCAAGGCTGCTGGATTTGAGTTGGCTGCTGGCGTCTCCCTGCTAGGAGAGGCAGTTTTTGTTTTCGAATGCTCCAGGAAGTGCTGGAAAACGTCTTGTCAATTAGCTTCATTTAATAGACACATTTTAACAGTCAAGGAACTTCAAAGCCACTCTGACCAGAACTAAGCCGATGACACATGCCTCAAGCAGCTTGTAACTGGAGCTTGAATCTCGAGCAGAATGGGATAAAATGGCTTTTCCCCTGGTCCGTTTGGGGGCAGGTTTGAGATGAGCCATTCCACCAAGGCAGGAAGACATCACGGAATTGTTCCTGGGGGCAGCCTGGGGACAGTGGCGAGGAAGATGGGCACTAGCCTGACCCAGGTCTGCACTCTCAACCCTATGTCACTCGGGGGTGTGAAAAATCCACCCCTGTGGGACAGTGGCAAGCTGGCCTCACTCCCACTGTAGGCTGCGCTAGGTCAATGGAAGAATTCTTCCACTGGCCTAGTGATGCTCTCAGCAGGTGGATTCCCTGTGGTGACAAGAGCACGCCTCCCGTCGCTGTAGCAAGCAGCTACGCCAAAGCACTACAGCAGCACAGCTGTCACCTGGGTTCAACTCCCTGCTCTGCCACAGACTTTCCGTGTGACCCTGGGCAAGTCACTTAGTTTCTTGGTGCCTCTGCTCCCCATGTGTGAAGTGAGGATACCAGCACTGCCCTGCCTCACAGGGACATTGAGAGAATAAATATATTCACGATGGCGAAATGTTCAAATTCTGTGGTGGTGGGGCCCAGCTAACTGACAGGTAGATAGATAAGCACCGTGCTGCCATCATAGAATGGTAACTCTGTATTTTCTCTCTCTGTGGTACATCGAGAGAACCGGTTGCTGTAGTAGCTAGGTACTAAGCAGGGTGAAAAAAGGGGACGAGATGGGGCCCTGTCAGTGCTGCTTAGGAATTCTGGGTGATGCTATGACATTTGGTGTGACAGATCCTGCAACCGCATGCAATAACATTGGGGACTATATTGTACTAAGTTTATTATCACTATGGGACAGGGATTGTTGCAACTTCATGGGGCAGAATTACCAGACTCCTCCAGGAATTAAACACGGGGGGTGTGATTAAGGTGAGACACTGAGAGCAAACAATGCTAGCGAGGCACCACTTCCTGACCTGGTTTGCAGATCCTGCTTCAAGCTGGGTTTCCCTGAGACTAGGAGAAGAAAGGGTTTTTGGTATGAACTTGAATTGACACAGAGCCTGCTGATCCAGCAGCCGGACAGGACTGCCTGTCCAAGGGTTGGAAAGACTTTGTCCAACTAAAGCCCCGTGAGGCAAGGTGAGCTTTTTGCATGTGTACAGGAACTCGGACTAGTTTTTATGTTTTCTCTGCAATGCTTTTCCCTGAAGAATAAATGTGCTTGCTTAGAAGGAGCTGGGTGGTAACTTCTGGCAATACTCACCATCGTCCTCGGAGCAAAAGCAACTCGCAGGCACCGGCTTTTAGGCAGACTGGCTTGCTGGGCATAGCACAGTGGAAGACAATGCTGTGCAGCATGAAAACCTCTGGTCAGAAGGGAGAGAGATGTGGGTCCCTGCCCAAATGAGGTGATGGCTGGGAGCCAGAAACCGTAAGTGGGTGCCCTCAAGGGACCACAGAGGGGAAATAGGGGCACAGGTATGCTGAAAGTGTGACAAATGTACTGTGAAATTACCGTGCCTTGGAAAGCCTATAAATCTATATTGTGGCTGCACCATTGCTGACTGACAGGACTGCAGTAGGCGTACACCAGAGACGGGACAACAGGGGAGGCTTAAGATTAATGACGGTGCTTTGACTATACAAAAGTTATGTGAAACAGTGACAGCATTCTAGGGGGAAAGCAGGTTTATCCAGCCTCATTGAGGGGAAGGTTTTTTTGAGCTGAGGAAAGTTACCGAAGAGACAGAACACAGGAAGCCAAGTGTTGCAAGGGGAACATACAGAGAGCCCCACGGGGAGAGGAACTGTGGGGCATGGAGAGAAGAAGGGAGAAAGACTCCATGAGGGAGAAGACGTCCAGCAATGTAACAGCCTGCATGCGGCAAGGAATCCCAAGGGAAGGGGGACCTAGCGAGGTGCAGTGCGGGTAGGAGGTTTGGTTTTTAAATGATCTGTACACTCTTGTGTTTGATATGACGAGGTTAAAAAAGAATTGTGTTAGATGCTGGGTGAAGTGTCTCTTTATTTAAATGTTACCCTACTGCTGTGTTCCCCCGGTCATCCAGAAGGCTCCCACCCTGAGGTGGAGTTCCAGAGGAGCGTGTGTGAAGACAGGGCAGTCTGATCGGCCAGGGGCTGAGCAGCAGGATCCGCTCTTAGGAGGGAGCGTTTGACTGCAGGTCTGCACCCCAAGATGGGGCCAGGGGCTGGATGCTGCTCAGACTCCAGAGGCTCGGCTCAACTCGGCTTCCCCTCCCAGCACTCCAGGGAGCACCTCACCAGAGCTGAGTGTAACAGCACTGGCTTCTGCTCTTCGCCTTCTGGCAGCCTGCGTTTCCTTTCATGTAAGCACTGTGGTTCCTTTATTGTGGGCTGGCGTTGGCACAAGGGTGTTTCACGCTGGACATGCGGGAGGTCGCACAGCAGCGCGTTCTGAGCTGAGAGGGAGCATTCCACAGCTTAGTAGCCAGCACTGGACACGCTCAGGTCGGCTCCTGAGTCTCGTGTGCTGTGTTCTTGCCATGCTCTCACTTAGCACAGTTGTCCCCTGCATTAATCTGGCTCAGCTGCCCGTGGGATTTCACAGATTAATAGATTTTTAGTCCAGAAGGGGCTATGGTAATAACCCAACCTGACCACATAACACAAGTTCTAGAACGTCCCTGGCTTGATTTCTGCTTTGGTGCCAAGAACTGTGCTTCAACCTAATTGATCTTTTAGAAGAAACTCCCAGTTTGGTTTTAAAATTGCCAGTGATTGAGAATTCACTGCCAGCAGGGGACGACTTTACCTAGGGGTTAACGTCTGCTTTGTTTCCAGTTTGTCTCCCTCCCACTTGCAGCCTTGGGATCTTGTTGTACCTTTGTCTGCTAGACTGAAGAGCCACCTGTTAGCCTCGTGTAGCCACTTAGAGCCCAGTCAATTTGCCCCTTAACCTAAGGCAGGTTCTCTAATCCTTCAATCATCCCTGTGGCTCCTCTCCAATTTATCAATATCCCTCTTAAATTGTGGACACCAGGACTGGCACAGAATTGCACCAGCGGTTGCATCTATGCCAAACACAGAGGTAAAATCACCTCTCACCACATACTCAAGAGTCCCCCGTTTATACCTCCCAGGATCCCATTACCGTTTGGCCCCTGTGTTGCTCTTGGAGCTCACGTTCAGCTGATTCTCCACGTCGACCCCAAAGTCCTGTTCTGAATCCCTGCTTCCCAGGCTAATGTGTCCCCCCACCCTGGTGGTGTGGCACACATTCTTTGTTCCTAGATATTTAAACAGGAAGGCCCAGATCCTCTGAAGCATTTAGGTGCCTAACTCCCCTGGGTCTGGTCCCCGAAGCCTGCACCTGTTAGCGGCACCTTTTACCAGCAATGGTGCTGTTTCCTGAGTCCTGGGGCTTGAGCCCGTGTGATTTCTCACATGCTACCGCCGGCCTCCCCTGTGACATTCAGCCCATTGCTCATACTTCTAATGTTACTTCTCTTGAGATGTGACAGCAAAGAACTCCCTTCGCCTCCTCCGGGCGAGCTCTGCTGCATCAGACAGGTGATCAGTTTCTCCTCCTACGCACGTCACACTGGGCTTTTAACTAAGGAGGGGTGGGGGTGGGGGTGAGGGTGGGGGTAGGGGTTATTAAGTGTCACTTTTAGCCTTATCAGGATGATTGCCAGCCGAGGGCCTCGTGAGCAGCTCTAGGTATTTTGTATCTTACTGAAGCTTTGTTATCAACCAACCCAGGCTCGGTGCAGGTCAGTGAATGAGGTGTCTGGGAGCTCATCAGGACTCTGCTAGCAGGGCAGTCGTCCCAGCACAGAAAACGCAGGAAAAGGCCATCCAGCTCCTGAAGCAGCCCCAAGAGATACAGCCCCATCAGCTAGTCAACTGTCCCAGCTAGCGGAAGCCAAGACCTCCCTGACACAACTGTTGCCAGGGGCTGGGAGGGGCTCCAGTCATTTTTTTTTAATGAGTCGTCCTGCCTCATTTCTCTCTCTCTCTCTCTCTTCACCTCTGTACGTCTCCGCAGTCCTGCTGCTGGGGACAGCTCTCCAGGGAATTCATTGCAAGAGTCACTCTGCGCAGCCGTCACCTCAGTCTCACGCTGGGAGCAGCTCTCCTATTCAGCAACACTCAAGACCTGTAGCCCAGCCAGGACCACAGCAATGTCTGAGCAGGGCCTCTGACCGTGCTGCAGTGACTATGGGTCTGTAACCATGGGGGAGAACTGTAGCCAGAGCAGAGAGCGTTCAGTGGGGTGGAGGATGGCAGAATGTAACAGCCCTTAACCTACAGGGGGACAGGTGAGTCATCAAACCATCAGCCCCAGGGGGTAGGCCCTGAACAGGACCGACATCAACTGAAGCAGCTGAGTCTAGGAACAGGACCTGCGTGGCTCTCTCTGCCTCCTGCCAGAACCAGCTTTCAACGTCTGCCCCCGACTGAGGGATGTCCCTGGCTGGACAGGGGTTGCATTTTCCAACAACAGGTCCAACTCGCTCCCCTGTGCCTTCCTCCCTACCCCACATTGATCCCCAGGGCTTCCACAAGGCTTGCAGGAGAGGGGATTCAGGTCTGCTGTCCAAACAGGGGCCCGTTCACCCCACAGTCAGGTTTGTGAGGAGCAAACCTTGAAATAACTAGGGCTCTTGGCAGGTGGCTGATGCTGCTCAGGGCCAGAAAGCATTCTGCCTCTGGGGATACGTTTTCAGCTTTGTGTAGTGCTTTGGAGTACAAGGGCAAGCTCTGCTCCTTTGTACCAGGTCTTGCAGCTTCTGTGGCTAGTGCTAGAGCCGTGTTTCTGCACACAGGCGGCGTGGCTCAGCAGTAAGAGCTTAGGGGACGTTGCTTTCCCACCACCATACAGCCATTACAACCAATTTTGGCAAACTCTGTGTGGAATATCCCTCCTTGGACCCACGCTGAGGGGCTGCCTAGGCCATTCAGCTCATAAACCCCCAGCTGTAGCCTGAGTGTCCAGGGAACATTACCTGGCCGGGGAGAGTGAGCTAGCTACTGCTAATCCGTTTTGTCTTGGTTTTAGCTTGACTCTTAGATTGATTTCACAGGACCCTGGCCAGTAGCCTCCCTTCCTTTTGCCCTCAGCCAGGCTCAGACACAGCTTGGCATCCCTCAGTTGGTAGAGCCCTGAAGTCTCACCGTCGTGGCCTGCAAGCTGACTGCAGAGAAGGGCGGGCTTTGCCAAGTGTCTTAGGCATCGCAGCCTCCGTCTGGCCCAACAGCAAATCTGCTTTGGGCCAGGAAATCTGTTGTGACCTCCAACAGTCCAAAAATCACCCAGCTAGTGCTTGTGGGTCTGACCCCCACACTGGCAGGACACCGCCAGCCAAAACCTACTCAGAGCCCTTCCCAGAACCAGTTTAGCTCAGATCAAAGTTCACATTGTTTTTACTCTTTTCAGCTGATTCTCCTATGACTTCAGTCCCTCATCTCATCTCCCTGCTCAGTGTCCCTTTGCACAGTCTATGCTGAGGCCCCTCACCCTGTACCTCCTTTACACATTATCTCTGGCTGCCTGCCTCTGTGCAAGTGACTTCCAAACCTGCCAGCTCACTCCTGCCCTCGGCCCATCAGTGCATGCTTGCGGCTCTGTCCTCTCAGCCTGAATGACCCCCGCCCCCTCAATTCTCATTTTTCATCCACAGTACACCCAGCCCTTCCTTCTGGATCTGACTTCTCCATGTCACCCCACATGCTGGCTGTTGCCAACTCCTGTTCACCATCTTCCACATCTACTCCACACCCCATGATTCCTATTGCTGGAACCCTTTGCCGCGCCGGCATCTTCTCTGCACCAGGGCTTTCTCCCTTCCTGCCTCTGCATGTTACCTACCTCCATCCTGCCACTTTCTGACACCTGTCACTGACCACTTCACATTCCCCAGCAAGGCCAAGCTCAGCAGCATCCTTTCAAGATCTTCCTTCACCCGTATGGCTCAGGACTCGCATCACCCTCATGCCCGTCCCTTCAAAGGCTCCCACATAACCACGGTTTCCTTCTCCCACTTTTGGCTTTGGACTTTCGTACCTGAAACCCCTCAGGGCACCTCTCACATTCCTATTCCTCCCTACAATCCACTGCCGAAAACCAAACACTGCCTCTTTCTTTGTTGTATAAAATCCTTGTCATGGTCACTTGCAGTATAAAAAATTCGAGACTCTAGTACTGCCTCCCTGCAAGACGCTGGGACCCCCAGCGTCGCAGCCCCACCCTTTCTTCACCTTCCTCCAGCCAACAGGATCTAGAATTACTCCTGGAGCTAAATTCAGGCTTTAGCTTGGTCAGGAGACTCACCTGGGTGGAGCTCTGATCCCTTGTAGTGCTCAGCAGGGACTTGGGCTGTGTCTATCTTTGCTGTACAGGCCATGCCTATCTAGGCTGCATTTGATTATTTCCCCCCAGTGCATGAACGTGCAGATTTCAAAGTTGAATCTTAGTCTCATTTTCTGCCCATCTTGCTCATCACAAGAGTCCATTTCTATTAATTGTGTCCTCTATGGCATTCACAACTCCTGTAAAATGAGTGTCATGTACAAACATTATTGATGCACTCTAGTCCCTCCCCTAGCTCATTATGGGCCTGCTCCAAACCCCACTGAACTATCCTCCCACCTCCCAACCAGCTATTTAATTCCATGCCAGTCCCCGGGACAGAACGAGGGTGTTTGATACTCCACGTGTGCAAGTGGAAGAGCAATGGCTGAATGCAAACCCACACCTGACAGAGAGGCAGTGCCACTCATTCCTCAGGTGAAGTTCTCATCCACAGTGACAGTAGCAGTCTGTGTACAGAGAAGTGTGTGGGAATTCAGTGTGCACCATGGAAACATTTAACGAAGACATTCCAAGGGTTGGTTGAAATGTGGTATGAAAAGTGTGCTCTTCCAAACTCCATCGCCAATAAGGACATGGAAACTGCTTAAATTACGCAAGGTTAAAATGCCTGGGAAAGTGAGTGGTACTTGCACAGGTCCATGTATGTGCAGGTATCAGTGACCAATAATTAAAGCCCCATCTACAATTCCATAGACCTTACCTCAGAAGAGCATAAAATGTTGAATTTGAACAAAATAATACTCATCACAAATAGATGAAAGTTTTATTTATATAAAATTCATTAACATAAAAGATTGCATCTTAAAAAAAGATCTGTAGCTATGTACAGCAGTATTGCACAAGTAACGTGGCAATTACCCTGTCAAAAATTCATCAGTGCAAACCACAAGTAAGCCAGGGAAATTGCAATAAAAATGCTACATATGCTGGGTCCTATGAAACAAGTTAGTGATTAATCAGTACATGATCAGTGCTATGTTTGTACCTGATAAGGAGCTTTGCTACAGTAATGAGTGGTCTTGAAACCAGGATGCAAAAGTTTACTCTAAAAATCCAAGTAGAAAGTAGTTCTATAAATAACTTGCAGGGGCTTCTTGTTTACGAGGTAACAGCCATGTCCTGCGCTATGTAAACTGAGGATAAGGTGTTTAATATCCCAAAAGAGGGTTATTATTGAGTTACCAGGAAGCACTATCAAGTTATCGAACTAAAATCTACAGCATAATTTTTAATTCTGGCAACAGGCTGAAGCAATGAAGTGAGGCAGCCAGATTCAGTAGGAGCACAGGGAGGGTGAAATCTGAAGGCAGTGGAGAACGAGAAGGTGGGGGATTGGCACATTGTTTAGGTCTTGAAAAAGTGAGAATACTGCACTTCAGTTTAATAATATGTTTGAATAAGCTGCCCTTGGCCCCCTTGGGATGATAACTTTATCGGTCTAAGCAAAACATTATTTGTAACAAATTAATGCTTTGAGCTACAAATTGATTCGGGATGTGGCTTTGGTGTTTGGCCAAGTTTGCATCTCCATATCATATTTTACTTCAAATCTCTGCCTCTATCTACGGTGCTGAATCATTGAGTCCAGAAAGTTAAACGTGGCCGAAATGGGGGATTAAATTGTGGATACAATTTTCAAGAGAGACTTTAGGCGCACAGAAACCCAAGTCCCCTGGACTTTGACTGAAGTACTCCACAGCCTCTTTTGAAAATGGGACTTAGGAGTCTAAGTCACTTAGGCACTTTTACTCAGTAACTAAACGTTATTGATTGCACTGAATTAGAAGACAGTGCTCTAAACTGATCAATCACTAATTCCATATATACCAGTAAAAATTCATTAAAAACTTTACAGGAACTTAAATAAGCAGAAAATAAATATACAACATTTCTACAAGTTACAGCATTATGGAACAGTAGAGTGCATTAATTACACAGAAAAAAGAATCTACAGTATTTACCAAGTTCAATTCTAAAAAAGACTTAGAAAAACAGTAATTTACTTTATATGCTGTACAAAACTTTACATGACATAGTAAGAAAAGAAAAAACATTGCACACAGACATTTGGCTCAGATAAGAATAATATGATGCCCTAATCTAATAAATACTCAAATATTTACAGTTATTGAAGGAGAAAAAGCATAATACAGTATCATACAAGTTTTGTAGGAAAATTTGAATCTGGTTTCTCCACAACCAAAGAAAATTCTTCAGAAAGCCGTTTTGGCAGGGCAGAGTGTGGATTGTATGGAATTAAAAGAAATCCCTCCACTAACTAAGTATTATAACTGTTTTTAATGTTATGTTGAGATTTAAGAAACAATTTCAATAACCACCCACAAATCTAACCTGGGCAGACAGGTTGCCAAGGCACAAAACCAGTTTTAAATTGTCAAAGACAATGGGATTAGTTTGAGTTATTTTTTTAAAATACATACTGTAAAAACATCTGCAGGAAACTTCTTGATAAACAAGAGCGCAGAGAAGTCCAAGTCACATGGTGCCAATATCTTGTTCTTTAATGTTCATATAATTCACAGAATTGTTTTTTAAATCATTTATTACGCTTACAGTAAGCTAGTCTGAAGCCATGGTGTGGTGGCAAACCTGTTGCACTACCATGCTAGAGGTAAAGGTACAAAGAAAGCACCCAAGTCTTCAGGCACTGGGCCAGCAGAGCCTTAAGAGGTGGGATGGAGAGGGAGAAAATACGTAGTACTGATGCCAACTCTCCCAAGGGCACTATATTTAAAAGAACTGAAATAAAGTGCTCCACTTGTAGAAGCGTGTGTGCGCGCATGCCTGCCCCAATTGTAGAAGTGCGTGTGTGTGTGGTGGGGGCGGGGGGTACTGTAAACAGAAATGTCTTTGGTGCGTTCAGAAAGGTGCATATCGCAATTCCAAATTTCAGAACTAGCTCTACTCTGTTCATCATGACAACTAGTGGACAATGTGGCTTTATGAGGAGGTTTCAAGACTCTTATACCTGAAAGCACCTGATCAACTCTAAAGTCGTTCCAGGAAGTGGCTAGGGTCCAATTCTGTTCAAAAGATGACTGCAATGTCTAGTGTTGGAAAATCTGATTTTTGTCTAAGCTATTTAATGGCTGTGTGCCTCTGACATGTGAGGAATGTTGAAAATGGAACAAAAGTAATGGTGTCTAGGCCCCTCCAGTCTTATTCCAGCATCCGGTAGCAGTGAGAACTCTTTACCGAACATACATTTATACCTGCCCAATTCACTACATGTAGGACTTTCTGAATTCTCCACTCCACTTTACGCCTAGTACTTTGGTATGATCCAAAACCATGCTGTTATGGAAGTGACTATCTGCCATCAGCACTACTGAATTTCTGCTTGAAACTCCAGATACAATTTAAGTCACCAATATTGCTCTACAAAAGTAAAACAAACAAACAAAAAAAACCCGACTGCTTTGATAATTGAGGCCAACTCCTAGGACAAAGGTTTAGCCTACAGAGCCAACGTGTGTTTTTGTTCTCCAGATTCACTGCTTGCGGGGGTGAATTAATGCAACTGGGGAACTGAGCCATGTTTAGAGGAACCCTCCCACCTGCCCCAGAGGCACCAGTGGTCAGTGCATAGAGTACATATTATACAAATTTACTTGTCAAAACTAAAAAAAAAATTACAATGGCACTCAGCATACGCTGGTGAACATATTGCAATGTTTTGGAAGAAAACGTATCATACTTTTCTATGGTGCTGGTGAAACCAGAAATAAAATGCGGCATTTTGAAGTAGACTGTAGCAAATAGAAAACTGAATCATGCAAGCTCTCTGCATCACATACAAAAGGAAGCCAGATTCTGAAGCCCGATTGGGGTAAATTCTGCATTAATACACCATCTGAAGGAACTGTGCGCTCCCAAAGCACCCGTCATGCAGTTTCCCATGGTGTAAAGGTGGACTATAAAACCAATATTAAAATTCAGTTTAAACCTAGATTTGTGGTTACAGTGCCCATGCAACAGGCTCGGGGCGGCATTCAATATACACACTTCAAAATTAAAAATAAAGTTTTTCTTTCTGTGAAGTCCTCTTGGCACTTCTTGAGTCACTGAAGTTGTTACAGAATGCATCATTCTGTTATGTTCTAAAGACCAGAAGTTTACAAGTCTTGCAATCCATGGTATTTGTGGTTTCACAGAATGATGCCTTCTGGAATAACTTCAGTGAACCAAGAAGCGGTAAAGGGAGTTCTGTAGAAAGAAGATCTAATTAAAAGAAAAGGTAAGTTAAAACTTTTCCTGTGCTGGATGCCTCCTGCAACCTAGTTAGCAAGTCACTCCAGTATAGGAATCTTGATTTAACTTAGTTCTGTTTTTGGTTAAACTTTGAACAAATCACAGAATGTCTGATGTACGAATACAGTGAGTGCCCTTAAAATTGTATTATTTAAAAAGATTATATGGAAGTTTTGCTAGAACTTTCAAAATGGCCTAACTTTTGCTTCCAATGCATATTTATTCATTCATTTGTGGGATTTTTTGAACCACCACAATCAATTCAAATATTGTACGTTGCCCTCAAGACGGATGTAACACAGTCAGCAGTCCACATGTTCAACTGTTAATGTCTGTTAGTTCCTTGCATCTCTCAGAATAGATCTTAAGTACAAAGCCAGCTCTAGCAAAAATCCAACATATTAAACCCAGTTGGTATTGCTGGTTTTTTATCAACAGTCACAGTAAAATATTAAGTGAAATTTAAAATAGTTTCTGAAGTTATGCAACCCTCCAACTTTGGCCAAGATTGCAGTGTCTCAGGAACGCTTTTACCCCACAAATATTTCATTGTGCTATTATCCCCCAGCCTTCAACATTCTATGTTATATAATATGCAAACGTATCCAGACTCATTAAATATAAAGAACTTTTAGAAAGGCAACTTGGTATGGATTTTGAAGCATAATATTTTCACCGTTAGGCTGGAAAATTCAGGTCAACTTTGAGATTCCTGCTGGTAGGGTGGAAGAGGTGGACGTTTCAGGGGGAGCGCACCAGTTGCACTTAGCTGCAGTTTAAAATCAGTCAGCAGGAAGTATGCTGTGTGTGACACACACACAGTTGAATTTAGGGTGGTGGTAGAGATTTGCAGGGTAACTGAAGTTCTGATGCAAATCCTTCTACCGTTCTTCAATTAGCTTCAATTTATGAGTTAGGAATGGAGGGAAAGCATGAATCTGACCCCTCCTTGCTGAGGGGGGGGGGCTGGGGGGGACATCTGTACATAGTTATTTTATAACAAACTAAGGCAGCTCTGCAAGTTAGCTGGCTCAGTTAACTCCATTGCAGAATATATCAGAGATCAGTCTACAGGTTTCCAGAAAATGGAGTATGAAAATCATTCAATAATGTTTGATCATTTTCTTTCCAAATCAGTCTTTTAAAAGTTCAAGAAAAACCAGCGTAAACACCACTCTCACATAAAGTCCTGCCTCACAAAGCTTTTATATATCCATTTCCAAAATCCATCGTGACGTGTTCACAGTGAATTGCCATTTAAAAAACCTCGTGTTTTCTGACAGACAAAATGAGACAGTCTGTGCATATTTTGTACAAACACGGAGTCCTACTGCCCCGTATGTCCTTTAGGAAAAGGAGGATTTGTTAATTGCATACACAAGGTATGGAAAGGATACTCTGGTGACAACTGGACAATCTCAGAATGTCTCTCTGTACATAGCCATTACTGCAGTCTCCAAATGAGGCGGATGATATAACGTAACAGGCGCAAAACAATTTGGTGGTTTACTGCTGGATTATCCAAGAAACCCTGCAACAGAAAAGATGTTTATTTTTTCGTTCCTGAAGTCTCCTTTCCAGAAGACCCTATGACCAGCTTACACACTAACCGACTGTGATAGAACATTTTGAAATTAACAGAATGATGCTGGATAATACCAACCACAAAGAGAATAAACGTTTTTTGGTTTTTTTTTTAAAGAGGCGCAAGCTAGTCATTTGATAGGTCATTGTTTCCTTTGGTAATTCAATACGTTCTTCTCAAACCACTGTAGGGATTTCCAAAGCGAGTTTATCATGGCTTAGTAGAGAACTTAAAGAGGATATTGAGGAGTTAACAAGATAATTGGGCATTTTTGTTTTAAAACTGTGGTCAGATATCACTTCCATTTTGCTAAGTGGGATATAGTGGAACGTTAACTTTGCACCTGCAGTACCTATAACCAGATGAAAGGGACTCCTCCTCACTATTTTAGAAACACAGTAAGAATGCACACATGCATTTAGAACAGTGGTCCCCAAACTGGGGGGCAGAGAGGAACATTTGGGAGGGTGGGGTGCAGCAGGGCCTGGGGCAGCCCCCGGAGGGAGAGCCACCCAGCGCTGCTCCAACCCTGGCTCTCGGCCCCCGGCCCTGCTCCTGGTGGGGCGCAGACAGATTTCATTAAGGGTAAAGGGAATGCAACATAAAAAGTTTGGGGACCACTGATTTTAGAACCATAGCAACGATCACTATATTTAAACCTGGTACATGTTTAATACACTGACACTGAGTTGATTCTAAGATTGGCTACATATAAAAAACCCAGCATGTAATTTATGCAATTTGGTACAGATGAAAACAAAAAAATTGGATAAAACCAACAAGGTATTCACAGAGCACAATTGTGTCATAGTCCAAATTGTTGACTGAAAAATGTTTCAGATTCCCAATGGGTAAAATCTGGTAGCTGTAATTTATTTAAGAAAACCAGTGATTTGGTGTAATTCATGCTAAGAAGTTAAATAAAGTTAAGGGCAATCTGTGCCAGAACTAATGAACTAGTGAACCTCCAATTGTTCTCAAGTGACTCCACCTGTGTAAACACTATTTAGCCTATATAACTGTGTAGAGACATCTGAAAACAACTTTGCTCTTTTCAGCTGAAAGGGGAAAATGTAAAATGGGGGAGAGGGAAATGATAAAAAACTGCACGTTTGTTATACAGTAGAACCTGAGAGTTACAAACAGGAATGGAGGTTGGCTGTAACTCTGAAACGTTTGTAATTCTGATCAAAACATTATGGTTGTTCTTTCAAAAGTTTACATTGACTTAATACAGCTTTGAAACTTAACTATGCAGAAGAAAAATGTTCCTTTTCACCACCTTAACTTAAACGAAACAAGCACAGAAAGTTTTCTTGTCAAATCATTTCTTTTCCAACTTTCCCTTTATGTTTTAGTAGTTTACATTTAACTGTGCTGATTTGTGTGCGTCTCTGCTGCTGCGCCCGATTGCGTACTTCTGGTTCCAAATGAGGTGCGTGGTTGATGGGCCAGTTTGTAACTCTGAGATTCTACTGTATTATGTTTTGACTATATTGAACTATTGGCAAGTTTTAGATGTGGCAAATCAGGAAAGCAAGCAGCTGATGGGACAGGAATGAAATAGCTGGCATGGGACATGAATACAAACACACCGAGCCGATTTGTTTTTCACTTCTATTACATATGACCACAACTTGGAAGACATTGTTCCAGGGTGACTAAACATATATAAAAATGAAGCACACAAACCAACTCTCTCAATAAAATCAGATTAACTGCTTCATTGTTAGGAACTGAAAACTATGCTGGTGATTTCCTTAATAATAATATTTGCCCATGAAGCCAAAAATGCTGTGAAATGACACAGGTACTGCCTTTTAAAATGAACACTTCCCCCTCTGTCTGCCTGACAGGCAGGGTAAGTAATTGTTTGGCTGGAAGCCTCTGGCCAGTTACAATCAGCACTGGTTTGAGACAAGTTAACAGTAATTATTCACACAAGGCAGTCAGCATCTCCCCAGATAGAGAAGAAAGTCTACAGCAGCTGGTGCAGTTTTCTCCAAGCTGCTTCGCTGGCTCTTGAGAACTTGCTTGACATAATGGAATTGCGATAAGGCCAGGGCATTTCCTCTCTGTATCTCGTAACAAGATGGGAGGAAATCAGTTTTCTGTATGCAATGCCTGCAGAGACACTTAACCACAGCATGCGCTGATCTTTTACACACTACTGATTTTGCTCCAGTTTCAATATTGACTTGTCATACGTTTACTGAAATAAACTTAAAGTTTTATTTTCAATTGGGGCAATAAATACAAGTGAGATTTTTAACATCTGCTCAAAAGAAAAAGTAAGTTTCCTAGAGTACAGCCTAGTGAACTGACCCCAATGGAACAGGAAGTTGAACGTCTGGACCGTTAACTAGAACTGGCAAATGCCAAACAGGGCTTGTGTGTGTCCGTTATTAACAGAGGATATGTTTGAAGTTTATCTGTAGAAGAAAAACTCTTAGACCTGTGTCCTTCCTTCATATGATTTATAAAGGAGGCTGTTGGTGAAACCTGCTTAATTTGGAGAAGAAATAAGTTTTGTTCAAACTGTTCAGCTTTGTTCTTTATTTGAGTGAAACATTTAACTTTTAGTTAAGTTTTGATACCTAACTATCTAGCACCCCCCACCCCCAATACCATGTCTCTTAAAGTAAGGGATGAATAACCTTTCAATCTACATTTCTATGCCCTCAAAACATTAGCAAGACAAAACCCAATTTTTGTAGTATTTCAAAGGCAAAACAAAACTTTTTTAAAATAAGTCTGTAATGTGTAAAGATGTCATGAAATAAAATTTTTAAAAAGGCACAAATCTATTTTATTTCCTTCTTTTCAGGCCACCCATAAGGACAAGATTACATAAAGCCACAGGCATCATTTGTGCTGCAACAATGGAGTCTCAGCTATGGGAGAGACCTTGGGCCTCTGTAGACAGGCTGAGGTGATGCATTCAGGTTCATTTGGTTAGTGGTGGAAGAAAACTTTTAGATGTAGGGATCACCCAACACTCCCTGCCAGAGGAATTAATGGTTTTAAAAGCCAGAATGTGGAAAGACTTAAAAAGGAAAATAAAAGCAACAGGAAATGAGGAAGCAGGCACACAGGAGGAAATAGGACCGGGGTGTCTGACAGACAACTTGCTCTTTACTACAGGTTTTTTGTCACCAGGGATAACTGTACCATTGACCAACCCCAATGTTAGAAAAATGAGAGACACCCGGAATTCAAGTAAATTGTAGCGGACTGCAGAATAATTAAAGTGTATCAAGTAATAAGGCTGAGTAAGACGAAAATATTGTGAATTAAAGAAAGTTATAATTCAGTCAAGGGAAATGTGTGTAAGCAAAGAAGAAACACTTGCTAGCTATGACCACATCCCCCAGAGAGGAGAAACAGGTGACCCTCTTCTCTTTAACCAGTTTACTTTTGACAGATGTCAACTATAGAAGCCACTACCAGTGAGCTGTTAGGAGAGAACTCGCTCGATGGCTCTTTCAGTTGGCTATTACTACTATAGGGTAAGGTTTCGAACATTAAACCCAAATAGGAATGGCCAAAAAGCAGACATTTTACCCAAAGCCTTTATCGGGGTGGGGGAGATCACCTAAGCAGTTTTAACTTGAAATGACATTGGGGGAGGGAGTTCCACAGACTTAAAAGTTAGTTGGGTGCAAAGGAAGGGGGCAGAGGCTGGAGAAGGAAGGGAACCACAGGGGGTTGGCATGTTCAAGGGAATAAGAATGATGGAGAAGAGGCTGGCAGCAGAGGGACTGTGATGGATGGGGCGAGGAGGTCAGAGGCAGTAACCCAGCAGTGAAAGGGTTCAATCCCACTTACATGCATATACACTCGATCAGCACAACTAACCAGAATAATATTAACCCTTAGAAAATGCAGTTTTCCAAGGATTCACTTCCCCACCTTAATCTAACGGACATGAAAGAATTATCCAGGCAAGAGTCTGGAATTTCATTCCACTTATGCCAAAATACCCAAATGAAAACAATCCACAGGAGTTCAATCCAGGGAAGCGAGTATGTAGAAAACACACAGACCTTGACAGCAAGCTGCTCCTTCAAAGACCTGTTGTGAGTGCCCGTTGTTACAACTTTTAGCTATGCATTCTGCTCAGTTTCCAGGTCTGAATGATGAAGTGAACCATCTCCACATCCACCGTTGGTAACTGCATTCGCAGACACTGCTGAGCTCTGGCACTCAGATGCTCTACAAGCAATGTATGACCTTACAGACCACATGAGCTGCAATACCTAGCCATAGGAACAGTGGCTGCTGTAAGAGGATTCCTAATGAGGGAAGTGACCTGTCACTTTTTGAAGTTGTTATGCCAATGCCTTTCATTCCTTGTTCTTTTCTTTAACATGCCGTCATTTGCAGCTGGTCAAATCACAATATATTGCTCTCCTAGACTAAGCAAAGGAACATGCTGGCAAACAGGACATCACGCTGAAGCTGACATCACTGCAGGATTCCCAATCTCCGTTCATGAGTTCATTCAACAGAACGTTTAGGGTGGCAGATATCCAACTATTGTGGGGAGGGGATGAGGGAAAAAAGTTAACAATATAGAAGGAAAAACATCAGGAGCACGGATAGTCGGAAATTTAAGCACAGGCCTGTAGCCAAGAGGAGGCATTGGGAGAGGTTTCCTTTCTACTGGGTCAAGCCATATTAACAGCAATGATCAGGTCATACTGAAGTGACCCTGCTGGCTCATCGCTGGTTACTTCCTCCCAGCTCAGATGAGATGGTGGAAATGGAACTAGCCAGCAGAGGCCACTGTGTTATCCAGTCCAACGTCCGCTAGTGCAGAGCTCCAAATCCCTAGAGACAAGGAAAAAGGAAGTATAATCCTGATGTCAGAAGCGATCAGACTTGGGTGGGAAGTCCCAGCTTGTGCAAGAGCAGGAACAGCAGGCTGGAAGCAGTGGCAAAGCCAGACAGCCTGAGAGCTGGGAATGAAAAGCTGAGACACACACAGGGAAGCAGCACGTTGCTGCTGGCTGAGGACACAGAGCAGCAACTTGCAAGTAAAGTCATGGGAGTGGACAGCGTGGCTGGGCCCCAATGAGATATGGACAGGAGGGAAGAACTCTGGCTGGGGAATGGTATTTAGTCCTGAGGGCCCAATTACCTTTTATACCCTTCTGCTGGCCTATCCTTAGGGCTTGAGTCTGTTGGGTTGATCTTTTACAGAAACTGTTGACATCACTGTCCTAAACTATTACAATATTTCTAAGGTTAAAATAATCAGGCTAAATACAGTAAGAAAGGGCAGGGAGAGGGGGCATAAGATTACTTTTAAAAAGTCCAGTCCAGGACATCGTTAAGGGACTGGCAGGAAATGCATAGACTTGGCAGAGTCATGCTCTATTTTCATCCTATTCTACACTAGATGCTCACATCTGCTTTTACTGTCACTGACTTTCCACCTGGCACCCTAAGCTCATGTGATTCAGCTTGTGGGAACCCTTATGTCTTTATATCATGAGCAGTATAGGATCTAACAAAGATGAACAAAAAATATGAGTCAACGATCTCTTTTGAAGCAACCAGGGTTTAATACTATCCTCTTCCCATGGAATTCTAAATTGCTTCGATCGCAAGCCATGATAGAAAAGAGTGAGCGACACACACGGCTGTATTCACCAGATCTCAGCTGTAGTAATGTGAATTTTAGTGTAGCCTGCTGGTTTCTTTGCATACGCTGCCTAAGGCAGAACAACTGCATCATTCACAAAAACAAGAGCAGGGCAACAGCAGTGAAGAGACAGACAATGTACTTCAGGAGAGGAGTTATTTGTTCTAAAACAGTCCTGTAGAGCCTAAACAATCTTAATAGGCAGGCACAGCCACCTAAAAAAGTGACGACTTATTCTGAACAAAAACAAGCTTCAATACCTTTCTTTCTCTGTGCTATACTCTTGTAAAATAAGATACACTTTATATTTAGTGCAGGAAATTCATGCCTGTACATGCCCTGGAGAATAGCAGAAATTATGCCCTTGACACAAAGATGAGATGTTTTTCTCATGGCTCTATCTAGTCGTATGACATAATGAATAGTCATTAAATGTACACAGTTTCCAATGTAGAGTGCAAGAGGAGACTTTTCCCCTTTTGCCCCGCTGACACTGAAATATACCCGGGCTCTCTAGTCCATCTGCATATCCCCGTGCCACAAGATTAGCACCGTTAGAATGCTGGCGGTCGAATGCAGCCAGACAAGATTGCCCATTGCAACAGACTGAACAGCAGGATTTGCAGGCCTGCAGCCTGCCAGGTCTATTCTCCTCCCCTTTGTGACAGATGTCCAGCAAATTACACAGGCAGAAGAGATCCTGCACTGAGCCTCTAGCTGAGCAACTTCACGCAGTTCAGCAGCAGATTAGGCAGACAGAAAAAACGGGGTTTGAGACAAAAGAAGAGAAGTGAAGATTTATAATACAGGTATGAGTACATGGGAGGAGACAAACAAGGAAAGATCTTGTCTTGCCAGAAAGAGCACCTCCTGTCAGACAGAGCATTTCACAGGCAGGGATTCACTACAGGATTCCACTGACTAAGGCCCCAGTCTACACTAGATACTTTTGCCTATAGAACAGTGTCAGTTAGGACAGGGATTTTGAGGTTTTTTGGAGTGCATAACATTTCTGTGCTGGCAAAGCCCTGGTGTAGTCGCAGTTATCATAGCAGTGCTTTCGCTAGTAAAGGTTATTTTGCCCACCAACCCATTATAAAAGTATTGTTTAGCCTGTATTATCTGCATCTACACTAGCAGGGTTTGCCAGTACCGGCAGACCCGGGTCTCGGCAGCCACCATCCCAATTTTAATCACTCAAATAAGGGAGGTTATTTTCAAGCACCAGTACTGTGCAGAGATGTACAGCTCTTTACCCATTCATTGTCAAAGTGTTTGGTCACTACTGATTTAAGGAATCTCCAAAAGTAGGGCCAAAATTTAGTTTTGTTATTTTAAGTTTAAAAGACATAAGAACATTCTTCTCCAAGGCTGGAGATGAGAAAGCAGCAGCAGCATTGTGCTTGCAAAGCAGAAAGTGAAACTGACCAGAGTAGTTTCACCCTTCAAGCAGACTGAAGTGCAAACAAGGAACAGCACAAATGGCCATTAGATTGCTAGAATTCTTTCACTTTTAATACTATAAGGCGGGTAGGAATGCCAGGTAGGAATGGTTTGAAAATACAAATTTTCAACTTGGGAAAAGTTGCAACCAGAGCCATCCGATCCATAGGATGGACCAGAACAGCCATCCTGGGCCCCGCACTTTGGGACATGGGGTCCAGGGTGGTCTGAGGGATTAGCAGGGGGCCCGGTGCTGGCAGCAGTGAGCGACCCAGTCCCAGCCCGCTCCGCTGGCTCCCAGCATCGCTCAGGGGCTTGGGGGAAGGGGTGGAATGGGGTGAGGAGGGGGCAGAGCAGGAAAGAGGCTTGGGGGAGGGGGGCAGGGCAGCGGCTTGGGGTGGAATTGGGGCAGAAAGAGGCGAGGCGGAGTGAGGGCAGGGCCTGGGCTGGAGGTGGGGGGGGGGGTTGTCCCAGGCTCTGCACCCCCCTAGGGGCTGCCCTGGGTGCAACTCCCAGTTGCCTTATACCAGTGGCTCTCAACCTTTCCTGATTATTGTACCAGAAATCTGATTTATCTTCCCTACCCCCAAGTTACACCTCACTTAAGAGCTATTTGCTTATAAAATCAGACATAAAAATACAAGTGTCACTGCACACTATTACTGAAAAATTGCTGACATTCTCAAATAAATCAATTGGAATATAAATATCATACTTACATTTCAGTGTACAGTCTGTCAAGCAGTATAAACAAAGCATTGCCTGTATGACATTTTAGTTTATAATGACCAAGCTAATGCTTTTTAGTAGCTTGTTGTAAAATAGGCAAAAATCTTTAGATGAGTTGATTTCCCCCCAGAAGACATATGACTAACCTCAGGGGTATGCGTACCCCTGGATGAGAACCACATGCATTCTCTCTCTCTCTCTCTCCTGGAATCAGTACACTCAAGAAAAAAAATATCACACAAAGCCCCTTCCTATTTTTAGCCCCTTGGGGTAGGGACCAGCTTTTTGTTGTGTTTGTACAGCGCTGAACACAGTGTTGCTCCAGTTTGTGCCTAGCGCCCCAGGCAATGCAGTAATACAAATTGTTATTTTAATTTCCAGCAGGATAAAAGGTGCCTCTTTAGCACGGAGTACCTGACAGCAATCACCGACACACACACACACACACACACACACACACACACACATTACCTCCTCACAGCTGAACCTAACAGAACCTCACCAACAACCCCCCCCCCCAAACCCTATGACAGAACTGCCTACCCCCGCTCCCCACCTCAGTCCCATTGAGGCCCCAGCAGATGGAGAAGCTGTGCACAGCACACTGAGGCTATGTCTACACCTGCAGAGTTTTTGCGCTGTCAGTTTCACCGGTGATAGGGAACCCACAATAGAAAAGCGCTGGTTTGTGTCCTCACTCACTTCCACAGGTGTCAGAGAGTGTTCACGTTTGCAGTACTTCCATCGCTAAGCAATGAGGGCAGCTATCTCACAGTGCAGCTCTCTCCATTTGGAGGATAGGTCTTGAGGGAAGGGGGTGATCTTGGGGCATGCTGGGTCCCTGCACTGCCTCCTGTCCCCAGACACTGATGAGCTCCAGTAGCTCAGCACTGATCCAAGCAGGGGATTGTTTGCTCTGTGGAGCAGCCATTGTCTCCTGGCCAGCTAAGTCAGCACTTGCCAAGAAACCAGGAAGAGGAGTTTCAAAGTTCCCAGGGGTTTACAGGGGAGGGGGGGACGTCTGTTTCCCTGGCCAGCAGCTCCACTGCTCTGACATCAAAGTGGTCACCTAGGCCCTGTGGGATATCCTGAGGAGGCTCAAAGCTCTGTAAACAGGGAGAATGTGTCTTCACTTGCACATCACCGCAAAAGGATCAGCGTTAAGAGCTGTACGCCTCTTGTGGAGGTGGTTTTCTGTTTGCGGTGCAACTTCTGAATTTCACTACAGAAAGTCATTGGCCAAGTGTAGAAGCTCCCATAGTTTTTGCGCAAAAAAGGGACATTTTGCGCTTTAAATGGCAAGTGTAGACATGCCCTGAAGGTCAGCACATCCAGACTGTTCTCAGACAGGGATGGCGGAGGATGAGGTTTGGGAGAGCAAGTTACAATGAGAACACAAAAACTGCTTGCCTTTCACTGCAGCACATCACATCAAACTCAAAGAAACACTAGGACTCTGAACACTCACCAGAGGACTAAACCTATTAGCTAGGAACAAAATACCAAACACATCCCACTTGACCTCACCCAGAGAAGTCCATGGTTTCCCAGCAGTTCTCTGGTGGTCCCCACGCCCCGCCAGCTACCAAGTATAAAAGAATAGCTTGAAACGAAGCTATGGACAGAGGGTAAGGAGGAAACAAATGGATTACATGGTATATTTGAAGCTCCAGCCGGGGATAACTGGCATGACATGAAGAGCTGCTCTTTCCTCTCCCCTACATGCCTATCTACTTAGAAGGGGAGCTCCTCACTTCTCTTCCTCACAGAAGGGGGCACTCACTCTTATTGCCCTTCCCCAACCAAGCAAAGCAAGACAGTGATCTCACCCACCCATCCATCACCCAACAGCTTGGGGGAGGGGGCCCTGCAATTTGCTTCTCCACTCTCGGCAGCATACTGGCAGATGGCAATCCGAGTCAGTGGACAAAAGGGACTGTACACGTACAGTCAATGCCAACAGCCTTTTGCCTAACAGAAAATGCAAGGAATCAAGTGCTGAGCCAGTGCGCATTGCTGCACTCTGACACCTCTCTGACAGAGTGCTATTTTTGCACTGATCATTCACTCAGTCCCCTCTTTCTAACCTCACGACATAACTTCAGACTTTTGCACCATTAAGAATGTTTAATATCCCTCAATTTACCTCTCGATTTTATACAAAATAAAAACATTTGATCCTCCCTCCAAAACAATTCAATGACAAATTAAACTGTAGTCAAAATCTGTGGTATAGCCATGTCTGGTGGTGGCGTTTTGTTCCCCCCGACCCCGAAGCAACCAAAAAAAAGCACACCCATTTTTTTTATTTGAGAGCCAATATTGCAATCAGCCCTGTTCAATGATTATTGTCACTTTCAGACCCATTTGCTATGATAATTAGAACATATATACAACTTTTAAATCTATAAAACATTCTACACTGGCTTTCAACTGGCAATGGAGACTGAGTTGAGCACTTTATGGACAAAATTGCATGTTTAAGTTGTAATTTCCCAGATACTCCTCCTTAAAGAAAACAAAGGGCTTAATGACTCAACCACTGAAAAACAATTACATTTCTTCCTACAGTAACAAAAAAGGCTGCAATATGCAAAACAACAACTGTGGCAATATTTAGGAGGAGATAATCCACTGATGTCAGTGCCAGTAAGTTTAGGGAACTATGAGCAGGCACATTATTCATATGCTCTGAAAGCCCCCAATTTGATGAGAGACAGCACTAAAGTTTATGCAGAGTGCACCACACGCCATCTCCAAGGCTCATAAAGACCACACTAAGAATGATAGAAATGAAAACATGAACCAATTTTACTCCTGTCCATTTTAAAATGGACCAAGAAAAATTACTAGCGACTACACTCACACAAACCTGAAGAGCTCTGCGTGGTTTGCAAGCTTGTCTCTTTCATCAAAAACAGTTGGTTCAATAAGAGATATTACCTCACCCACCTTGTCTCTAAAATCTGAGGACCAGCATGGATACAACACTGCATATACCCACACATCACACAAAAGTTACACCTAGTGTCTTGAATTTTCTTTAGCTTGTATAAAGCATTAAAGTTGGCAACTGTAAGGAACTGACAAGGAGGAAAACAGAAGTTTTAAAAGAAGTATCTTAAGACAGAAACAGTATCTAGGCCTTGAAAACAAAAAAGTGCATGAGAATCAACAGCTGTAGAGTGAATATAACTAGACTCTAGTCTCTTCTATGCTCTGAAAACTCCTGTTCAGGGTTGTTAAAATGCGAATTTTGGCCTTGCCTAAAAATGTTGCCTCTAGAAAGGGCTACAACACTTTGGATTCTGGGTTGCTGCTCCTCCATTGCTATAGCAGATGTCTATATCTCTTCAGTTAGCAACCCACCTTTGCTAAACAGTCACTCTCCTAATCACAATCTGAGAACCCCTCGGATACTTTATCACTGTGGAAAGCAGAGAGGTAGTGGCAGGAGAGGGCTTCCAGTTCACCTGCTATCCATGCACAGGTAATAGCCCCTAGAAAAGCCACTTGGGCTGAGAACCAAAATGAAAATGCAGAGGCCAGTGGTTCCTAGTGAAAAATACAGCATTGAGGTTCCAAGGAGGGACAACCTATGCAGACTTTACCAAATCAGTTCCGCTAACCTGAAAATTCTGGTCACTAAGGGTCTCTCTACCCATGGCTGCCCATGTCAGCTGACTGGGGCTTGGGCTATAAAACTACAGTGTAGATGTCCAGTGCTGGGCTGTAGCCTGGACTCTGGGACCCCAGACATCTGCACTGCAATTTTACAGCCTGGTAGCCCAAGCCTGAGTTAGCTGAGAAAAGCCAGCTACAGGTGTTTAACTGCAGTGTAGAGATACCCTAAGGGGCAGAATCCTGCAACATGAGCCCTAGGATCAGAGATTGCTGAAACATGCCTTCTCTGCATGCTGAGACTTTTCAGCTTGTAATTCTGCTGACAGGCAAAGGAGGTGCACTTCAATCCTACCCCAGATCGAGCAATGTGAGAGGATGGCTGTCCTGTTCAGGGACTGCGCACTATAAAGGATGCCTGGGCGACTCACCAGTCTACCTGTACATCTCCTGTACAGCCAGCTAGCCGCATGGCTGCTAAGTTCTGATATCCTTCTCCATCTCTTCTAAGAGAGCCCTCTCCTCTCTGTCTGAAGTTCTCCCCTTTAGTTACAGATCAGGGGCCAGCCACCACAGCAGAGTCAGTCAGACACCATGTCCTTGAACTGAAACAAGGCTAGGCTCGCTGCTCAGAAGTCAAGGACCTTGATGTGGTCCTGTCTGGACCACATTTCCTTGGTGTTTCTGGATAGGAGAGCTGTTTCCCAGCTTAAGACTGACATTGGTGGTGATGATGTGACTCCTGCAAGGGCATATCTTTCAATAAATTCCCTGGACAGCTGCCACCACCAGGAGGACTTCTGAGAAGAACAGACACATGAAGCTCTGCTGAGTGGGGGAGAATTGATTCAGGAAAGTTCACAGGAGAGGACAGGAAAACCTCCTGGCCTATGGCAACAGTTCTGTGAGCCAGGTCATGACTTCCATTAACTGGGTCTGCATCTCCCTGAGCCTGATGACAATATCCAAAGGAGCCCCCAGATGAGCCTGCTTTTGTCTTGGTTTATCAAGTTTGTCTTGTTGAGCTGGAGGAAACACTATGGCTAGAACTGCTAATAAAGCTGACTCACTCATTAAAAGCCCCAAGCTGCCCATTATCCAGGTAAAGAATGGGGAGATTTTGTAATGGATAGCTGCAGGCACCACCATCATGATCTCCGAACAACCTCTCAGGGCTAGTGTTGGGCCAAAGAGAGAAACGGAACACTGAAAACGCTGAGGGTCTGTTGCAAACCGCAGGAATCCTTGATGAGCACTGAGGAAGTCTCCTAAGGTCAAACAGCAGCTGTGATGGACCAAGTGCTTTCTGTTTTGAGTGAACCTAGATGACAGAAGAATTGAGCCACTTGCGATCTAACACTAATTGGGCCCCTAGTGACCATGTAGAGCCTGTATACTATAGAAAGAAGTAAATTCCTAAAAATGTAGCTGGTATTTTGGAATGAGCTGGATTGTTTGGCTCTCCAGTAAGTGCTGCACAAAGCCCTGGTCATGGCTGTCCTTTCATCCTGATGGAAGGAGAAGGTACAAATCTACTAATCAATGGGGAAGGAAGAGAACTCCACAAAGTACCCTGCAGATGACTGGTAACACCTATTTTATCCTCTGTAGTAAAGGCTCCCAAAGGGGAAAAGAAAAAAGGCAGGAAATTTACTTCTCATTCTTGGCATAAATGGTCAGAGGTAAAGAGTGGTGTTCCCCAGGGGTCTGTACTGGGACCTGACCTATTTAACATATTCATAAATGATCTGGAAAAAGGGGTAAACAGTGGGGTGGCAAAATTTGCAGCTGATATAAAACTACTCAAGATAGTTAAGTCCCAGGCAGACTGCGAAGAGTTACAAAAGGATCTCTCAAAACTGGGTGACTGGGCAACAAAATGGCTGATGAAATTTGATGTTGATAGATGCAAAGTAATGTACATTGGAAAGCAATCTCAATTATACATATAAAATGATAGGGTCCAAATTACTGTTACCACTCAAGAAAGACGCTGGAGTCATCATGGATAGTTCTCTGAAAATATCCACTCAATGTGTAGCGGCAGTCAAAAAAGCGAACAGAAGTTTGGGAGTCCTTGAAAAAGGGATATATAATAAGACAGAAAATATTATATTGCCTTTCTATAAATCCATGGAACACTCATATCTTGAATTCTGCCATTTCATAGATTTTGGGAGGGAATGCTTTATCGATTTTTCACTCCTTTTGCCTCAGAATTGGTAATTTTTTCAAATCTTGGATAAAAGCACATCTTAAAACTTGTGATATAATGACCAAACATCTGTCTCTAAAAGCAGAGTCATCACAGCCATCTTAGTTATCACTTGCAGGTGAATGAGGAAAACAGCAGCAGATTAATTTCAGCGTTAACAAAACAGAACTGCAAGTACTAACTGTTTATTTAGAATTTAACTAACCAATTTAACTAACCGTTCAAGAAAGAGGCCAGAGCATTACTGTGGTCAGCTTAAGAAAAGACACATGCCCATGGTACAGCAACAGTCAAAAGGAGCAAACGGATTGTTTGGATGTATAAATGGGATTAAAAATGAAAATTATATAAATTAATTATATAATTTTCCAGTGCCTATCACAACCTTTTTATTTCAATTCTGATTTTCTCTTGAACAGACTACCAACAGGTATTAAAATGTGCTCAAGTCTATTAAAATCTTGTGACCTTACACAGATTTGAACATAAGCCCCTCTAAGAGAAAAACTTTTGCAACAACCCACACATCGTACTACTCTGTTTCTTTAAAATGCAGTTAGCACATGACTGAGAATGGGTCCAGTTGAAATACCACAGGATAATTATACTATCTTTAGACAGAGCAACAACACTATCCATTACCCTCTCGAAGCCCTATGGATTAATGTGTTTTATCTTTGGTGTCAGATGACTTGTCAAACTGTTACCATGTTCAATTACACAAAAATCCACCCTGGCTGAATCTCTTCGTATAATAAGTTGAACATGGTAACAGTTTGACAAGTTGACAATAATTGCAAATTTAAAAGTGGGTTTTTTAATTCAAATTTTTGTAATTTTAAATAAAAAACCATTTTAAAATCAAATTTTAGTATATTTTTCTTTGAAAACCTATTTCAAATTAAATTTGCAATTATGACAACTTATATCTTAAGATAATTAACAATAAATTGGAACAATATTCAAGCACTACATATTTACCACCAATGTTTTTAAAAAAACAGTTAACTGGTAGAAATCACTGGCTAAGCAGTTTGTTAGTGCTGATCCAACTTTTGTCAGAGACTAGTTTCATCATTACATTCTACTCTCCTAGCTCAGTTCAATGACTAGTTCAAAGTTGAGAAACCAAATGGGAGTTCAAAAAGCAGGAAAGCTTATTTTTCTCATCAAATCTCTGAATAAAACCAAGATGCGAGAGGATAAGATCTACTAGTTCTGAAACCTCGAAGGACACAGTAACCAGAAACTATCAGTTCCATTCACTCACCACAGATAATACTTAGTTCAATCAGCTAGTTTCAAATGCAAAGCATGTTTTGATGAACTTACTCCCCTCCACCTTACATATGCAGCACATTATTAGTTGTAACTACTTTAGCAATTTTAGAATGCAGAGTTCTGCACAGTTTTAATTTAATTCCAATTTCCCTCCAACTGCAATTTGACACAAATTATGCATAAAAATCTAGTAAATTTTTGAACATAAATGTAAAAATTAATAACCTCAATAAATATATGTTAAACTATACAATTGCTGAAATAAATGCATATAGCTGTAGTATATCTCCAAGGCCAGAAGATAGGATGACAAACAATATAGCATGAATGCATCCTGTGAATGTTCTTGTTCAAGATCTGATTCTAACCACAATCAAAGGAGAGACATTATATAATGTAGCACTATAGCCAATGAGATGTAGAAAACCTATAGTGGAAAGAAGTCAACAGTAATGACTCCAAAACACATTCCGCCAGTGCATAAACCTCAAAGAAAAAGAAAAATGAGAGAACCAGACCACACATCACAGAATATCCGTTGTGCCAGGCAGAATTCTCCAGTGGGTGGAACTAGGACTCCATTACCTTTTTTATTGGTGCTACAGCATGTACAATTGACTTGGGGAAAAGGAAACTCCCTCCCCCAACAACGATAGGATAATCCAGGTAACAAGAAAGAAAGTCTTTTCCATCAGCTTGTTCCATTAACAAAAAACTAAAAAGAAAAACAAATTAAAATACTTAGAAAAAGATTTTTCTTCAGATTGTGTTAATGTAGCTGTGGTATACGCTGCTAAACTCAGTATCTCACACAAAGTACTAGCAACATCAGGAGAGAACTAAGGGTGTACAGAGACCTAGATGACACACAAGAGAACAGTGAACAGGGCCCAGGGGGTCAAGAGGCAGCCTGGGAGAAGAACACGTTGCACTGAGATTGAGACAGTTGAAAGCCCCCAAAATGAAAGTATGGATTCTCTTTAAAAAAAAATTTTTTTTTAAATGAATAATCTTATGTCACTGACTTACCATTCATGGAAATCAGTTAAAAATCCAAGCAGTTAACATCTCATCTCTCACTTAATCGATAGGGACATCGGGTACCGGTGCACCTGTCTGCGCTGTTCTCGGCCTGCGGCACACAGCAGGTTAGTCTGCTGAGGGCAGTAACACTTTGGTCTAATTATGCTTGTTGGTTTAGCATGGCGGTAACTGGGCAGTGTTAGTGACCCGTGATACACAGGTCAGAGTAATGAATTGGTCATCCCTGCTAGCCTTAAACTTTATGACTATGACCTAGTGACACTTTGCTTAGTGTAGTTCTCCTCTCAAAAGAGTGAAAGGACAAGTTAATGGCTAGAAATTGCACATATAAATATGCAAGCAATGTAGAATTAATATTGTAAAGCCAAGTTGATCACTTTGACTTAATTCCTTCTAAAAAATAATTGTTAGCTTAGTTTTAGGGTTGATTTGTAATTTCAATTCTATCCGCTTTGCCTCATAGTCAAAGGCAGAATTTTACAGCATTACAATTGTATGTGGTTTTTTTAAAATGGTACCAGTACATTTTAAGATTGAAAAATAAGATGAGAAAAGTTTCAAACACACTGCAGGAGGGGAGCAGAGTTGTGTGCAGGGAAGCACATGTCTGTAGAGGGTGCCTAGGTCAGAGCAGGGCTGTGCTGGAGTGCCAAGGGAGCAGTGGCGAAGTCCAAGGACTGCCACCTCAGCACTGAGGTAACCAACTGACCCAGAACTATTCCATCCCAGTTCCTACATCTCCACTCACCGCCCATGTCCCCACATCCTGGCTGTTTGCCCTACAGGCATCCCACATATGACTGCCCACCCCTCATAAGAGCAGAGGAGGAGCAAGAATGTGCCTGGGGAATGAGGAACAGCATTTGGGGCGACCTTGGGGGCAACTGGCCGTGAGGGGGGAGGACATGCAGGAGAAATAACAAGACATATCTTTAAATTAAAGATGATGGTGCTGGATCATCCATTCAGCATCTAAAAAATCTGTCCATCAACATCACAACACAGAAACAAAAATTGTTGCATTATTTTAAAAATATAAAAAGCAGCCTCTGTCTGAGAGACTCTCAGCCTATGGGTACGTGCATAGTTTGGGGGTTGTGGGAGCAGTGGTGTTTTAGATACATAAGTAAAAGAAAAGCAAGAGTCACCAGAGTTTCTTAAAAGGCCCCGTTTTAATGAGTTTTAACTCAAACTAAATTTGCAGGTTTACCTGAAAAACTAAATGTACCCCTCTCCCCCCACACACACACACAATTTTTACTCGCAGATTATGGTCTTGATCCAGCAAAGCACTTAAACATGTTTGAAAGCATTTTGATGGCTCTGGGTACTTTAAATTAGGGAAAGATAGATACACTGTATACATCACAGAGAAGAGGCTGAATCCCAGTTTTAAGTGAAAAATTCAAAATAACTTTCAGTATGGAGTCATGACTAGTGCTTCTGTAAGGTAGTATTACCCACATCTACACAAATGTTTATGTTATGCACATCTCTGTACATTTGGAAACATGAAACATTTGCAACAAGACGTATTTCCAGAAATTATTATAAACCTTTTCCCTTTCAAAGTTTGCATGCAAGGAAACAGAAAATTAAAAAAATACAATAAAATAAAGTTACCCTTCTTGGGCAATAGGAAGCATTAAACTCATCTCCAATACGCCGCAGTTCCTGTGCAATCCATATTTCCGGCTGCATGTCTTCACGTATTGAGGGAGACTCCCACCTGGAAGCTGCATTAGAACAAAAATAAAGAGTACTTTGAAATTTCCAAAAGTTACTTGTTGAAATTAAAGTACAATAGGAAAAAAAAATCTATTAAACTTATTCTGTCAAAAGTTTGTGGACTAAATTTTTGTGAATGCAGTTTAACAACAAAAAACCTAAGAGTACAATCACTGGAAGCTGCATAAGACAGCAATTGAAAATTATTTACCTGCAAGTCTGCTTCTCTGAAGATACCAGGCAATCAGAGTTCTCACTCTTTGGTCTTAGCTTTCTAGTTTGACACAGGTAGATCTACCGCAGCTCTTATAATTTTGATCTGAGGGCAGCGGTAGTAAGGTAAACCATGAGCCAGACTCATACTAACCTTTGCATGCCACCCACAGAGGTAGAAAACTACTGCCCTCTAAACATTTCAGTCAGTTCCTTTCATTGCAGACAGTGAAGCTCACAAAGTAAGAGTTACAAAGGGATCTCACAAAACTGGGTGATCAGGCAACAAAATGGCAGATGAAATTCAGTGTTGATAAAGGCAGAGTAATGCATAATTCCAACTATACATACAAATGATTGAGGTCTTTATTAGGTGTTACCACTCAAGGAAGATCTTGGAGTCACTATAGACAGTTCTCTGAAAACATCTGTTCTGTATGCAGTGGCAGTGAAAAATACTAATAGAATGTGAGGAATCATTAGGAAAGGGATAGGTACTAACATGGAAGATATCATAACACCACTCTATATATAGTAATACTGAGACTGAGGCTCGCAAGCCACAAGATACTCTTTAATGTGTCACCTACGGCTCTTTGCAGCACAACATTAAAACACTGTGTGATTTAATTATTAACCCATCTAAGTTTTTAACTAATCAGGATGCTTTTAACTATGTTATTAACTAACTGTAGTTGATAAAATACTTTCAGTCATTTTGCCATGAGAAAAAACACACACACACACACACACTAAATATTTCCCCTCATACTGTTTAAATATGATTATATAGTACTACAGTAAATAAAACAATGAATTCACATTGCTGTGGCTCTTTTGGGTAATGCTGATCACAAATTTGGCTTCTGAACCACTGAGGTCTGAGTATCACTGGTATAAATCCATGGTATCCCCACACCTTGAATACTGCATGCAGTTCTGGTCACCCCATCTCAAAAAGATACATTAGAAATGAGAAAAGTACAGAGAAGGTAAATAATAATGCTTAGGGTTAAGGAACAGCTACCGTCCAATGAGAGAGTAAAAAAGGCTGGGACCGATGAAAAGAGACGACTAAGGGGGGGAAATGATAAAAGTCTATAAAATCATGAATGGTTTAGAGAAAGTGAATAAGGAAGTATATTTACCCCTTTGCACAAGAACCAGGGGTCACCCAATGAAACAAGCAGCAGCATTTAAAACAAAGAAGCACTTCTTAAAGAAATGCAGTTAACTTGTAGAATTCACTGCCAGGGGATGTTGTGAAGGCCAAAAGTGTAACTGGTTCAACAAAGAATTAGGTAAGTTCATGGATGATAGGTCCATCAATGGCTATTAGCCAAGATGATCAGGGATCAACCCGATGTTCTGAGGCTCCTTAAACTTCTGATTTCCAGAAGCTGGGACTGGATGACAGGGGATGGCTCACTGGATAACTGGCATGTTCTGTTCGTTCCCTCTGAAGCATCTGGCACCGAACACTGTCAGAAGACAGGTTATTAGGCTACACAAACCATTGATCTGACCCAGCATGCAGGGCCGGGTCCAGGCACCAGCTCAGCAAGCAGGTGCTTGGGGCGGCCAAGGGGAAGGGGCAGCACGTCGGGCTCTTCGGTGGCAATTCAGCAGCGGGTCCCTCGGTCCTCTCGGAGGGAGGGACCTACCGCTGAATTGCCGCCGAAGAAGAAAGTGGCGTGGTGGAGCAGGCACTGATCGCGGCTTTTTTTTTTTCCTCCTCCTTCTTCCCATCGCTTGGGGCAGCTAAAACCCTTGAGCCAGCCCTGCCAGTATGACCATTTTTACGTTCTTATAGTCTTCTAGCTTCTGGCCAGCCAAGCTATAATGAGAAGTAAATACTTGGAGATATACCAATCTCCTAGAACTGGAAGGGACCTTGAAAGGTCAGCAAGTCCAGCCCCCTGCCTTCACTAGCAGGACCAATTTTTGCCCCAGATCCCTAAGTGGCCCCCTCAAGGATTGAATTCACAACCCTGGGTTTAGCAGGCCAATGCTCAAACCACTGAGCTATCCCTCCCCCACACTAGAACAGCACTGCCCACACTGATTGGTATGAAAAACAGCAAGAAGTTGAGTGGACTTCCTAAGGGCTGTAGTCTGCCCCAAATGAAACTGAGCCCCACAGACCTTTTGACACTGAGCACATGAAGAAGGGCCTCATGGAGAGGAACAGAAGGCATGACAAATGTTGGCAGGATGAAAAACTCAATGGAGTGGAACTCTCAGACCACTGTGGGGAGGACTCTTCAGTGATTCCACAGCACCACCTTAAACCTGGTGTAAACTGGATTGGTCACGACAGCCTGAAGCTCACTCCTGCTGTGAGCTGAAAGGACTCCCAGCAAGAAAGCAACCTTCCATGCAAGATAATTAAGCTCACAGGAACTGAATGGCTCAAAAGAAACTTTCATCAGCTTTGTCAGGGTGACATCATTCTCCCCTAACACTGGGGGCTGTTTAACATGAGGTTTCAAATGTCAAACACTGCCTCAACCTGACAACAAGGATCTCCTAAGCCTCTAATTGGCTTATTTTGAGAAGCTCACCTTCCATATCACCGTGCACTGGTCTCCTTTGAATCAGTTCATGACAGGCTAAAATAGCTGCCAAATGTACGAGGATGGAGCTGGCCTTTACATCAGGAGGCAGGCAAGTAGTCTATCCACATGCGCTGAAGGGCAAAAATAAAAAACAGGAGCTAACTGGGGCCCGAATGCACCACAAACTTCCTTAATTTGTAATTTCAGGGCCTTCTGACAGTTGGCTTCCAAGACACCAGAAAGACCTGAGCCACCTGCCTAGATATCCCATGCCTGCAGAGCTCTACCCTCAGAAGTGCAGCTGCCAGTTTGGGAGAGAGGTACCCTAGTTGTGAGCAATAATCAGAGGTTCTCCCTTCCTGTAAATCATGCATTACACCATATAACAATGGCACTGTTTTAAAAGAGAAACTGGTTTCCCAAAAACCTGGTTGGCAGCAGCCTTTTGTTTTAAAACGCAAAACAAAAAAAATCCTATTATTCTGAACAGCCCAAATGTATAAGCAATGAAGAAAAATCTTCAACTGCTCAAAGTGCACTCTCCTCCTAAATTCTAAAAATGTGGTTCAAATCGGACAAAGGGATGCTGTGAAAAAAGCATCACAGGTTATAATTTTTAGTATTTTAATGATTCCCAATCCAAATGTGCTTTGCTTACAAGGAAAACCAAACATTCTACTTACTGATGAGTCCTGCAAATTGAAATGGACTCTCAAAATCAAGTTGGGTTCTTTCTGGCTCAGCCATTAGATACTAGTAAAAGATAGCACAGGACAAATTTTGTTTCCTGACACCTGTGCAACCCCGTTTTCTGGAAGCAGAAGCAAGGTGTATCGGGGCAGAATTGGTTCTGCAGTTTGTTAGCTGTTCTGTGGGTGTTGTGTGAGACAAGACAAAACCCAACTCACTCTCCCATAGCTGTGTTGTTTCTACAAGCCTATCGGTAGTATGAAGCAGCAAAACAAAGCATCACTAAAGTGATCACAAGGAATTCAGTGCACACAGAGTAACGATCTACTGATTACGGTGCCATTTTCCCCAGTCACTTTGCTGAGTAGAACCACATTTAATTAGTTTCTCTGCCTGTTGCAGGACACCTCTGTAACTTTCTCTTTTATTCCATCAAGACAACAATTTTAGGCTTTTAGGTTTCTTGGTCAAATAGTATTGCAAAGTCCAATAATAAAGAAAAAACCTTATTTTTGTTAACCTAGAAGTTAAAGTACATTGTAGGGATTTGGGGGAGGGATATTTATTTATATCTGCGAATATATTATTATTGCACAAACTAAAGAACTATTCCTCTTAGTTACAAAATTTTAACGTCTTCCTTTTATCAAGAATTTTAACAGAAAAACTAGATCGGGGGAAGGGTGCATTGGCTGCTAAAAGTGTGCCAATACATAATTTTTACATTTTAAAAAAATTATATATATATTAGTTGACAGCTTCATTACTCATTTTAAGAAACAGAATTTAAAGTGAACATAAAACCACAATTCTGAAACACTGAGAGAAATGATCAGCTTTTAACAGAATTTGGTGCATGCCACGTTGGAAAACAGATCTATGCTGATTGTCACAATCTGGGTCAAGACATCCCAGGACAGAGAACAGGTGATCTGAACCAAAGAATAAGCAACTGAATTAACTGATTGTATACAATATTATTGTACTATAAAAGTGCATTGAGAAAGACAGTACAAAAAAAACGGTGAGACACTGGTCATGAATATCACTTAGTGATGTAGTACGGGATGTGTATAAAGACTTGTGTGCTGGAAATATGTTCTTTAAATATGTTTGGGAAGCAGAGGCTAGATAAGCCTGCCTTAGACAAAGGACTGAATTTACTTATCTGGGGCAAGCTTTGTAAGCCATACACAATGAAAGTACATTTACATATGAGGTAACCCAAGCAATCAAGCTGTGGAGGAAACAGCTTGGTGAGCTCGCCAGGGAGTCTGAACCCCCAGGTGGTTTTCTTGGCTCCTGAGACAAAGACAACGGACTCTGGGAAATATAAGGGGAGCAAAAAGACATTCTGGTTATCCATCATGTAGGGGGCAAAGGGAACAGCAATCTTTGAGTCTGTGAACATTGGATCCTCTTTCCTCCTAGCGGGCTGGAGATGCTGGTAGCTTGACGTAAGTGAGAAGCTATTTTAGGCAAAGACAACTTGCTAGAATTGAGTTTTAGAAAGCATGTTTTGTTTTGCTTTTAATGATTTTCTGTTATCTCTGCTTAGTATCACTTAAATCTATGTTCTTTATTAATAAACTTACTCTTAGTTTTGCTACAAATCATCTCTGTGCTGTGTTTTAATGTAGAGTGTGTAGCCTCAGGGAGCCAGGCTAGTGCATACACTGCCTCTTTGCACACAGTAAACCTAATTTCTGAAAGTGTCCAGTGAGAAGGAGTGGATGCTGCACAGAAAAGTCTCTGGGGAACTCTGGAACCGGAGGTTGCTAGTGAGGCAGACAGACTGGTGTGGCAGGGACCTGACACAGTTTAACCCTCCAGCACAGCTCTTGTGCGGAGGCAGAGTGTGTTCTGGGTGCCTTGGTTAGAGTGTCACACTGACACAGGATATATTAACTGGAAATATACGCAGGGCTTTGGAGCTGTGCTCCAGTTCCGCTCCAGCTCCAGACAAAAACCTGCAGCTCCAGTCCGGGCTCCGCTCCAAAGCCCTGGCTATACGCTCAGACTCTAAGCAAGCATGACAACACTTTTTTAAACCGAGTATTTCACAAACTTGGCTAAAAAGCAAAAAGGAATCACAAGGGAATATACACAGCTTCCAATCTCAAAATATTCAAAGGATTAGTAAGGCAGTAAAAAATGGGGGAGGAGGACAATCATCTAAGTAACTGTCTGGCTCCAGTCTTGCTGGAAAATTTATTTTTGAGCCAAACTAGTATTTGCTTGCTCAGATATATATTTTGTTTTCATGTTGTAGTAGTGACAGACTAGTACCAATCAACCTTCAGTGTGACGGTTTTATCAGGCACAATTTTATTCATTTTGTTAGCTGCTGAATTTCATTCAGCAAAGTCCTCATGATATTTGATGGGAACATTTTGGCACTGTGAAAACAACTCAAAGGAGGATGTGGAGGAGAATAAAAACCAACTTACATGAGCCCAACTGGCCTAGGCAATTGCCTTCCCCAGAAGAAGTTACAACTAAACCAATGTAGTTTCTCAATGCTAAAAAAATCAAGTTTCAGCCCAGTGTTAAAACATGTAGTTCAGATACCCTCATGTAACTAAGTTTTTAACCAACTAGGTAACAACCACATTAAAAGAAAGCAGAGTGGGAGAAAGGGGTGGGGGTTTAGGGAAAGAAAAAACAAAAATACTGTTTTAGTTTGAGAACCACTTTAAAAGGGGCATTAATGGAATAGTAAAAAGTTAATGGGAGAAAATATACATCTCTCTGTTCCAACGTTCTCCCCTAAAGGAGGTTTTATGAGCCTTTATATAGGCTTCAAATGATAAAAGTTCAGCAATTCAAGAAATTAGTATCATGGTTAGGTGGCTGAGAGTGAAATCAATCTGAGGTTTTCAGAAAGGACTTTCTGTGGTGCTGCCAAATCACAAAATCAGAAGTGTCAAGTCATAATTAGCCACGCAATCAGGCAGAGATAAACTCTCAACATTAATTTAACACTTGCTAGCCACCGAATAACTTTCACCATCATCACACAGGAGCAGTACTAGTCATATCATGACACACTTCAGTACTCTAAATCAGAGTGCATCTATGGGGGGAGGGAGAAAAAAGTAACCTATTCCCTCAAGAAACTAGCATCCCAGCAACATAAAAAACCCAGACTCATGAAAATATTGTCCCTAATTACAATATTCAGAAATTGGACATTCATCTGATCACCCACCAACACATACAAATATTCCATTTTCCGCAAAATGTTTTCTGAAGCTGGTAGTGAGCACTTCTACTCTAAGCGTTCATCTACATAGGAGATTTTTCCAGTTACTGGATATAACGCAATTGTGTGGGCACTCCTGCTCCAGGATAAGAGTCACTTTTTTGACTTAGCATAAACTGCTTCCAAAGCAATATTACAAAAACCCCAAAGGCAGGCATCATCATACTGGAATAACAGTGTCTGCAGGGGAATTAACTGGTGTAACTACATCATTGTAATTCACACCCTCTCTCATGCTGGTAGAGCTTCCCTACTTAGACAAGCCCTAAGGCCCATAGCTGCAAAGCTACTGGGTCCCTTACTGCCATGTAAGCACTGGCCCAGGATTTGGATAACAATTCTTGTTTTCCAACAGATCTAATGCCAACAGATAACTTACGGAGACACTTGGAGGAACACTGTTCACACTTCTATGTCTGATCATTTTTAGTGCCCGTTTTTAAAAAAACCAAACTTCATGCACACAAATGCAAACAAGATAATCATTTAAGAACTCATATGCTCCTGCTTATTCTGCATGTAAGTGATTCCAGACATGAAAGATCATTGCTGTGATGAGAAAGGATCAGACCAGAAAATGCCAAGGACTTCAGGTGAGGAATAAGTAGCAGGAAGCACACCAGCTAGAGAAACAGAAATCTTGTTTATTACCAAGTGTTCTTGTGCAAAAGGAGACAAAAAACCACATAGAACACCTCTACCCCGCTATAACATGACCTGGTATAACATCGGTTCGCATGTGGCAGTGGGGCTCCGGCAGCACTTTAAAGGGTCCGGGGCTCTGGCTGCTGCGGGGAGCCTCAGGCCCTTTAAGTCACTGCTGGAGTCCTGCCGCCGCTACCCCGGCGGGGCTCAGCCGACAATTTAAAGGGCCCAGGCTCCCCAAAGCGGCCGGAGCCCGGAGCTCTTTAAATCACTGCCGAAGCCCTGCCACCACTACCCTGATATAACAGTGTTTCACCTATAACACGGTAGGGATTTTTGGCTCCCCACAACTGCGTTACATCAGGGTAGAGATGTATTTCTCAGTTTTCCATAAGGCATCAGCTTTGGTTAGAAAGCACAGATGAAACAATATTAATTGCACCACGTCATATCTGTTTACAGTTTACCCTGCGTTCTCCCCACAATCGACACATGCCATTTTCAGGCTCTTCTTCCTCAATCTTGGTCTTTTTGTTTTGTTTTTACGTAACACTCAGTTTCACTGCAAGGTACAGGCTATTTTCAACTCAGGGGAAAACTATTAGTTAAACTAATGTTTTATAGATATTTATTTTTGCAATTTTTAAATAAGCGCCGAGAGAAGGTTAAGAAGGAATCTTAGCTGAGTAAAGAAACCACGTAGTAGGGTTTTCTTCTAATAGCCCCTTCTTCACCCCCATTAATACAGGCCACTCGTCCAGTGATGCTCAACACGTGACCCTCACAGCTTTACATTGTTGTGATGAACGTGGGAATGTTGGTATTTTTAGGATTCCTATGCATGCCTTTGTTTCCCTCAGGGCTTTGCATTACTACGTACTGAGGGCTGCTCTCCACAAGGAAATTACATCCATATAGCTTGAAAAATCAACACCCCTGAGAGATGTAGCTACACTGACCTAACCCGTGTAGATGGTGCTAGATCAACAGAAGAATTCTTCCGCTAACCTAGCAATCACCTCTCAGGGAGGTGGATGACCTACGCTGATGGGAGAACCCCCTGTCGGCACGGGTAGAATCTATGCTTAACACACTATAGCAGCGTGTAGACATACCTGGTGTGTATCAGGAAGAGATGAGGTGTTTGACTCACATAGCAGACTGTTAATAACTCGCTTCCAACCAAGCTGAACAAAGTGGACATATCTGAAGGAGGATCTGGAAGAGACAATGGAAACCCCACAGACCAAGACGTTCACACTTAGCAAACAGCCAACAGGAAAATTTCCCTCCACCTCTCCGCAGAGAAGCAGAGCAAGACCTGAACTGGAGAACAAAGCAGAAAGGTGTCACGTGATGTGGCTGTGTTAAGAATGGAGCTCTCAGAGGAACAGGGGAGCTTTCAAAGGGACTAAAACAAAGAAAGGGAGACAGAGAGGAATCAAAGATGGTGCCTACAGCAGCATGGCTCATAGCTAGTCTGACCTCTGGCTTAGCCTTTGCTTCTCGATGCTAGCCTCGACACCGTCAGGTTCTGTATGCCAGGTGACTAATAAATTATTACCTTGTTTTGAGAAGGCTGCAATGTTGCTGCAAACACTTATTGAGAGCATTGTGCCCTGAAGGGGCAGAACAAATCTCATGCAGGAGTCTGGATCGGCAGGACAGGCTCCAGGGAGAGAAGGAGGGACAGCCTGTGCCCAAACGCCCAGTTTTGGGGTCAGGGAGGCTACGGGCCTGCATTGCAAAACTGTATGGTTCCTCAGGGTCCAGCACAATAAAGGGGTCATTCCTAAGGGACTGGTTCCCAGGCACAGCCCAGATCTTGTGGATCTAGGACAGTTGTGCTCTTGGAGGGGGACTGTGTTAGAAACAAACTATAACATTTGACTAGAATCGGAAACGTGTCCCTTGAGTCATTCCATTTTTAAGTTTGAGTGAGAGCTGATTTAAAACACTAGAGAGATGCAGTTAGGGGTAGCACCCCAAATGCCTCCCACCACTTCACCAGGAGCATGCTGAGCGGCTGGTTTCCCTTCTTTGCCATAGGTACTCAACAGCTCACCAGTTGGCTGGCTGCTACATCACAAGGGGAAGGAGAAAGTAGCTCTGGCTGCTCTTTTCCTTCCTTTAGGCTGTGAGAATTCTGCTAACACCTCGGCTGCCTCTGCCTGAGCCTCAGCCTAAGGGAGTGCGCCTAGCAAAGGATGGCTCCCTTACCCCACGCAACCATCCAGGGCAGCCCAGAAGAGGAAAAACTAAGAACCAATGGCCAGTTACTGGTTCCCAATTCTCTGCTCCAGCCCAAAGTTTGGCTGCTTTAAGTTATGCCTACTCAATGGTCTACTAAGGGATGTACACCGGCTGTGTACAGGTAGCTAGAGTGTAACGTGCTCCAACCAAGGAAATGTAAGAATTGACTATACCAGCTTTACAGTCACTGGAGACTTCTCACATATGGAGATAATCTCAGCAGGGGAACTTGTGGGGGCATGAATAGTGCAGTCGGAGCAGAATAGGGAAGAAAACATGCCACAAAGTATTGACTGTGGCTCCTTGACCTTTCTGAAATAATGTGTTTGGCCCTCAGGCTGAAGACGTTTGACACCACTGCTCTAACATCTGGGAAACTGAATGAAAGTTACCAAGGAAAGGAGAGAAAAGTTTTGCCATTAACATTTTGGAAAATCTATTAAGATTCCCTTTGCCTGATGCAACATGTCATTACAATCTCAAGTCACCTTAATTTAGGACAGTGTTTAAAAAATAACTGGTAGAACAGAACACTACAAATAATAAATCTTATGAAACACAGCCAGTGCCTTAATACTTAAGCTCTCAGAGTATATTGTCCATTCAAATTTATCAGATCCCAGGCAACAAAGCTAAAAAAAAGTACTTCCATCAACTTGCTAACTTAACCCTTTGAAAACTCTCAGCCAGATACATGAATATTTAAGAAACTCATCTGCAGTCTTGGTAACATTAGTGTTCCTGTTCTTATCTTTTGTTAGTTAGTTTTTGGTCTTGTAGCTGTGTTTGCAAACACGAACATCAGTATGAAAATAGCCTGTGTTATACATGCAATGTGTAGACTAGGAAGTTCTGTTGAACCTGGAAAATGTGCGCCCTTACTTTTTAACCAAAGTGTATTTATTTCAAATTTAATAAATGAGTCAATCTGAACAGCGAGCGGCATGTACAAATACATAAAAGACGTCCCCATTAAAGGCATTCAAAAACACCTAGATAAAACTCATCCCATCCTCCCATCAGTCCTCCCCCTACTTATGCATATGCAGTGAATTCAGAGTTAGCCTGGCCTGTGGCTAATGAAAGCAGAATCTAAAAGGCTTTTTAATCTGTTAATAAGGAGTTACCTATCCTAAGTAAGTCCTGCATCCCAAACACATTCCCTCCACACAACAGCAGCGTTGGAGTTGTGTTCTTAACCATGCAGCATTGGAAAAAATTTTGAAGCAAGAGTTGGCGGTTCGGGCTCATCCAAGTGTGCTCAGAGCTATATATTTCACCAACTAAAGGGATAAATAATTCACCCTGCACCTAACTATCCTTCAGATCATTCTCTTCAGAAGCCCAATATGCAACTGGGCTCCAAAGCAGTCGAAAGTGTCAGTGTGGCTAGGGGATAAGTAACCCCCTTATCTGATTCCTGAAGCCTCCACTGTAGAAGATAGTTAACAATGAGGTCCTTGCGAGCTGAAGAACTCTGCTAAATAAACAGTCAGCAAAATGGTCTACTCTGGCCTAACTAGTACCTAAGAGCTCTTTTCACATACAAGGCATATAACTCGAGTTCCCCAGGATAGCAATAGGCAAAGAGACAGAGTAGGGAGCCGTTTGAGATGCAAGGCCAAATACCGGTCAAAAAAAACTGGGATGTTGCCAAAAAGCACCTTGTCTTCAGAAGAGGGGAAAAGAAGGTATAAGATGAGTTAACCATTTCTGTCTGCAACTCCGAAACCCTCATCTCAAAGGGCAGGTCCATGGTTCTACCTCCCAATGAGAGATTAGAGCAGAGGTAGGCAACCTATGGTACATGTGCCGAAGATGGCATGTGAGCTGATTTTCAGTGGCACTCACACCGCCTGGGTCCTGGCCACTGGTCCGAGGGGTTCTGCATTTTAATTTAATTTTAAATGAAGCTTCTTATACATTTTAAAAACCTTATTTACTTTATATAACTAAACCAATGTTGTATGTATTATAGACTTACAGAAAGAGACCTTCTAAAAACGTTAAAATGTGTGACTGGCACGTGAAACCTTAAATTAGAGTGAATAAATGAAGACTCGGCACAGCACTTGTGAAAAGTTGCCGACCTCTGGACTAGAGCGATACAAACAGGAATGTCTCCAAAATGAGAAAGACCTTGCTAGGTCTTTGGCTATGAACCTGAGACAGCCAAGGATGCCCTACTGGAATGCCTAGGTACCTCCTGGATTTCTCTCTCTCGTGTCTTTGGGAATGCATTAAACCACACGATACACTGAACTGCAGCTGGATGAATGAGCAAAACCACAGGCTGTTCTCTCAAAGGGATGGCGGCATGTGACACTATCCACTCTGCAAAGAGTTCACTGGGAGGAAATGTGACAAACAGCTACTGCAACAAGAAGGTGCTGATCTAAGTCTTACATATTTAATCATTCATACCTGCAACATTTCACAGGGTACAGGTGCTATTTTCTTGGTTTAAAAGAATAGCGCACAATGAAAGAATTGCACTTTAAAGCGAAAGGATGATCACTGTGGCTCTGTATGTATAGACGATATTAAAGCAAATGCCATGAATTACATGAAAATCTGACACACTTTAAGAGCTGTCAAATTTTAAGCTACACTACTACAGAATAGCCCATGACAATTCTACTTCTGGAACTCACAGGAGAGTACTGCAGGCTCAGTTCTAAGGACTGGTTCCGAGTCTTTGGAGAGACCCTCCATGAAGAGACTAAGGGCGAGGAGCTGTCCAAGGACCTGCTGAAGAATATGGGGCTCACAGGAGGCTGCTACTGTGGAAACAGAGCAGCTTGGTGGAGCTGTGAATCAGTCAATAGACTTGTATATGGGGAGTTTCTTCTGGCACCAAGGATTATGACCAACTGGCTGCCTCTATGGTCCTGAATAGCCAGTTTGCCCAATAGCACATTCCAGTTCATGACAACTGAACTTACCACGTAAGAGAAAATTCACTTCTAATTTGCTTTCCCTCAGTAAGTTCTTCAGACACCCAAACACACCCACTGTCACACTCACTCACAGAAACAGACACCCTATAAAACTAATCAAGCCTCTGCTCCTACAGCTGGGAAGGAGGAAAATCTTGTTCCTAATTTTAAGTAGTTGGGAGGTGCTCTGATACTATGGTAATGGAGACCATGTAAGTGGGCAGATACACAAACCGACCCCACAGCTCCTACAGTTCTGGAACTCAGTTAAGCACTCCACACTTCAAATTTAAAGTACTAACTGCTTAATAATTTAACATTTAATTGCTATGAAGCTGGAGGATATCCAGTCTAATCAGCCAAAGATTGTTAATTTTTATTTCAAAACCAAAATATGAATTTTAAATGTAAAAAGCAACCTACTGTATGTCTGAATTTTGAATATTCCACTTTGAAGTTAGCAGTGAATGAAAAAAATTTTAAGTAGGGCATTTTGAATGGCTTGCCAGGCAGAAAGTTTTATCCTACACTTCTGAAAAATCTAAATATATCTACAGACATAAAACTTTCACAGCAATAACTCATTCCAGTGAAACACTAGGTTCTGTGCAGCAAAACTACAAAGGGAACAATAACGGATCTCTAAACAGCACATCCATAATAGACTGTCAGCACAGGTAACAGGACCATTAGGTAAGGTTACCTCACGCTTTCCATTATGGGACCCGGTTTTCAGGTGCTTACAGTTTTGCCAATCTTTAACTGCTCAGGCTGAAGTATTTCATGCTGCATCTGCTCAGGCTGATTTTTTCTTTTTTAAATAAAGTTTCAGCTAAATGGCTCTGCTGTTTCCAAGAATGAGATATGTTGTTTTGCTCATGTTAAAATAATTCTCACAACTGTTTCGCTGAGAAGCTCTAGCACTTTCACATTCTGTAGGAAGGAATTTAAATTTGGTAGGGGAGAGGCTGCCCTGGTGTCAGGGATATTCCTTAGGCTCTCTCCATGAAATACAATCCAAATTTGGCCAAAGTTATAAACGTCTGAAAAATCTCATGCACACATGCCCGGTAGAGGCTTGTTAGTTGGCAGCTAAATTCTCCAAAGATTCCACCTGCACTGAGCATGCTCCAACCCCTCACAGCTCTTAACTGCCAAACAGACAGCCAAGTGCCATCCTCACAAAGCAACGAAGCATGCTCCATGCCAAGGACGTAAGGGCTGACCAGGACTTTCCTGGCTGCTGGGAGCCACAGAACTAAGATCAGGGAGACACGTTCTGAAGTGCTCGTAATGCTCCCCTTGCTGGTACCCAAGCAGCAAAGAGGAAGCTGCCTGACAAATGCAAAGGGGTGAGTAAATTGGGAGAGGCTGGGAAAAGACAGGAAGAGGTGGCAGAATAGAGAAATATGGGCAGGAGCTGGGGAGGGGAATAGCCAAAAGTCCATGATGGGGTGGAGTGGATGGTGCAGAGGAGGGTAGCCACAGCTTTACAAAACCGTCAGGGAGAAAACAAGGGTATTTAAAGAAACATGAAGGGCGAGCTAGGGGAGCATGTGGTAGGTGAAATACTAAGAGTGAGGTGCAGCGAGCTAGGCCATGTGTGATGGCAAAGGGAAGGTAGGGAATTCAGAAGATGGAGAAGAGGTAGAACTGTGAACAGCTGGAGGCCAGGAGCACACAGCATTCCTCCTCCAGCCCCATAAACCAATAAACCTGATTATTTAGGCTAACTGGACTGCACCTCTGCAACTGTCTCTCTACTGGAAAACATGCCATGAATCATAACATGCTGTAACTATGCTGTTTTGTAATGATTTAGTACACACACTACAGAAGCATTAAGGATGAGACAAATACCTAGATAATCTCTCAATCCTCCCATACATAAATACTTTTTACAACTGTGAACTCTGATTTAATTAGGGGAGGAGCAGATGTTTGTTTCATGATACACTGGCCCTTTTTTACTTTTAAGTTTTCTATCACAACTTCAGTTCTCCGTCATGTTGGCTCCATTATACAAAACTCCTTGCCCCGCCCTTCCAACAACCAACAAAATCTAGAGGTTATGCAAGTGTTACACTTCTCTGTTTTTCTTATTTTCACGTACAGGTTGCTGCGTCCTCTGCTCTCTAGAGAGCAAGCAGAACAGTTTCATTGAGGTGTTATCAAGATTCTAGACCTCTTCTGGTTGGGAGGAAAAGATACCGAATTTGAAATAACATGGGAGAAACTAATTTCAAATGCAATATGCATAACACTCATTTATATAATCCACAGGGTTTTAGAGAACACACTAGAAACCCTGTAACTAATCAAAGATTCCCTTGCTTACACAGTCACTTGTTTTTCAAAAACTAGATACCTTTTCATTTAAAAGATAAGCAGAATGATTAGCTCTTAATATGGACTAATATGACCTGAAAACTGGTTTAAAATACTCATGTGAGCACAAAAACAACTTTATGTAACGTCTTGTACTCTCAGGTCATTTTATCCTGTGTGTTCCCACACGAAACCCACTAGCCATTCTCTTTCCTTATTCTGGAATAAGACCACAGCCTTCTCCATGCTCTTGACCCTGTACATAGTTACTTTTCTTCAACTTCAAGCGTTCCACTTCCTTTAAGAGCGCCAGCATGGAACCTTTCCCAAAACTTAGTCAAAACCCAGTCCAGTTTATATTACACAAAAGAAAAATGCATTCACAATAAGAGGGGAAAAAAGTAGCTTAAGCATATGCTTTAATAGGACATGAAAAGTCAGACAGCAAAAGCTGGCTCTAAGGTTTAAAGTACAGACAGACAGGATTACCTGTACCACATCCCTGTTGAGAATAGTCTTGTTTCTGATAGCATGTCAAGATTGTTGTATCCTTAAGCGTGCCACTTCTTCAAAGAAAGTGCATGCAACCATAGCAAATATAGCCCCAAAACAGTGAACATAACCATACTGGGTCAGACCAATGGTCCATCTAGCCCAATAGCCTGTCTGCCGACAGTGGACAATGCCAGACGCTTCAGAGGAATGAACCAAACAGCTGGTGACACCTTTCATCTGAATGTGTCACTTACAAAAAAAAGATTTAATTTTGTATCTGTGAAGTCCAAATAAAACCTGATTTCCCTCCTGTTCCCCCATTACCTAAACACTTCATTAAGTTATATAATCCAAGTATTCCTTTCCCCACCCACTCCAGCCTTTTATCATCCTCACGGAATTCTTTTGTTGTCCTGACATAGATAGATAAACTCAAGTATCAGAGGGGTAGCCGTGTTGGTCTGGATCTGTAAAAGCGCAAAGAGTCCTGTGGCACCTTACAGACTAACAGACGTATTCACCCACGAAAGCTCATGCTCCAATACCTCTATTAGTCTATAAGGTACCACAGGACTCTCTGCTGCTAGATAAACTCATGGCTGTTACTTCATTATTCACTCTCTCGAATACACAACCTTTTTGCATAAAACCCTTATTAACTGTCCTTGTGCCATGACTTGGTTACAGCTTGTAACCTCACAACTGTTTCCCCTCAGAGTCTTTTGCTTCCTAAAGACCATTATAGATCTCATTTCAGGAATACCTTTGAAAGTTTTAAATGAAACATAATGTCTTGGTCTTTGTCTTACAATTTTAAGAGTTCATATTACCCTTCACACAGGACATAATGGCAATACTAATCATCTTAAATTTAAGGTTGAAAACGTAACTACCATAAAAATTTCTTCCCTGTGACAGCTTCTCCATTACACACATACCCTTTAGATCTCGATTCCTCCCCATAATCTAAGTTGTATGAGTCACTAAAAATGGATAAAGACATACTGAGACCACCTGTTAAAGAACAGGAAGGTCTGTCCATTTGGGATAACAGGCTGTCTAATCTCCTTTCCCCCTTCACAGCAAATCAAGGTGTGGAATGTTTTAGATTGAAGAAATGTTTGGAAGTATTGTGGGACAATCATAACAATAGAGCTATGTGGCAGCAAACAGGGATGACTGTTGTATTAATAAACTTCAGCCAGGATACAAGCATGTGTGTTACATCAAACTGCACTCTTGGCAGATGTGAAAAAAAAAACCTTTTTAACACAACGTAAGGGACCTGACCTTGCTACTATTAGATTTAACTGCGCACCACAAACTTTTGTTTCATTGCTTGGGCAGTTGGCTAGGTGGTGTACTCTCCACATGTTGAGCCCCTTCTGGCTGTAACAGGTGGAACAGACCCAGTCTATCACTGGAACGCAGTCAGTCTGTATTAGAATCATACTGTGTTTGCCAGGATACAGAATGTCCAACAAAGAAGAAAACAAAGCAATATTCCTTCCTGAGTTATCTTCTGAATTAGTTTGTTTTGCACATCACACCCTTGCTTGTAAGTTTATTACACCCCCCCCCCCAAAGATATGAACAGAAAATATAAAAAGTGTGAGACTGTATCTATTACCATCAGACATATCTTTTCCTTATAAAATTAAGGACACACTGGGCTTAAAATGAAGTGCCTAAAACCACCTGGGAAATGTAGGTATCTAGCACAACCATTCACTTTGTGTCACTCTCACTTCTATGATGCTCTCTTAGATACCCATAAGAACATCGCAGAGGGAGAGGGGAAAAAGGGAAGAAATCAACAGAAAAAAAAATTTGAAACTATGGGGTGTGAACCTCATCCCCGCTCTGGTCCCTGTACACCAGGTAAAGGAGCTCTGCAGGCGCTCCGGAACTGGCTGGTGGAGAATTTCCCAGTTGCATGAACTGAGGAAAATAGCAATAACTAACTTCCTCAAGACAGCCAGCAAGCTCCGGCATAGGAGCGGTGTTGGGGACAGGAGGGGACATATTAGGGGTGGGAGAAGAGCCTGCACCAACTATGAGGATTTTCAGGTGGCACACACTGCAGAGCAGAACGTTAGTAGCCTGTGGTGGGTACACTGAAAAGTAGAGCAACTCTCAGATCTGTCCCCCTGAAAGTCATTCCAGCCTCTGCAGCAGCCCAGAGTCTAGGAAGTGTAAAGTTGATCTTAAACCCACCTCAGCCTCACATTCTGCCTGAGCTGCAGGTTCTGATTCATGGCTCTAAGAGACACCACAGAACCTCACCCTTAAAAATATTTGAAGCCAATGGCAGGAAAAGTTTACTTTCCTTCAACTCATCTCCAAACTGGGTTGGCCTAAAAATTCTTCATTTTTTTAATCGGCCTTGCTGAGGAGCAGCACGTTCTAGTCCAGGGGTCAGCAACCTTTCAGAAGAGGTGTGCTGAGTCTTCATTTATTCACTCTAATTTAAGGTTTCGCGTGCCAGTCACACATTTTAATGGTTTTTAGAAAGTCTCTTTCTATAAGTCTTTAATATATAACTAAACTATTGTTGTATGTCAAGTAAATAAGGTTTTTTAAATGTTTAAGCAGCCTAATTGAGAATTAAATTAAAATGCAGAGCTCCCCAGATCAGTGGCCAGGACCCAGGCAGCTCGTGTGCCGTGCCATAGGTTACCTACCCCTGTTCTAGTGTGATTCCTGTTGTTGTTCTGAGTACTTTTATCTTGGTGGAAGAATTACATGACAAACAGCTTTTATAACAGAAGTCCCACATTGAAATATACAGGAAAAAGGCACATCTACCCTCAGAAAGGCCCTTGAAAAATATACAGAAACTTCCAAATAAATTGCTAGGAATTATAACCTTCTCTTTCCTATTCTAGGGATCAATTCTCAACATGCCACTGACACCAACACATACACTATAACTCACTGAAGGACAATAACATTAGTGCTGTACACTGCAGTGACAAATATAATTTTAGGTCACAGTCCTCCATGAGTTATGCACATGGTTCATTTTACTCACAGTGAGTAATCCCATTGACTTCAGTGGGACTATTTGTGTGTTCAACATTAAGGAACACATGCTTATGTCTTTGCAGGACTGGTGCCTTACAAAGTCTACAGACACTTACATAAACCTGCACTATACAATCAGAATGTTTATAACACCAAAAAGATAATTCACACAAACATTTTTACAATTTAGTGTACCCTAAAGGACCCTGGGTACCTCTTTCAAAATGCTTGCTATATACAATATACAAAGTTAGGTAGGTATTCAGCGATGGTGAGCAATGAAGGATTAGCTGTCTGGTTCCTTTTACTGCTCAGTCATTCAAACATGGGGAGGGGGGAGGAGGCCTGAGTTTGTTTTTAAAAGGAGTGGAAGTGCTATTAAAAAAAGAAGTACTATTTTCCAGGGATTTAGAGTGGAGCCCAGAGCAGCTCCAGAGCAGTGGAAGCTGCAGGTTTTTGGCTGGAGCTGGAGCACAGCTCCAAAGCCCTGCTATTTTTAGGCTATAGCTGGACTCCACTGAAACTCACTTTCAACCTTAATTTTTTTTGCTTGTGAATATATACATGTCACAAACTACCCAAGGGGTGACCCATATTGTTATTGCCATTTATTGGACCCTTAACCTGTATTTCATTTCCTCTGTCATAAAATCTATTTTATAAATATTACAAAAATATGAAGTTACTTTATAAAAGAAATAGTTCATAAAATTTTACATTTATAAAGTATACCTGATTCTGGCCACTGGCATATATTCAGTTCAATTCAAGAGCAATGTTGATGATTTGGAGAGGGTTCTGAGAAGAGCCATCAGAATGATTAAAGAATTAGAAAACTGCCTTATAGGCTATAGACTCAAAGAGCTCAATCTATTTTAGCTTAACAAAAAGAAGGTTAAAATGTGACTTAATCACATTTTGTTCCCTATAAGTAGCTACATAGGGAACAAAAATATTTAACAGTGGCCTCTTCAGTCTAGCAGAGAAAGATACAACATGATCCAATGGTTGGAAGTTCAAGTTACACAAATTTAGACTAGAAATAAGATGTTCGATTTTTAACGCTGACTAATTAACCATTAGAACAATTTAGCGAGGGGTCATGGTGGATTCTCTACAACTGATTTTTTTTTTTTTTAACTCAAGACTGGATGGGTTTCTAAAAGATTTGCTCCAGGAATTATTTTAGGGAAGTTCAATGGCCTGCATTATACAGGACAGATAATCACAACAGTGCCTTCTGGCCTTGGAATCTATTAAACTATTTCCTCTGGGTGGATAAAAATCAATGATTTGGGGGGTGAATAAAAACCAGCTTTTTAAAAATTTTTGTTATTTAAATTATATTGAGTTTTTCTTTTTAAATGTAAACCTGTTTAAAAATGAAATCTGAACTTAATACAAAATGTGCTAAGGCATAATCTCTTTAAAAATTAAATAAAAAATAAATATACTGAACATGAGCCTCTACCAAAAACCTTGAGTTAAAGGCTGCTTTTGTATATCAAAAAAAATTATGTGAAAAACTTCCAACTTTTGAGGTCAAGCTTTAAAAATATGGCTCAATGTAGTAGTAAATAAGCAATATATCATTCACCATTTTCCTACATACTACAAATTTACAATAAGAATCTGAAAATATTAAGCTAATTGCTTAAATAAATATATATAGTTATAGCGTATGCTCCAGGAAACAAAATGATGTACCAAATCTAGTGTAAAGGCTCTATTCAGTTGTAAATCAACAAGTTTTAATGGCTGTATCAACTAATGAAAGTACACCTTTCTTTTGAAGATAACTGAAGTACAAATGGAAAAGTTGATTAAATTGATGAATTGAAGTGAGGCTTTCTACTTGATTTAAATCATGATTGCAATATCAGGTTGATTTAAATCAATCCACCCCACTTTCACCTGGATTCCACTGTATTAAGTTCATCTCATTTTCAAAGTTTCATAAAAGTCAGGCATTCCAAATATTAAAGGCTCAATTCTACTGTTCCTATATGAGTAAAATTCCTATTGAGTCCAGTGGGATTTTTGTCTTTACAAGGACTGCAGGTTCAAGCCCTTATGGCCACATTTCAGAGATTATGATCTCTTCTCTCTACAAGTCTCAGTACAAACTTTAAAACCAACCAGTAAGTCCTTCCTTGGAAAGCACAGTCCCTGGGGTAGAATAAAATGTCTTTACGACTTCACATTTCTATTCTAGTAGTGTCTGAAAATGTCCAGGGTTCCTATTTAAATTCCCTCAGCAGTTTCTACTCAGTTTCTGGACAATTTAATGTTTAGGATGGTGCCCACAGTAACAATGGTATGAGAAAATTTCAGCACAATAATCATTTACAAAGCTTTCAAAGCACATTTTACATGGGTGAAAAAAATTTACTTCTCTGAAATTACAGACAGGACTTGAGTTTCTTTCTTGAACACAAACAATGTTGTTCATTGCTAAACTATAGCTTTACATGTGCTATAAGCAATGTTTAAACTCTAGGTCCTTTAGTCTAGTGATACCATGTATGCTCTCTCAGTAAGATTGTGAAACTTGCATTAAGCTGCAATTACTGCAATAATGCCAGAAAGTCTTTCCTAAGGGAATAGTATAGCAAGTACTTTGCAGCTGTAACCACAACTACCAAACTGTTTTGATCATGGAAAGCTTAAGTTGGTGTTTGTTATTCACCAAAATGCATTATCAATATGAATAATTAAACCATTCCCAGGACTAGATGTTCCCCATTTCCACTGAGATTTGACCATACAGACTTTAGTATTGGTTCCTTAGAAAACTGACTCTTTTTAGCTTACTTTAACCTCTCTACCTTCATCTGTAGTATAAGGAAAGTGGGACAGATGTTGCAAGTTGCTTACTACAATTGTCTTTTTTTCACCTCTGGAGATGTGGATTCAAACGTTACCTATACCTTCATCTGTAGTATAAGGAAAGTGGGACAGATGTTGCAAGTTGCTTACTACAATTGTCTTTTTTTCACCTCTGGAGATGTGGATTCAAACGTTACCTAAAGTCACAAGAATTGTTTTGTAATCTTAAACTGGTCCTTAAGACATTTAAAAAAAACACCAAACCCAACACACTACAGGTAACATTTTCAAAGCTGTCGAAGACACTTAGTTACAAAACTCCCATTAATTTTGATGGGAAGCAGGGAGCTGAGTCCTCTAGCTGGCTTTGGAGGAAAAATCTCACTCCCACATGACTTGTCATAAGTAACAGGAAGTTAAGACCAACCCCTACAATGGATTAAGGAGGAGTACCACAGAATCCAAAGTAGTCCTAACAATGAGGAGTCCTTGTGGCACCTTGGAGACTAACAAATTTATTTGGGCATAAGCTTTCCTGGGCTAAAGCCCACTTCATCAGATGCATAGAGTGGAAAATACAGTAGCAGGTATATATACACACAGTACATTAAACAGCTACCACTCTGAAAGTAGTCCTAGCCAATCTTTCCTAACCAGAAGGTGAACTCTAGAAAGAAACTTTGAAAGATGAGGGGGAAGAGAGATGGTCCTCTGGACTCCTACAAAGGCACAGAAAGCTCCTCAGTTGGGAAAATACACATCTAGTAGTCTTCTCTACACTCCTAACACAGGTAATTCAGACCCTACCATTCACCTTTTACAGACTCCTGTGGCAAACATCAAATTCACTATCTACCAAGGAAACGTTACAGAGTGTCTCAAAAGACTCAGCCAAATGGGACACCATGTTCAGATATCCTATTGATGGGCACTTTCCAGAGAGGCATACACAAAGACTCTAAGCCACCAGACTCATCCATGTACATTACAACTAAAAACCTTAAATTTTAGTCAAGTATTTCATAATTACTATGCAAGTATACTAACTACATTGGTCATCTTACATGTGTTCTGGGGAAGAAATGGTGTATTAAACTATTACCTAAGCATGAAGCTGCAAAGTATATCAAAACAATATTTCATAAACATATTTGAAATCAGAATACTTAAAATATATTTTCCTTTTTTAAAATCTGTACAGATTCCCTGCATAACATATGCAAAAAAAAAGTGCCAGTTCAGAATAGCAAATTTCAGCCCAAGATGGATATCTACAGACAACTTTAAAACTCCAGAAAATAAGAGACAACAGAAACTGAAGAGAGTTGGTTTGTAAACTTCTTTTCCTCCCAGTATTCTGATAGCCAGATCTTCAGGAAACAGCGAAGAATTTGTAGTAATGGAAACATCTCTCCAATCTTAGTGCTATATTCCAGTGATTGCTACCAATATTCTGTTTATTATACTAAGCAATATGGCCTCTACATTTTATCCCCACTCTCCATTGCAACTTCCTTAGTTGGACAGACAAATCTCCATGTTAAGGCACAAGTTATTTCAAATAAAAAGAACTGTCCCCTTATAGACTTTGTATCAGACATAAACAATCCAAAATATTTAAATTTACCAGAACACATTCCATGTGTTGTGAAAATCAAAGGCGGGAGGGATACTTGGACCACTTTCCAATTTGTTAGGAAATGTTCACTGGATTTAAATCTTACCCAATCAGTTCATAAAATATAAGGCAGTTTTCAATTTTACTTTTGTTGTTTAATAGCTCAGCCCGATGTCACTGTATAATATACAGTATTTTGTTCTTATTGATAAATTTTAACACTGAGATGCTGAAAGCAATACAATGTCCACAGGGGTATTCAGAACCTACTGACAAACAAACCATGAGCTAAAAGGTTTCTTACCATGATCTTGCTTACCCATTGCACTTAGATAATGATTAAAGGCTTGACAAGGGGGACTTGGAGTCTGCGTGGACTTGTCGCAACTCATAGGCGCAGGACTCCTGTCTGTGTCGAAAGAGAAATACCCACTGGAGGATCTAGACAGCAGTGAGGATCTTCTTACAAAGATGAAAAGTGGGGATCTGGTAGCAAATGGACTGGGGCTACTGGGTGGTGCAAATGGTCCCTGAGGGCTGCTGGGCGAAGAGCTCCCTGAGGGCTGCTGGACGAAGTCCCCCTCACCTGAATGATTACCTTGATACTGTGTTTGTATAGAGGTAGGGGCCCCAGGTCTAAGATGCTGAGGTTGACTTGGCCTTTCAGTTGACTGAAACTGTCCACCTTCTCTGTCGCACTCTGAATTTAGATCAGAAGGTTGCTTTGCCATTTGGTCTTTTTCCTGCAAAGAAAGAAGGTGACATTATGAGTAGGCTTTCCAGGTTCTATTATAATACTGTAATATCTAATAAGTTTTGCAATAAATTCTCAACGTCCTTATTTACATTGTTAGAATTCTAGTAGTATTGCATATGCCTTTCAGCTTACATTCTTCTAGCTTTTTAAGTACTCACTTCTTTCCCTACACCCTAAACACAATCAGGTGCTATCAGATCTATGGGTAGTTTCCTGTCCACTGTTTCCACCCCTCCTAGGATACCTGCATCTAAAGTATAAACCGTGAAAAGCCTTTGTCCAAACAAAAGGAATTTCATTTTAAAGTGGAATTTGCCAGCCAGGCCATTATGCTTCAAATCTATATGAAGCTTTGATTCAGTAAATTAAAAAAAGGGCAATAAGCTCTGATTTCCTCAAGTGATTAAATAAAAGGATCGGATACTGTGCTGAAATGCAAGAGTATCTGCAGTGATTGTGCAGAGCCTCCTGGCCACGTTCCCTGCTCCAGCCCCATTGTTCTATCTAATGTGCTGATCACAGCAAGTCTGGAGGAGCTTTGGCAGCAGCAATCAGTTGTAGTACGTGCGTCACAATAGAGTTTGTAGATTGCACAGAGCTGGCTCTCCTTCACCCCCGCCCCCCTTTTAATGCTAACTCAACAAATCCTCCTTCCTACTACAAACTTCAAGGGAGAGGGGAGTAGTAAAACGTCAGCTTGAAAAACACTGCAACTTCCCCACCCAAACAAAGCAATATCGCTTTGTGAAAAATGCCCCGGAGACAACCACACTAACATGCACACACACACAGCCCAAACCCACAACTACAGCCTTTAGTACACAATGTCTACGCGAATCCAGCGCCGCACTTCCTAAAACAACACACTCCAGACTCATCTTTTCTTTTCCTTTTGTTTGTTTGTTTGTTTGGGGGGGGGGGGGAGAGCTGTACATTATACTGCAAACTCGCCCAGGAAAAACGCTCCGGGACCGCACGACTTCCTGCTGCTGCGCTGGGGCGATCCCGGCCGGGGGCGACAAGCAGGAACCGGCAGGAGCGACGCAGAACCCGACCCGACCCGAAGCACGGCGGGGCAGCGCAGCAGCCCGGGGCCGCCCCCCGGCCCGGCTCGGCCCGGCGGGGGAGCACAGGAGGGGACCCCCGACCAGCCCAACAAAGGGAGGCGAGGGAGCCAGCGGGCAGCGCGGCCACACAAAGGAGCCGCGGGGGCAGCGCCAGAGGCCCCGTCCCGCCTCACTCACCTGTTCGGCACCCGCCTGCTCGCCGGAGAAACGAAACCGCCCCCGCGCCCGCTGCCACGCGCCCTCCCCGCGGGACCCCGCCGTGCGCCCGCTCGGCCGCGCTCGCAGTGCCGACTGCCCAGCCGCCGGCCGGGGAGGGCGCTCCCGCCCCGCACGCAGCGCCCGCGGCCGCCATGCCGCCAATCCGGGCGCGGCGGGGGCGGGCCGCTCCGCCCCCTCCCCCCGCGTGAGGCCACTGTTTACAAACCGGCAGCCAGGCGCGCGCGCGGCCCGCCCGGCCCTGCTGCCCGCGCGCCTCTTCCCCTCGGGGCGGGGCGGGCCGTGCCCCCCCCCCAAGCGAGAGACCCCCGCACCGAGCCCCCGCCCAGAGACACCCGCACCGGTCCCTCAGCGCCGCCCCCTCCGCCCAGAGACACCCCGAGAAACCCCCTCAGCGCCGCCCCCCCCGAGACACCCGCACCGGGCCCCTCAGCGCCGCCCCCCCCGCCCAGAGACACCCCCAGAAACCCCCTCAGCGCCGCCCCCCCCCCGCCCAGAGACACCCGCACCGGGCCCCTCAGCGCCGCCCCCCCCCCAGAGACACCCGCACCGGTCCCTCAGCGCCGCCCCCCCCCCGCCCAGAGACACCCGCACCGGGCCCCTCAGCGCCGCCCCCCCCGAGACACCCGCACCGAGCCCCTCAGCGCCGCCCCCCCGCCCAGAGACACCCGCACCGGGCCCCTCAGCGCCGCCCCCCCCCCGAGACACCCGCACCGAGCCCCTCAGCGCCGCCCCCCCGCCCAGAGACACCCGCACCGGGCCCCTCAGCGCCGCCCCCCCCCGAGACACCCGCACCGAGCCCCTCAGCGCCGCCCCCCCGCCCAGGGACACCCGCACCGGGCCCCTCAGCGCCGCCCCCCCCGCCCAGAGACACCCGCACCGAGCCCCTCAGTGCAGCCCCCCCCCGCCCGGAGACACCCGCACCGAGCCCCTCAGCGCCGCCCCCCCCCCGCCCAGAGACACCCGCACCGGGCCCCTCAGCGCCGCCCCCCCCGCCCAGAGACACCCGCACCGGGCCCCTCAGTGCAGCCCCCCCCCCCGCCCGGAGACACCCGCACCGAGCCCCTCAGCGCTGCCCCCCCCCCCGCCCAGAGACACCCGCACCGAGCCCCTCAGCGCCGCCCCCCCCCCGCCCAGAGACACCCGCACCGAGCCCCTCAGCGCCGCCCCCCCCCGCCCAGAGACACCCGCACCGGGCCCCTCAGCGCCCCCCCCCGCCCAGAGACACCCCCAGAAACCCCCTCAGCGCCGCCCCCCCCCGCCCAGAGACACCCGCACCGGGCCTCTCAGTGCAGCCCCCCCCGCCCGGAGACACCCGCACCGAGCCCCTCAGCGCCGCCCCCCCCCGCCCAGAGACACCCGCACCGAGCCCCTCAGCGCCCCCCCCCGCCCAGAGACACCCCCAGAAACCCCCTCAGCGCCGCCCCCCCCCGCCCAGAGACACCCGCACCGAGCCCCTCAGCGCCGCCCCCCCCCGCCCAGAGACACCCGCACCGAGCCCCTCAGCGCCCCCCCCCCCGCCCAGAGACACCCCCAGAAACCCCCTCAGCGCCGCCCCCCCCCGCCCGGAGACACCCGCACCGAGCCCCTCAGCGCCCCCTCCCCCGGAGACACTCGCACCGGGGCCCTCAGCGCCCCCTCCCCCGGAGACACCCGCACCGGGGCCCTCAGCGCCGCCCTCCCCCCCCCGCCCAGAGACACCCGCACCGAGCCCCCGCCCGGAGACACCCGCATCGGGCCCCTCAGCGCCGCCCCCCCCCCGCCCGGAGACACCCGCACCTGGGCCCTCAGCGCCGCCCCCCCCCGCCCAGGGACACCCGCACCGGGGCCCTCAGCGCCGCCCCCCCCCCGCCCGGAGACACCCGCACCTGGCCCCTCAGCGCCGCCCCCCCCCGGCCAGAGACACCCGCACCGGGCCCCTCAGCGCCGCCCCCCCCCCGGAGACACCCGCACCGGGGCCCTCAGCGCCGCCCCCCCCCGCCCGGAGACACCCGCACCGGGGCCCTCAGCGCCGCCCCCCCCCCCCAGGGACACCCGCACCGGGCCCCTCAGCGCCGCCCCCCCCGCCCAGGGACACCCGCACCGGGCCCCTCAGCGACGCCCCCCCCCCGCCCAGAGACACCCGCACTGGGGCCCTCAGTGCAGCCCCCCCTCCCAGAGACACCCCCACAATCCCTCTGTGCAGACCCCCCCTCCCAGAGACACCCCCACAATCCCTCTGTGCAGCCCCCCCTCCCAGAGACACCCCCACAATCCCTCTGTGCAGACCCCCCCAGCTCTAGCACCACAGCTGCCCAGCGCCCCAACATACGCAGCCCTCCCTGCCCCCCATTGCCCAGCGCCCCCCACCGGGCCGGGAGAGGCGGGGATCGCTCGCAGCTCCGGGGGAGGCAGCCCCGAGAGCCCGCACGGGAGCCCGACTCCTGGGCGGCGAGCCCCTACAGACCAGCGGGACCCGCGGGCGCGGGGAGGCTGGGAGCTGGCCTGCCCCTGCTGCGAGGGGCACACTCGGCCCCTGGACAGGCCGAAGCCCCGTTTGGACAGCCCAGACCCAGCCATGTGGGCTGGTTAGGCCGGTCCGTGTGCAGGAGTCTGTGCCGGCCGTGCGGACAGGCCAGACCCCGTGGTGTGGACGGGTTAGACCGGTCTGCAGAGGAGTTAGATCGGTATCTGCAGGGAGCTCTGTGCCGGCTGTGAGGCCAGTCCCGCCCCGGCAGTGTGGACAGGTCAGAGCCAGATCCCACCCTGTGGAGGGGTTAGATCGGTACCTGCGGGGGGCTCTGTGAGGCCAGTCCCGCCCAGCCCGTGCAGACAGGCAGACCCTGCGGTGTGGACGGGTTATACCGCTCAGTGTGGACAGGCCAGACCTGGCCCCGTAGAAGGGTGAGATCGGTATCTGCGGGTAACTCTGTGCGGCCATGTGGACAGGTCAGAGCCAGACCCGGCCGTGTGAAGGGGGTTAGACCGCTCAGTGTGGACAGGCCAGAGCCAGACCCGGCCGTGTGGAGGGGTTAGCTCGGTACCTGCGGGGGGCTCTGCGCCGGCTGTGAGGCCAGTCCCGCCCCGGCCGTGTGGACAGGCCAGAGCCAGACCCGGCTGTGTGGAGGGGTTAGACCGCTCAGTGTGGACAGGCCAGAGCCAGACCCGGCCCTGTAGAGGGGTTAGCTCGGTACCCGCGGGGGGCTCTGCGCCGGCTGTGAGGCCAGTCCCGCCCCGGCCGTGTGGACAGGCCAGAGCCAGACCCGGCTGTGTGGAGGGGTTAGACCGCTCAGTGTGGACAGGCCAGAGCCAGACCCGGCCCTGTAGAGGGGTTAGCTCGGTACCCGCGGGGGGCTCTGCGCCGGCTGTGAGGCCAGTCCCGCCCCGGCCGTGTGGACAGGCCAGAGCCAGACCCGGCTGTGTGGAGGGGTTAGACCGCTCAGTGTGGACAGGCCAGAGCCAGACCCGGCCCTGTAGAGGGGTTAGCTCGGTACCCGCGGGGGGCTCTGCGCCGGCTGTGAGGCCAGTCTCGCCCCGGCCGTGTGGACAGGTCAGAGCCAGACCCGGCTGTGTGGAGGGGTTAGACCGCTCAGTGTGGACAGGCCAGAGCCAGACCCGGCCCTGTAGAGGGGTTAGCTCGGTACCCGCGGGGGGGCTCTGAGCCGGCTGTGAGGCCAGTCCCGCCCCGGCCGTGTGGACAGGTCAGAGCCAGACCCGGCTGTGTGGAGGGGTTAGACCGCTCAGTGTGGACACGCCAGAGCCAGACCCGGCCCTGTAGAGGGGTTAGCTCGGTACCCGCGGGGGGGCTCTGAGCCGGCTGTGAGGCCAGTCCCGCCCCGGCCGTGTGGACAGGCCAGAGCCAGACCCGGCTGTGTGGATGGGTTAGACCGCTCAGTGTGGACAGGCCAGAGCCAGACCCGGCCCTGTAGAGGGGTTAGCTCGGTACCCGCGGGCGGCTCTGCGCCGGCTGTGTGGACAGGTCAGACTGGCCAGACTGCGAGCGTGGCAGGAGGGAGGCAGTGGTGCCGGAGAGCTCGCCGCAGCGCCCGGGGAGGGCCGGCGAAGCGGGCCGCGCACCCCTCGCTCCCTGGGGGTCTCTGGTTCCTTGCGCCGGGACAATCTGGACGCTAAGGGGCCCGCGGAGAAGCGCTCCAGTCACGGCGGCGGCGGCCGGGGAAATGCCCCGGGCGGAAAAGCAAGGGGAGTAGAAGCCCTGGGCGGGACAGAGGGCGGCGGCGGTGCCTCTGGGCTCCGTGCGGGGCAGAGCGGGGCGGCTGCCCCCGCTCCGTCCTGCCCCGAGCTCGCCGGCGCCGGAGTTTCCCGCAGGAAACCATCGCCGGTGTATCGCGGTGCGAAGGCTGCACCAAGCTGCGGGCGAGCAGCGCGCTCCGCGGACCTGCCTTCGCCGCGGGAAACCCGGACTGCGCAGAGCCGGGCCACGACAGCGGAGTGGGTGCCCGCCACCCTGCGAGAAATGGCTGTGCGCCCGGGGCCGCGACACCCGGAGCCGGCAGAGCGGGCGTGGGAAGGGCTCCTCCGCTCGGCTCCGCTCCGCTCCCCGGAGTCTGCCAGAGAACAAGCGGAGGGGCCCGGCGAAACCGAACTGCCGAGCGCCGTGGCGAGCCCCGTCCGGGGGTGCGCTGGGCGCGCTGCGTCGCGTCCCCTCCCCGGTGGCTGCACACCCCCCGACCCTGCTGGGCTCCCCAGCGCTGCTCCCGGTCCGCCGGAGCCAGCCCCACTCACCTGCCTGCGGCCAAGCGCCACATGCCTGTGAAATCCCCCCCAGCGCGGGCACAGCCACCCCCGCCGGAGCGCCGGGCTGTTTATCCAGGCACTGCGGAGAGCGCCGACCCGCCACCGCCACCAAGCCCAGCTCCCGCCCCTGGCCAAACCCCGATCGCGACGCGTCTGCTTCATCCACTAGCGTTTGTTTGTTCCGCATGCACAACAGACGGCCCTGCCCCGTAGCGATCCTGCCGCTAACGTGGGCACATGGCGGGCTCGGAAACCAAGTTTTCTCCACTCCGCGGGACGGACTGAGGGTTCTTGTGCCTCCTCCCGCACGAGCTCGGAAGCGGCAGGGGCCAAATGCGAGCCAGAAGGAAAGAGCCGCGGACAGTCCGACGCTGCCTGTCTGCATCCAGCCGTTCGCGAGCAGCGAGAGGCGCTCACCTTCTGCACGGGAGAATCGTGTGATGTTCGGAGCACAGGCTCGTGCAGCCACTCCCGGGTGCCGGCCTCTCTAGGTTTCCTGAGCTGACTGGGTGTCTGCTCTCGAGTCTAAACTCCAGCTGCCTCTCGTCTTCACGGCGCTTGCCGACAAGGGCTGGGAGCGGGACTGACTCATCTCAGGCACCCATCAGATGCGAGAGACCGAGCTGCGATCTCCTCTGCCGGGCAAGGAGCCCCTCCACAAGTCTCATGGGCACTTCGGTGGACAAGGCATCTTCACGGCCAAGACAAGAGCAAAGGTTCGGATGATTACGGGCTGTCCACCACCCGCTCCTGCTGCAGCCAGGCTGAAATGCCCCCGTGCCTCCCGGCTATGGCAGCCGGGGAAAAGCGGTGTCACCTGTAAACAGCTGAACGGGTCCTCAGAGCGTTCTCCGCTCCGAGCCCCGTGAGCGTGCGGGGTGCGGCTCTTCTCTAAAACCCGGTCCAGCTTCACGGATCTGCTACCTAACTAAACCAAACTCCCAAGCCGGCACAAGAGGCTAGCGAGACGTGTGTTTTCGCTTTGCCCATGAAATTCTCTTCTTAAATAACGTCACTATTTTAAACTAAAACATTCAGCAATCTATATTTATTTGAGGAAACATCTGGGGCGGGGAGAAAGGATGGTAAACTGCCTAATTTTACCTTCCTTGAATATTTTGCGTAACGCAGTTCTAAAAATGTACATTAAAAAAACCTTCAAACACTTTTATAAACAAGCTCCAAAGATATTTCAATTTAAAGGCAAAGGAAGATCAGATCGAAAGCTTGAATACAGACTTCTATCAGCTTTCAGTCGTTACCACAATCCCTTTTGTGAGTTAAGTTTGGAGTAAGTCACAATTCACTCAAAGGCTTCACTTTCTAACTAGTCAGAGAGAATAGAGAGAACGGGTTGGTGGTCAGAACATACATTTCAGTACAAGTTTTAAGGTCCTTGTGGTCAGGAATCCAAGGACTCCTATTAACGCTGCCTTCTACCTTGACAATTTCTGCAGAAATTCCCTATTTCACTTCCCAGGGATTCGTAACTTCCTTAACAAATGCATATTATATATTTGAAAACAATGAAATATTTATACAGCTTTTGTATAGCTAGTTTCCCACAATAATGTGCACACTGTGGACTTTAATGACACAATTCTGGAGTTAGTATTTTATGTAACAGCTCTAATATTAATAAGCTGAAAAAAACTTTCATATTGACAGTTTTTATTTAACCATGAAAATCTTAAGTTACAATATGATTTGCATGTACAATCATAATGTTATTTTGTGGTAAGCATCTCAGAAGTGCACTTTTGCAGTTGAGGACTGAAGACCACAGCTTCCTTTACAACACAGTCCAGCCAAACGCGTTTCATGCACTATTAGCACACAGGTAAAGGTAAATCAAAACATTTCACTGGAGAAAAATACATGTAAAATCAAAAAGAATATTCATATGTCTTATTTTTGATGCTGTATATATTACTTCTTGTAAAGCTAAGTCATTCAGAGTGGTGAAAGCTCAAATCATTATTAAAATCTCTGCTTATTATCTCTAGATTTATTGCATTCAACTTTTTAAATGTCAGTCACTTGATAAATTAAATGGATTAAGTGTTCGGTATTATTGCTAACATTAATCTGCTAGGCCTAGGGATACAAAGGGTATGAGTTACAGATGTTGACTCCTACATGTGGTCATGTACATTGTGTACATTTTAGAAAAAATATTTTAATTGTTTTGTCTATTTTCCTATGATTATACTATTCATAATCACAATACATTTTTGGGGAAGAGGGGAGAAAAAGAAGGGAAGGATGGTATTTTGGTTAAAGCCACAAGAATAGCAGTCAGGACAATTGGATGAGATCCTGCCCCATAAAAGTCAGTGGCAAAATTCCCATTGACTTCCAAGTATTTCACCCCAAAATGTTATTCTAGGCTCTGCCGCACACTTCCTGTGTGACCTTTAGTAAGTCATCATGTCTCCATAGCATAGTTTGCAGAACAGAGATGATACATACTACTGCCCTGTTAATAAACAGTTACACTTTACTTAGGAGCTTTGAGGCTTAATTTATTAATATTCATCAGTGCCTTGTTAGAAAATGCTAAACTGGAACTTTTCCGGCAGCAAGGTTCAGAAGGACCTAGCCAACCTAGATGAAGGAACAACATGATAGCAGATTACATTCAATATTGATAAAGAAAACATGTTAGGAGGTATAAGGAACAGGGTGAAGAATGCCCTTATATAAACCAATGGTATGCCCTCATCTGGAATATTATGTGCAATATTGGTCACCCCATATCAAATAGGATATTGCAGAATTAAAGAAGTTCAGAAAAACGCAATAAGAATTTTTATCTGAGAAAGGCAACAAATAAGAGGGGACTTGATAAAAGTATATAAAATAGTGGTTGGTCTAGAGAAGGCAGATCAGGTGCTTCTGTTCTCCCTGTGTTGTAATACAGGAATAAGAAGACATGCAATGAAATTAAAAGGTGTCTAATTGATAGAAGGAAATTACTTTTTTACGTAATGTGTAATTGGACTGCGGAACTCACTGTCACAGGAAGTTGTTGAGGCCAGTAATTTAGCAAGATTCAAAGCAACTTTATATGGATCAAAAGAGTATCCAGAGTTATAGTTAATGTTAACATATTTTATAAGGGATGAGACCTTCATGGGAGGCAGATTACCCAACTTCTTCCTACCCCTGGATTTCTTGCACCTTCCTGAAAAACATCTGGTACTGGCCACTATCAGCAACATGACAGTGGACTAGATGGACCCTGGGTCTGATCCAGTCTGGAAGTTCCTATGTGTTTCATCACAAGTTGTGCTTTACTGAATATTGAGCATTTATGAGCAGCTTCACATGTCAGTAACAACACAGCTATAATGCAATATGACCTAATTAATTCTCTTCAATATCCGCTATACTTGTGCTCTCAAACACAAATGTTCCCCTTACATCCACAACACCAGGGTTTTTTCCTCACACACAGCTGTATTGAAACTCCCTTACCTTGCACTGAATAATGTGAGTCTTCGGAAAGTTTCTGAGCTGAGCTGCTCTTCAGCTGCACACCTAGCCCTGGGGCCCAATATGACACCAGCACCTCTGCCCATGTTGTCCCTAGAGCATCAGCACACGGGATTACAGTCCGTTCTGCTGTTATCCTGCAAACAGAGTATGTGCAGTACACGGTATCTGCTTAGCATGTCCACCTCTGGCTGGGCTTTGCTGAACAAGCCTGCTCTAGTTTTTCACAGGGCTATGACTGGAAAGCCAAATACTCCCTCCACCACGTGGGTATTGTTTTTCTTTGGGATGCCCAGGTTTGCAGTATGGCTTGGTGGTACAGAGCCCTGTCTGTGTGATCGTTCTGGTCCTTCCAGCCGTCTTCTCAGCACTGACTGCTGCTTCCCTCTAGATATTTACCCTCCAGGAGGGAGGGAGCAGGCAGGGCAGGGGGATTCTTCAGGGAAGGTGAAATCCCTTACCCGCTGGCCTGCTTCTCTGAAGAGACTGTGTCTGGCGATTTGTTTCTTTACCTGCCCCTTTCCCCTGGGAGTTACAGATTGGTTCCCTCTCTTCTCTTTTCCTTATTTCCTGTGTCGTTTCGGTAGAGCTTTGATAGACATTTTTCATTTGTTTTGTTCTTAATTCTGTTTTATTCTCTATGCTACCCTGTCCTCTCCTCCTCTCCTGCTGTGTGTCCCACATCATCCCTCTTCGCTTCCCTCCCCAGTTTCTTCCACCTTCTTGTTCTCCCTTAACCCCAAGTGTCCCTTCTGTCTCGCTCTTTCCTTCCTGTTCCCCCACTTTTCCTCTCCCATTTTCCCTTCCGTCCGTCCCTGCTGGTTTCCCTTCTCTGTCCCCCAGGGGGACTCACATTTGGTGGGGACACCTCACTGATCCGCTGTGCTGCATGTGTGCAAAGGGCAGGCCCTCTGCATGAAGAAAAACTGGCAGTTTTAAAGGAGCCTGGGGCCTCTGGCATCAGCCCCGGGGCGCGAGTCATCAGTGAGGGCAGGAGGCTGGCAGTTTGCCCATCCCCGCCATCCTGGGCCTAGAATTGCTGCTGGCTGTATTTTGCTATAGGCTGGGTGCCATTATTAGACACCGCCGCACCACACCCGTAACCCCATCGCAGGCTGGGAACCACCACGTCACTGATTCTCTCTCAGTGCCGGAGCCCATTTATCGCCCCAGCGGATGCTGCTTCTGTGCACATGCCCACTGTGCCACTCTCTGCAAACGGTCTTGTCTCATGACTGATGGGAATGTGCAGTCATCCAGGGCCAAATTCTGCTCCCAGTTACACTGGTGTAAATATGTTGCTGTTAATCTGGATTTACACCACTGTCACAAAGTGCAAAATTTGACTCATAAGGCCCAATGTCCTTGACCAAGTAACAATGCCATTGAAGTAAAAGGGGAATTGCCTTGAGCAAGAAGTACTAACGCAACACAGCTGCAGCTGTGTTTCAGGGCTGGGTGAGCAATCCCTGTGCAATGCTGCCATGTGGCTGTTAATCAGCTGTCCCACCCGCAAGGTGGTTGCATTTCAGCCATGGGCGAGAAATCCTTGTGCAGCATGATTTCTTCCATAGATTTAAAAGCCAGAGGACATCAGGTTCATCTAGCCTGACCCCTTGTATATCACAGGTCAGAGAATTTCATTCAGTTCCTCTGTAGTGAGCTAATAATGTGTGTTTGACAAAGGCATATCCACTCAGCAGCTGGAAGTATGTTCCCAATGCGGGTAGACAGCACATGCTAGCTCTGATTCAGCGAGTGTGCTAAATGTAGCAGTGTAGCCTTCGCGGCTCGGGCTAGTCACCAGAGTCCAATCCCATCTGACCTCCTGGGCACGTACTCAGGCAGCGAGAATGGGCCTCCACCTACGCCACCACGGTCACACTGCTATTTTAGTGTTCTAGCTCACGCAGAACTAGCCACATGTCCGTCTGTCCAGATGCAGTGTAAACAGACCCTCCCACAGATCTTCCAGAAAGGCAGCCAGTCTTGATCTGAAGAATTCAAGAGATGGAGAATCCACCACTTCCCTGGGTAGTTTGTGCCAGTGGCTAATCACCTTCACTCCTAAAAAATTAAGCCTTATTTGAAATTGGAATTTGTCTGGCTTCAGCTTCCAACCATTGGTTCTTGTTTTGCCTGTCTCTGTGTGATGATGGTTCAGGGCTGTTTATATGTTTGGATTGACAACCAACCTGCATGTCTTGCTTCATTTTTGTTTTATTCTGTTTTCCATGTGGTTTTGGATTCCTGCTCTGGGGTGCATCAGAGCATAACACTTTGATAGATTAGAGAGCCCTCAATACCTGGTACTTCCTCTCAGTTAAGGTATTTTACACCATAACCAAGTCACCTCTTGATCCTTTTATACATTAATTAGACAGAGCTCCGTAAATCTCACAGAAGGGCATTTTTCTAGCCCTTCAATCATTTTTGTGGCTCTTCTCCGTATCCTCTCCAATTGTTCAATATCCTTTTCTTTTTTGAAGTAAATGTGTGAAGATCTTAGTTCTTCTCCAAGTTTCATTTTATTACCAAGAGAAGCATACACCCTGCAGGGATAATTATACCACAAATAGGAACATATCGATTTTTCATTAAAATATTTGACACTAGTGATTATTAAAATGGAGTGCCTCTGGAATCAAAAATTACTTCAACAAATAATGTTACGAATACCAGTCAAATTAAACTGAAGATTACATTTATTTCAAACCAAAGAACATTTAAAAACAGCAGTAATTGCTGAAAAAAATTAAAAAAATCAATTCATAGAAGGCAGCATGAAAAGAATATGTAATGTTCAAACTATTTATTTTTTGCCTTAATTTTCTTGAGGAAAAATGCACGTACACATGCCGAGTGCATGAGAATGTGAGAGGGAGACGAAACAAACATGTTGGCTTTATATTGACTCCAAAGGCTCTGACACATTTCCAGATTTCACAAGTGTATTTTGGCCTTCTACTCATATTAATAATGAGATTAGGTATTTTAGAAATTAAAAAGCATGTATCAAACCAAGCCAGTTTCCAAGAGACTCAAAGCCATTAGGGTAAATTCACTCCCGATTTACAATTCTTTCATCTGCAAGTTGAGCAAACATTTTCCTCCGGCCCTGATCCTACAAGGTAGTGAACATCTCTAGAGCATTGAGGCTGAATTCTCTCAACAGAAATCGAGGCTGATTGGTACTTTGCAGGACTGAATCGTTAAAGATCAGAGCCACTGTGTTGCCTCTAAAAGCACTGCCATGACAGTGCTTATGGGTTTAACTGGTGACTCATCCCCTCTTTTCTCGGTTCCCATGAAGTCAGAAGTCCTTTCTGGTGCTAATATTGACAACTGAAAAGAGAAATGGGCATTGAACAATGGAAATGTGACAGCAATGGACTCTAGGTACACTGAGAAAATTCACGCACAGATGCCTATTCTGCATGCTGCTTTGTTTTCATGATCCCCAGGAGAGCTGGGTATTTCTGAGAACAAGCCTCCAAGGTATCAGCTACATAAGATCTGTTCAATTTGCAGATTCCTCTTCATGTCTCCTGGGACAGTACCACTACGTTCCAGCAAACAACCCTCAGGTCAGCAAGTTTGGAGAGCGAGCAGAGGGATAAAGTCAGGCATTGTCAATAAGGCAACAATAGCAGGCAAACGATTTAATGTAAGAATAAAGGAATGGATGGTTCTTATGCAAAATAGGGAGTGGGAAAAAATGAAAGGTCCCTGGAAATAGCTGACTTCTAGGTCAGTTAGATCAATAGGCATTTAAAAGAGAGTCATGTAGAATATATATGTGTTCCTGTTTCCGGATTTAAGAATGTTTGAGTAAAGTACAATAATATACAACATTGACATTCAAATAAAGATGTTTTAAAATGTTCATTAGTAGAATAATAGAAATGCAAAGCAGGAAGGGATCTTGAGAAGTCATTAAGTCCAGTCCTCGGACCATGTAAACCTAGACCATCCCTGCCAGGTGTTTGTCCAACCCGTTTTTAAAAAACTTCCAGTGAAGTGGATTCCACAGCCTCCCTTGGAGATCTATCCAAAGCAGAGTTTGAAATATCCAACCTAAATCTCCTTTGCTGCGCATTGAGCTCCTTGCTTCTTGTCCCCCTTTCAGTGGACATGCGAACAACCGATCACCATCTGTCAGCACTTTACCATAGTTAAGAATATTATCGCCCCCATCCACCCCTCAGACTTTCTTCTCTAGACTCTCTCCAATTTGTCCACATTGTTCCTAAAGTGTGGTGGTCAGTACTCCAGCTGAGTCTCACCAGTGCTGAGTGGTACAGTTATCTCCTGCATCTTACACAGGACACTCCTGTTAATACATCCCAGAATGATATTTGGCTTTTTGCAGCTGCATCCAACCAGGGAATTGTCCAACAGGCTCCTGGTCTGCAGGATGTGGGCCGGAACAGGAGCGCCACTCTGATGACCGTAGGTGCAAGCAGCCTCTCAAACAGGTCCTTCTACTGTGCTCTGCCTTCCCCTGGAGTGATTCCTGCTCCAAGAATTGCACTGCCAGGATCTCCTCATGATTTGCAGCCTCCTTCTGCCTTTCAGCTTGATGTCCATTCTTCCTCTTCTGGTACTGCAGCTGCTGGCTGGCCCTGTCTAGAATGTTCTCCATATGGTCATCATGGACATGCTTCCTTTTTGACTACATTGAGACAGTGTGACCCCTGGCTCCCCAGACTCCTGCTGGCCTGTGGTTGGTCTGCAGAGGTAGATGGGTCTGAAAATAGAAAGGAAACAGTACAATATTGTCTCAGTAATTCAGAAAATCTTCACAACATCAGCAGCAGAAGTGCCTTTGGAATCTTAAGGCCAAAAAAAAAAAAGATACTTTATGTAAGTGCACTTCTGCGTATTCAGAGACCAACATTTTAGTTCACAGATGTTGCTTGGCCACCACAGAGAGTTAAGCAGTGCATAAAGCCTTCTCACTTGACGGTAAGGTGAAATTCACAAAATTCATGTAATGATGTATCTTTAAAAATTGCAGACCATTTTAGCCTTGGAGCGGGGCAGGAGGAGGGGAAAGGAAACTGGTTCTTCTTGTTTTGGTTTACTACTTATGGGTTCACAGCCCTTGTGGGCATTCAGCATTCTGGAGGTTCCTGAATGGCAACGGGATATTCCATTCCAAGCTACCAGAGGCAAGCCAGCCAGGTATCCTAAAAGGTTTTCAAGCTTATAATGACTGAGCAGCTGATGTACAAATGCAGTGAGCTGGTGACCTACAGAGGAGGACCCAGAAAGTACACCCTGCCCCCAAAGGGGGGTCCCATCTGGAGTTTCTAGTAGGGGAAAAGTTTGTAGCTATCAGCACCTGAGACTGGGTGAAAAATCATGGGGAAATCAACAGGATGCTGCGCTAGCTTCCACACGGATTACTGCCTCCTTGTGAGCTGCTGAAAGCTGTCTGCATTCATGCAGTTACCCAGATGCAGCTCTGGCTTATGATCCAGCTTTCATAGACCACATCTATCTCTGGACTCTACACGGGCAACCCCCAGACAACGTGGACTCTTACTACTGTATAGCTCATGTGGACTGCACACATGACAACCCTCTCTTGTGTCCCCTTCCACCCCGCAGGCACACTACTGTAACAAACAACTGCCAAGCACCCCCCAGACCCTGGGCACATTTCTGGACTGCATATAACTTCCTGCTGTATTTTGGACAATAAAGGCATCACCCACGCACTACATTTCCTGCCCTGCCCTGGTACAGTTTCCACTTTAAAGGTGGCTCAGTGTGCCCTGGCAGGGCTGAGTTGTGTGGTGGAGTGTAGTGTCAGGGAATGCAATGCCAAACTCTTACAAAGATGTTGTGGGGTGTTAAAAGTAACAGTGTGTTAGTATCTAGTAAAAAAATGAATGATAGCTTCTTGTTTAACTGTTATTTGCGCTTCCCGGTCTCTCTTTTGAATTCACATGAGGGTGGGAGACGCCGAGGCATTGGCCTGATTTCCACCATTAGAAGATACGCGCCACTGCCTGCAGCTTGTAATAATAATCGCATTGGGTCATGAGCTGGAAATCCCTCCTAGTCCTATATTAATCACAACATACATGGAGGCAGAAACTTACCCGGCTATGGGGCTAATTCTGCCTCTTCTGCTTCCGACGGCAGTTGTCCGGCAGGCTACTCCTCCAGGGGTAGGGGGATGTCATCAAACAGCTCCTCCTAGTATGGACTAGGACATGTTCTGGCTATTCTGGTGCCAAAGTCTCCTCAGGGACCAGCATGAGCACCAGAGTCACTTCACAAGCCCGACCTGGTGTCTGCTGGCTCCCCTTCAGTGCTGTCTTCAATTGTGGGGTCAGAAGGTCCAGAGGCACCGACTTTCTAATGTGCCGGGAAGGGGTGCTCCCCCAGGCTCAGCCCCAGACCCCACCCCCATTCCACCCCTTCCCCAAGGCCCCTCTCCTGCCCTGCCTCTTCCCACTCCATTCCACCCCATCCCCTGAGCACTATCCACCCCCACACCTGCCCCCTCCCCCTCCACCCCAGTGCCTCCTGCATGCTGCAAAACAGCTGATCCGTGGCAGGCAGGAGGCACTGAGGGGAGTGGGATGTACTGATCACGGGGGCTGCTGATCGGTGCTAAGCAACCACGATTTTTTTCCATAGGTGCTCCAGGGCTGGAGAACCTATGAGAAGGCTGCCACCAAGCTGGCCAGGTAGTCATGAACCACTGGGGGCTCAGTGGTTGGCATAATTCCCAGCACCTGGTCAAAGTCCTTGTAAAAATCTCAGGATGATGGAGGGCTCCAGAGATGCCGTTCTCATCTCCGGCTTTTTGATAGCCCCTCTTGAGCTGCTCCTTGCACTGGTCACTGGTCTGTTGAAACCCCAGGGCTGCCGACTTCTCCCCTATTTCTTGGCAGACATGGTCATTTCTTGCTTGTCTCCACACAGATCTGCCAGGATCTGACTGTGGTCCTGCATCCGGGTTGCAGTGCAAGGTGAAGGACTTCTGCACTAGCTATGACCACCAAGAATGAGACGGTTCATTTTGTTTCCAGTTCAGTGGTCAGAAGAAAATGGAAGGGTTAAATGCCAGCTGTTCTGGAACCAGGAGGGTTACTTCCGTTTCCTTGGAGTCGATTGGCTAGTCTTGGGATAGAAAGGCCAAGCTACGATGGTCCAGGGAATTGTGGGGTAGCATTGGTGGACGCTCAGGACCTGAGCTATGTCCACGGTGCAAAATGATAGCGTTTGGAGCCAAGTCCCAGTGGACTCAGGCTTGGACATACACCCGAGTGGGTCTAGGGAATGCTTAGTCCTGAGGTCTTACTGACCCGAGTCAAACAGATGGTGCGTTTGGGCTTGAACCTGAGTCTGAGCCTGGGCTTACCCTGCAACGTAGACAGACCTTCCGAGACCCTGGGCCTGACCCTCTGTTGCCCTGTACCTTGTGCAGTTCTTTACCCCACTGCAGCATGGGTGTCAGATGCTCCCATGGTGATTTGGTATTGTGCTACACCCACTTTGCACTGATGTGAACGACTGCAGATGGGACATGGTACTGGAGAATCAGTCCCCTATAGCCAGTTACCCTGGCTAGAGTGAAAGTGCAGAAGGAGCTACTATAAAAAGGAAGTGAGTTTAAGGAGTAATTGAAAAGAAAAGTAGGTCCCAGAATATATAAGTGATTAATTACACTTGTTTGGCATTATACATTACATGGATTTAGCAAACAGTAAATCTTTAGAATTTACAATGCTCTGCAGTGTTTATTTCTACAACTGATTTGTATGCATTTCCACTTAGATAATATACTGCCATTAGCTTTTTTAAATTTTGAGTCAGAGTTTAAAATATGATGCAACCCTCTGTTGCAAGCAATCTCAGAAGCACATTGAATAGATTATAGGCAGTAGTGAATCACAGTCATGTAAATAGGAAGAAAAGATATACAGTGTGGAAGTACTGCATTGGTATTCACTATTAAGAACAAGAAAGGTTAATAACTTGGTAAAAATCAAGTTGCAATCTCATCCATTCATTTTATCTATTGCCTTTCTTAAAAATGGAAGTAAATCAGTATGCTTTGAAGCTTTTGTTCCCCTCAGTCACAATCAAGATGAAAGTTTTCACTAGAACAAAATGGAATGCAAAGAAAGATGTCCAATGTTTAACAAACCTACAAATGTTGAATTCTTATCACTGGTTAACTACTTGCGTTTCAACACCTAACTGTGGTCTACTGTGCAAATGTTGACTTGTGCATGAAACCTGAGGACAGCATTGGCCCATTCCCCGTTTCTTGATCTGCCATTATATCCAATTCTTACATAAGTAAATAAACATTCTTATAAAAACACAGATGTTAAACACTTTTGTCCATACCAGCAGCCTAATATGGCATATCAGTAAGGCCTGCCTAGCTAGAAAGTCAAATCACTAACTTACAGCTCTCGCTAAGCCGAGGAATTTTATACGTGTAACAAAACCATGAAATGATACAAGGTGACTCCTACAACAAAGGTTTTGCTTTGGAGGGTGATTTTGCTGGCTGTTAGTTCCTGTGTAGATTACCTGCATTTGCTGCTTAGAAGAAGGTAATAAAAGTGACTCACTTATATTGAAGTTTGAAAATCATCTAGGCCCTGATTTAGCAAAGCACTTAAGTACCTGCTTACTGTTCTGGGACTCCAAAGCCCAGTGTGGGGCCGTTCAAACACTGGTGCCCATGCCAGCTCAGGGGCACAGAGCCTTCATGGAGAATGATGGTTGGAGCAAGCAGCCTACCAGTGACAACTCTTCTGCCCCGACCCATTACAACCAATAGAATTGTAGCATGCAGATAAGCTGTACAGGAAGGCTGATCATCAGCTGAGGTATCTTTGATGATCCCAGTTAAGAATGACCTGGCTGCTGACCTGGCCTTGCTGATATAATCGTAACAGTTATATACAATTGCTGATAACTTTGGCCTGGTCTACACTACAAAGCTAAATCTATGGAAGCCGCTTGGCATCGACGTAGTTGTGCATCTGTCTACACTGAATTTTGCCTCCCACCCATTATGCCGACATAGTAACACCGCCTCCCCATGCAGTGTTGAGCCATGGTTGATGTACAGAGGTTGACACAGGGTGATTCCAGACACTGTGTTACCTAATGTGACCATAACAGTCCTCCAGCAGCTGTCCCACAATGCCTGGAACTGACCGCTCTGGTCTGAGTTATGAACTCTACTGCCCAGGGGTCACAGAGACTGGAAGCCCTCCAACACCTTTAAAGTCTTGCAAATGTTTGAAATGCCTTTTCCAGAGTGTCCAGCCTAGGAAGTGCACCTAGCTGCTCTCCATTGTTGTGTGCAACTGCCCAGCTGGCCATGGTGGCTCCAGGCTCCAGATGTGCTCTAGCTGGAGCAGACAGGAGATATTGCATCTCCTGGGTCTGGAGGGAGGCACAGCTACAGGCCAGCCACAGAGATGTCTACATCTACGAGCTGATTGCCCAGGGGATGCCGGAGAAGGGGTACGACAGGGACCAGCAGCAGTGCTGTGTGAAAGCCAAGGAGCTGTGACAGGCATATTAGAAGTCCAGGAAGGCCAACAGTCGATCCAGTGCTGAACCACAGACCTGCCGCTTTTACCATGAGCTGCATGCCGTACTTGGTGGAGACCCCACCAGCTCCCCCCACACCAGTGAGGAGCCCGAGTCACAAGCCTCTGGCGTCAACAGTGAGGATGAGGAGCAGGTGGAGGAGGAAAATGGGGGAGATGTGACTGGGTTGGGGGGAGTCTATGCTATGTTGTGAGCCCGGACTTGTTTGAAACTCCACCACAGTCCACTCAGTCCCAGCCGTCAAGCAGAGGCATGCCCAGTGCAGGAGAAGGAACTGTGGGTAAGTGCGTAAATGTATTTCCCATTATAGGGATATACTGATGGCTTCCCCAACCTAACAGGACACAGCTATTGACTTTTCCATAATTCACTCATCTGAGAAGAGGAAGCTGTACAACAAAGAGAGGTAGCGTTGTCATCTGATTTTCATTCTCCTATAGCTAGGCAGAGGAGTCAGGCAGATCAGGTTGTTTATGCATGCAGGGATGTCTCTTGAATCTTCCTGAGAGATCTCAATGAAACTTCCCTGGAGGCACTCTGCGATCCTCTCCCGAAGGTCTGCCTGAGGATGGCTGCCTTATTTCTTCCTCCATGGTAGGAAGTTTTCTCACTCCGGTCAGGAGTAGCTTTAGCAGGGACCACTGCAGTAAATAGGCTAGTGGTCCAGGTGGCTTTGGGACGCCAGCAGCAGCTGGGCTCTCTCTGCCTTTGTTGCCTGCAGGAGTGAGATATCAGCTATGCTCACCATCGCCTGTGGAAAATGGTGCCAGAATTCAGTGCTGTTGCCCTATGCCCATAGTATCATGCAACCGACTGATTCCTCCTCATTTCTGTCACCTCTGCTGGGCCATGCTTGGGGCCATGCACAAGCACACCAGAGCTGAAGTATCAATCAGCACGTCTTGTTTAACACTATAGGGGAGCAAGGGAAGGGAGTTCTGAATAAGTTTTGCTTTCTGTTGTGACCGTTCTGACAATGGTACATTTGCGTGTTTTATCTGCAGCTGCTGTCATTGTGGCTTTGAGGGGTTCCCCTTCCACACCCACAGAACACCTGAGCCAGATAAGGACAACAAAGAGAGGATTTGGGATGACATGTTCAGTGAGATCCTGCAAGCCAATGTTGCGTCTGACAGTCAGCACAGGGCCTGGAGGATGAACATTGAGGGCAGCCTGGAGAAGGAAAGAGTGGAGAGGAGAAAAGTCTTGGAGTCCCAGCAGGAAAAGGAGAGGGAGACAAGACAGTTCAGGAATCCCACAGCAGCAAATCCATCCACTATGTGCGGCGCATTGCCAAGAGCCACAGTCCTGCATAGCAGGAGGCAATTAATGGCCCTGCTGAACTGCATGACAATGGCCCCCACAGCAGATTTTCCAACTACAAAATGATTTCTGACTGACCGGAAGTATTCGGGATTTAGCCAGAGCTGGGGAAGGTGGTGGTGTCATCTGGCTCCATCTCGCTGGCTTGGCCTGGCCAGGGCATCTCTCAGGATTGGGATGAAAAAGGTCCAGGATCCAAGAAGACAGGGGAAGAGGCAGCCATGATGGTGAATTTCACTCATAGATTGATAGATTCTAAGCCCAGAATGAACCATTGTGACCATCCAGTCTTATCTTCTGTAGCAGACAGGCCAGAGACCTGCCCCAAATAACGCCTACAGCCGAGCATTTATAAAAAGCATCCAATCTTGATGTAAAAATTGTCAGGGATGGGATGGAGAATCCACCATAACCACTAGCAAATCAGTCCAATGGTTAATTATTCTCACTGTTAAATTTATGCCTTATTTTCAGTCTGAATTTATCTAGCTTCAACTTCCAGCCATTGGATCATGTTAGACCTTTCTCTGTTTTATTAAAGAGACTCTTATTACATATTTGTTCCCCAAGTAGGTACTGACAGACTGTAATCAAGTCGCCTCTTAATTTTCTCTTTGTTAAGCTAAATAGATGGAACTCCTTGAATCTATCACTACAAGGCAGGTTTTCTAATCCTTTGATCATTCTCATGGCTCTTCTCTGACCCCTCTCCAGTTTATCAACATCCTTCCTGAACTGAGGACATCAGAACTGGACACAGGATTCCAGAAGTGGTCGCACCAGTGCCAAATATAGAGGTAAAATAGCTTCTATTTGGGCATCTAGTGAGGTGTTTTTAAATGATTCCCAATTATCATTCACATTTTTCTGATTAAATTCTTCCTTGACGCTTGGTGTGGTTTCTGTTCCAACTCTGCTTTTGACCCGGCATGACTCCAGTTTACCCTTGGCGTGACTCCTGACCACGACCCCGTCTCTAGTCTGGGCTTTGACCATTAGGTCAGACTGTCCACCATGACTGTGAATAGTATCCTCACTTTCCTCTGCATCTCTTGTTGGGAATGGTTCCAGGTCCTTAAGAGGAGTTTTTGGAGTTCCCTTGGGGGCACTCTTGCCCAGTTTATAACTATGCATGAGGGCTGCTCAGAAATGTTCCACAAATCTGGTTTTGGGGTTTGTGTGAGAGCAAAATTTTGATTTTTTTCATTAAATAACAAAATGTCCAAAACCTGAACTATTTCTCTTCAGATTTCCACTGCAGTGCCACGTGTGATTTGTAGTTCAGTTTCATCATCCTCAGTCTTCTCTCGGTGCTAGGCTCCCAAGCCAGACTGTACGGCCCATGAGCCAACTGCCTTCCCTACTATAAGAGGAGGCCGTGTTGCCTAATGGCAGATATAGTCCAGCTGGGGACCCCAATCGACATACGAGACTAGGAATGTGAGGCTTTTGAACTAGAATTCCCAGGAGGCATTGCAGCAGCATTTCTGCATTGAAATATTTTGGTTTTAACTGAAATATTTCAGTTTTTGATAATTTTTTTTGCCCAAAAGTCAAACTTTTCCATGGAAAACTTTGTTTAAACACTATTTTTTCTCTCATTTTCATTGAAATTTTGCATGTTAAAAAAAAGCCCATTTTCTGACCAGCCCTACTATGTATGAAGCCTACAATCCATGGGTAAAGGTGGATTGGCAGCACTTGGCTCTGTGACACCTCTGAAATCTGTTCCTGGGTCCCGTCAAACCTTTCCTGCTTTAGGAAGACGCTGCTCTTACTTGTTACCTATCTTGAGCCCAAAGACCCTGTGACGGGTTGCTCCCCCTCTGGGGTGCCACCCGATGCACTGGGGTCTCATTAAGTCTGCCCATTCCACCAGCCTGGGCTCCCTCACCCTGTCCTACTGAGCCAGGTCCTCAACCTCCTCTAGTGCACACACAGGTAGGGACACACCCAGCTGCAAAAGGACACAGACACTGAGATTAGCTCTGCGTGGGAAGATTCAGCTCGGGGATTGCTCAGCACACAAGTGCTCATCCCCTCTGGAGTGTGAACCCCAAATTGTCTTGCCTTGTGCTGCACAGAAATCTGTACAGCGTAAGCTCATGAAAATCACCCCCTCCCTCAATGTGGAGGAAGATCTGCACAGCTTTTCACCCCTTCCCCCAGTTACGAATTGCGCAAACTGGTGTATAGAAAACATAAACAAGTTTATTAACTACAAAGAATAGATTTTAAGTGACTATAAATGATAGATCAAAGCAGATTACCTTAGTAAATAAACAAAAACCACAAACTGAGCTTAACACACTAGATAGGTAGGATATAAATTAGCAATTTCTCACCCTGAGTGATAAACAGGCTGGCAGATTTTTAAGGCACAAGTTGACTTGGCTTTCCCAGGTTTTCATACACAGGCTAAAAATCCTTCTAGCCTGGGACCATCACTTCCCACAGTTCAGTCCTTGTCCCTCAGGTGTTTCCAGGTGTGTTGTTGCAGGGAGGTGAGGTCTGCCCATGATGTCACTATCTCCCTTTTATATCATCTTCCCACTTGCTGGAAAGCTCTTTTGCTGTGATCTGGGTCACATAGTTCCCATTGTGCAGTGCTATCTCGCAGAGGTTTTTAGTGTACACAGTTCCTGGGGTAATCCCTGTGCTTGTGTGCATTTCCTCAGTGCACCATCAACATTGTTTGGCTTGTTTACTGTTGTACCTGAAAGGCTGCTTGTGGGTGCTTTCAACCTCACATGTTTCAGTAACACATACATAGCCAAAATTTGTAACTTCACATATCACGGTAACACATACAATCCAATGAGATATTAATGTCTATCAGATCAAGACTTTTAGAATGAGACCTCACAAGACATACTTTGTACAAAACATATCCTAATTACATGACAGTGGTGAATATTGGGGTGTCAGGGTATCACAGAACCCCATTCAGGATTGGAGTCCCACTGTCTTGCAGGGGAAAGAGGGGGACAATTTGCAACTCCATTTGCAACTCCAAGAAGTCTCAAAGCTTCGCCTTGGAAAAAACCCATAAGCATTGCTGGGTATTAGCAGCTAAATTATGGTGAGCAGAGGGCAGATATGGATCATCTCGAGATAAAACCTCTGCAGCATCACATGTCATATTGCAAACGGCAAGGTCACATGACAAATTCTAAAATATATGTCATCAAATAACATGTCTCATGGGTAGGCAGTTATCGTGGTGTGTGGTTTTAGCAGTGCAATCTTGGCTAGTATGACTTCTTTGCAATATAGTAGAACGGTCATGCAGTGGTGCAGAAGAAAGATTTTGAACTTGCAAGGTAATATGTTGTACACAGCTTACTGACAAACTTCTGACTCCATTCCTTTAAGGAAAAGCATGAGAAAGGCACTTGCCACTAACTTGCACCAAGAGAATTAACAATAAACTGTGCACATTTTGCAGACAACGATGTGTGTCCATGGGAGTATAACTTATGTTTGGACTATGCTGGGATTCTTATTATTGTTATTATTGTTTGGGTTGCGGTCGTGTTTAGAGGCCTTTGCCCCATTGTGCTAGGTGCTGTACAAACATACAACAGAGAGACAGTCACTGCCCCAAACTGCTCACATTCTATCTCTGTTGCTTTAGCTGGACTGAGAGGCTAATGGAAAAGAGTGCTGGATTGTAAGGTCGTTCATTTTTCATTGATCACAAAAGTGTTTCACATAGCTTCACTGGTAATAGGCTTAATTGCCACTTAAGCAAATATGAAAATAATATATACTGATGTATAATTCAGATGAAGCTTTCAGTACACACATGGTGAAGGCCAGGAACCTTGGCCAGCCCCTACATCTGCTAGAAAACCAAGACACTCGAAGAGAAGTTTAAATAAAATTCACTGTGATCTCTTGAGAATTCAATAAATTCCCTGCTCGTACTTGACACCCACTTTCCTGTCATACTCAAGTGCTAGAGGCAGCAGTTGTGCTCATTAACCAAAACCCTCCTACTCATGGAGGACAGGCTTATCTCTGCAGAGTGTACAAATGCACAGATGAGAAATGTGCTTTCTTGCTGCAAATGTAATTCTACTCTAACAGCAATGTCAGGGATTTAGGCCCTACAGGAGTCATTTAATTTGATTACATACCTTGATTAACAAAATTTGGTTCTCTGAAGCGGGGCAGCCATACTGCCAACAAGAACTCTTCAAAAGTAACATAAAGAGAATTATTCTTCTTATTTGTGATTATTGCAATAGTTCCGGGGAGCCTATGTCACAGATCAGGATCCTTTGGTGCCAGGCACTGAACAGATATGGAACAAAGACAATCCCTGCCTCAACAGAACTTACAATCTAGTTGTAAAATATTGTATTTAAAAATAATTCTTAGTCTTCTCCTTTTCATCCTAGAGCATCTTTGCAGACACGGGGAGCAGTACAGCATTCCCACTCATTTGACTTGTTCCTGCATTAAGTCCAGCCTGGTCATGTGTCTGCATATGATGTCCCATCACCTAGATGGTTGGCCCCTAGGTTTGAATGACCTTGGTTGTGTTTCCATTATTTTCTTTGGCATCCTATCATCTGCTTGTCTTCTGCAGTGTCCTCACCATTGTCATCTTTTTGATTGTAGCCAGTCACGTGCCCTGATTTCACTTCCTACTTTCTTTCTAACTTCCTCATTTGTCTTAAAATCATCCCACTTCACACCTTCGGAAGATCTCTTATCTCAGCAGCCTCCAGTCATCTAACATCTGTTTCATGCAATGCACCTGCTTCCAGACTCTAGAGTAATGCAGTTAGTACACGGGTTTGAGTCATTTTCACTTTGGCACCAAACATAAGGTTTTTATCAGTCCATAATTTTGTGAATTTCTGTGCAGCATTTGGGGTTAAGACACATCTCGTTTCACGCTCATGCTTGATGGAACTGTCAGTATTGATCAAGCTTCCTAGGTACAAATGAGACTCTGCTTGTTCTATGACTTCACTGCTGCGGCATTTCAACACTTTATCTATTGTCCCTTTTCCAAGATGCAACCAATTCATCTTCTTGGCATTCATTGTAAATCCAAGTCAATTTTCAAAAGTAGCAAAGAGCATGATCATTAATTTAAACGTGCCTGCCAATGGTATGATGTCATCTGCATAAGCTAAAGAGCTTAACTCAAGATTGTCCAGTGTCACACCCTCCGGCTCATCTAGCATTCTTACTATCCCATTTAAGAACACGACAAAAAGTGATGGTTATTCCATGCTCCCTTGTCTTACACCAAACTTTTACTGGAACCAATTGCTTAATTTTCCACCAATTCTTTCCAGCGCTACAGGAATCTCCATACTTCATTTTTATAATTGCAATTATCTTGTGTGGTGCTCTATATGATTCTGCTACTTTCCATAATGCCTCCAAACTGAAAAAACAGGTTTTCTCCCAGACATGAGGGAAGAAATCCCCATTTACATACATAGTCAGCAGGGAGATGGGAAGTCAACAGGGAGGCAAGAACAGCAAAAAACCTTTCTGCCTCTTGTAACAGGGTCAGTGAACTTTGGGAGGTAGAAACAGACACAGAAGTGATTTTGGTATCCATCACCTGGGGGATTAAAGGCTCCAGAGCTTTTGAAACTGCAGAACTTTGGATCCTTCAACCACGGGGGGAACTGCGACCTGGGTTTAGCTCAGAAACCTGCCTAAGAAAGACTATAGTGTGCAGAAATTAAGTTTTAGTCTTAGAAGCATATTTTTACTTTGTTTTTGCTTGTCACCCTTTCTATCTTTATTCCTTACACGTGGTATCACTTAATCCTGTCCTTTTGTTAAATAAACTTGTTTTACTTTTACTTTTACAAGCCTGTTCAGAGCTATTATTGAAATCAGAGTGTTTGTCGAAGCTCAGTGAAATGAATGACCTGCAGTGTATTGTCTCTTTAAAGGAGCAGTGACCGTAATCCTTTCTGTGAGTGTTCAGTGAGAGGGTTGGATACTGCTGCCAAACAGTCTGGGGGAAATTCAGGACTGGGAAGATGTTGGGGTCATCTTGCAAAAAGTAAGTGGGTGGTGGAAGCCTGGGTGTGACCTGCGTGCGTGTCTGCTGGCTGGTGGAGTCAGGGCTGGGAGACCCAGAGGCAGATCATTGAAGGCACTCAGAGTTGCAGGGCAGGCAGTGACACGACCCCTTCTTCGTCTGGGCTGAACCCACAGCATCACACCAGTATGGGTTGGTGTCCGTTCTGGTTCTTCTCGAGCAGTGCAATCAGATCCATGACAATGCTCTCCAAGGCGTGTCTGCTGCTGGCCTCGGTATCAGGGGAGCCCTTGGAGAGCACTTGGGTCCTGCCAGCTGACACTCTTGGCAGCACATGAGTAATCCCTCACCTCTGCATAGCTGCCTGGCCAACAGAACCAGCAGGTAAGTCTCGTCATGGGGGTTTCCCTTCCCAGGTGACCGGCCATGGAACTAAGTGGGTGAGCTGAAGTAATGGGCTGGGGTACCACAAGTCGGGCCTGAACGAACCTCAATGGTCTGGTGGTCGTGTACCCACTGCTAGAGTCGTTCCTCTCTCAACTCACAGCATGGCTATTGTTTTAACTTCTATCGGTCAGTTACATCCCTATTGATAATGGCCAGCTGTTTGTATTGTCAGCATAAGACAGGATCTGCCTTCTGTTCCCTGTGAAATCCTTGGTTTGCATCAGCCATTCTGTATTCAAGTGGTTTTGAGATCGCTGCTCCCACTGGTCTCTCAAGGGCCCTTCTACCCCGGTGAAGTCCTCTCTCTCGTCTTCTTGCACGTCCGTGTCAGCCAACACTGCAGGTCCAGACTCTGAGGTCATCGCCTCCCCTGCAGGCTCTTCTCTCCTGCCTGCAAGCCTTTGCTGACGTACTTCCAGCCACGGCCCAGGACCACCAGGTAGGTGAAAGAGGCTGCTATCCCCCCGCACCCCGGGGGAGTCTTAGGGTGGTTCCCCAGTGTCAGCTGTATCTCCTTCTTGGGATACAGGCACACGTCTCTGTGTACACACTGAAGGAAAATTGCGGCACTGGCATCCCATTGGCCTCAACCAGCTTCTCCCTTACGAGGGTCTGGCTGTATCCTGAATCCATTAAGCCCATCACTTTGGACCTGTAGACCCTCACTGTGACTATCATCTTGGCTGGCCCCTGTTTGCAGGCTCTGGTGGTGGCTGTCCAGCTTTGCCCATCGCTACAATCCATGCAGGGACAGTTGTCTTGAAAATGGCCATGCTGCCGACACTTGAAGCAATTGCCTGCCTGATGCTGGGCAGAGTTTGTGTCATGACATCATGATGCTGGGCGAGGCTTGTGTCAAAAATTCCCAAGGGACATAATTAAAAAAAAAAGAGAAAAAGAGTGGCTCATAAGACAAGCAGCAAAAAACCTGTGGCCCACGACTGCCTAAAAACATGAGCCCAGCTGGCCAAAAACAAAGGGAAAACTGCTTGTTTTAAGCAGGCCTGTCAAGCCATTCAACAAGCGTGCCCGGCAGGCCTGCCGGGGTGGGGTGCCCAGGGCTTAGAGTTGTTCCTGGAATCCTCTCTCTCCAGTGTGGGATTTGGTCATTCTATCACAGTAAGAGAGCCACGCAGAACCCCTGGCAAACATCACCAAGTCTCTACTGACATTTCAAATGTTCTGGATGCAGATTAAAATCCCCCGGCCTCATCCTGCTATCTTTACTCCCATCAAAGCCAGTGGGAATTTAGCCGGAGTAAGCACTGCAGGAGGAGGTCCTACATTTCCTTCCTCTGTATTCACTCTTACCTTCCGTCTGGTGGGCATGATAAGTGCATGGATGAATGGACTGAAAGGTTGTCTATGGCTGCGTGGAGCCCACAGAAGTCCCTGGGGCCCTGCCCACCCGGCTAGAACAGCTAGCAGGATTTCAACGGACAGTGTGAAGGTCAGCTGGGCTGGAGCTGTTTCAGAGTGTCATGCTGAGGGTATCAGCGCAGAAGACGCTCTCTGACTGCTAGATGAGAATGGACTGCTGGCGGAAAAGGAAAGAGTTCTCTCAGTGGTGCTGTGGGATGCAGGGGGGATATTTGCTGACACTGCAAGGCAGCATTGTCATAAGGAGTTGTAAAAAGTATTTCAGCAAAGTCTACAGAGGAATTGAAAGCTCTGATGATTATTTATTTGTGTTCCAGCTGAGATCAGGGCCCCACTGTGCTAGATGCCGTGCACATCCAGAGGAAGAAACAGCCCCAACATTTAAATCAGCAACAGCTACTTTAGGTGGGTGTTTCTCAGCCTGCAGGGTGCCACCCACATGTAGGGAATGGAGGGGTGCACAGGAGGCAGCCACATGCCCTCTTGGCACTTGGATCCAGTGGGTGCCAGGGAAGGGGAGAAAAGAAGAAATTGCTCACACCCTCACTGCTCCTGTCACACCCCCAAATCAGCGCTGTCCCAGCTCTTCGTCTGTCCCTTTCTCCCCTCCTTGCCGCAACAGGGATCTATCTGTCCACACCGAACCACTTGCAGGCTCAGGGCCTATATTGCTACATCCTGGAAATCACAGGAACATGAAAAGGAAATGCTCCTGGTTCGGGTGGGGGGGGCTCAAATCAGATTGGTTTCTTTACAACATTTGCACAATTCTATAGCTGCTTTCCCCTAGCCCCGGAAAACAATGTTGTAATGACTTTAAAATAAGCAGCACTATACACTGAAACTTTACAACAAATTAGTATGAAGGGGAATCATTCAAGTACACAAAACGATTGCTGTCTGAAGCTTCCTGCAGTTTATAACCACCAATCTTTTTTTAAAATTATGGAATATTCCTTCAAATTTTCTTTTGTAAACTATAAATTAGATTATTTTAAATTTCCTTGCAGGGCTGGTGCAACCATTTAGGCAAACTAGGCGGCTGCCTCGGGTGCCTAGTGATTGGGGGCACCTAAAAGTCCCCTCAGGCGAGGAGGTGGAGTGGAGGTGAGCTGGGGGGGCGCACAGGGAGGGCTACCCGCAGTAATGGGGGGGGGCGCACAGGGGAACAGCTCCCCGCCCCAGATCACCTCCGCTGAGCACACAGCCCAGCTCTGAGTCTCCTCCAATCAGCGCCGCACACCTGGGCGGGGAGGAGAATTAGAGCAGCGCCGGCGTGCTCAGTGGGGGAGGAGGAGCCGAGGTGGGCTGGGGCCGGCTACCCAGGCGGGGTTAGCTTCCGTGGGGGGGGAAGGGGGGAAGTCTCCCCAGGCAGGGTTAGCTGCCGGGGGGGGGGGGAAGGGGGAAGTCTCCCCAGACAGGGTTAGCTGCCGGGGGGGGGGAGAGGGGGAGTCTCCCTGGGCGGGGTTAGTTGCCGTGGGGGGACAGGGGTTAGCTGTCGCAGTGGGGGGGTAGCTGCTGCGGGGGGGGCTCCCCGGGTGGGGGGCTGAGTTAGCTGCCGTGTGGGGGGGCAGGGTTAGCTGGGTGGGGGGTGCAAGGTGGAAGTTTCGCCTAGGGCGCGAAACGTCCTTGCACCGGCCCTGTTTCCTTGTAATGAATTTGCTTCCAAGCAGGGAACAACTTCCTATTTCCTGCTACCAGTTTTGTCTTTGTTTGGGGGTGGGGGTGGGTTGTGAGTGTGGTAACTGGAAATGTTCATTTCAATTGATTTAGAAATGGTGAGATTACATAATGTGGCACGCAACTTTTTCTCCAATATGACAAATGTGGTACCTGCACATTTCAATATATTTAAGTTTTCCTTTACAAATAAAAAGGTAAGATAACCTACATCCCTCACCAGCTGTGTTCTGCCTACCCTGGTATTTGTATTGCAGTAACGTCTAGCAGCTCATCATGGACCAGGCCTGCTTTGCGCTAGGAGCTGTACAAACACAGAACAAAAAGGAGTTTACAGTCTGAATCACCTTGTTTGCATAAACTTACTGTGAGTGTGTGCTGCTCACCTTGTGCTGTCTTCTCTGCACCATCTGCACATTGGATTGCAGCTGTCCTGTGTGCCTCACATTCTGCTATAAACATGGTCAACTGCCTGTCAGCATCAACTCTTTCCTCCTGGCTGGTAGTGTTTACTCTGAGGAGAAAAGAGGAGAGAACCCGCTGTAGAGAACAGAGCTGACTGAAAAGCAGAATTTTCAGGTTTCAGGAAATTTCTACATTTCAAAATTTGGTTTCAGTCTGATTCAGAACTAAACCGATTTCCCCCCAGATTTCCCAGATTTGCAGGTTGCCAGCTAAAGCTGCCTCTCCCTGGCTTTTGAGACTCCTGGCTCTTTGGCAGGGAGCCTGGAAGCCCCAGCATGGTTGGGCTGCCCCAGAGCCTTGGGCCCCTGACTCTCAAGCAGTTTGTATTGCAGGGAGCAGGCTGGGGACTGAGCCCCAAACAGGCCTGGGAGCTGGTAGAACCCTGGGACCCTCCTTCCAGCCTGAAGCTGGCTCCCTACCTAGAGTCTCAGTAGCTCCCCTCCTATCGCTCCACCTCGCAATCACTGAGAGCTTCCACCTCTCTGCTTTGTGAATGGCCACTCCAGGTGTTCTCTTGCATCTGGTGTCTGTGCACAGCTGCATCCAATCATCCTGACAGCCAACAGCCTTCTTGTTCTGGTTTAGCAATGTCTGCCTCTCCAGGTCTGTGAAGTCCCCCACCCACCTTCTCTGCCCCAACACAACGAAAATAAGCAATCGGCTTCTAACAATAATTTCAGTTTTGTTCTTCAAATCCACTCATGGGGAAACCCAAACTGAATGCTGTGCAACAGACCAAACATATTTTGTTTGCTTTACAGTCTAAAATCTGGTGCTCTCATTTCACAAGGTTTATCACCTGTGTAGGTGTTAGCATGCTGTGGGGTTGCATGGGGCCAGATTCTGCTGCCCTTACTCATATGGAGTGGCTCCTCACCCTGCGAGGATCTCCACTGAAAATGCAGTGCCCTGAAAATGATTTCCAGCCTCCCCTGTACTATGACAGCAATGGTCAGGTTCACTAAGCAAGAAAAGTTAGTTCACAGGTAAACTCTCGATCAGCTCCAGGCAATCAAAGCTTTTATTTAAATGTTGTGAGCGTGTTAATGTCCAGATCTGTCCAGGGACTGGAAACCTCTCTCCAGGAAGAGAGGCAGCCCATAAGCAGCAGTGCAACCTTCCCTATGTGCTTCTTCCTATGGGTAAAAGGATATACTGGTCTCTATGTTCATTAGGTTGACAGAAAGGCACCACTTTCGATGATTTTTGCCTTTTCTTGTACCTGGCAAAAGCAGCTCTACCTGTCTGGATGGGATTTGCAAAAGCACTCAGCATTGGCCCAACTCCGCTTTCATTGAAGTCAGCGTTAAAACTACCATTCACTTCAACCAGGGTCAGTTAGTCTAGCGCTGATTGCTTTTAGAAATTCCACCCTTTGCTTTCTTTCAGTCCATGCTATGCTGCAATGCCTCAGTGGTGAGGAGACCACGGCTGGAGTACTGTGCCCATTTCCGGTGACCACACTGTCAAAAGGAGGTTGGAATTGGGAGAGGTTCAGAAAAGAGCGACAGAAGTTTATATGAGCTTAATATGAGTCAACAGTGTGATACTGTTGCAGAAAAAGCAAACGTGATTCTGGGATGCATTAACAGGTGTGTTGTAAACAAGACACGAGAAGTCGTTCTTCCGCTCTACTCTGCGCTGGTTAGGCCTCAACTGGAGTATTGTGTCCAGTTCTGGGCACCGCATTTCAAGAAAGATGTGGAGAAATTGGAGAGGGTCCAGAGAAGAGCAACAAGAATGATTCAAGGTCTTGAGAACATGACCTATGAAGGAAGGCTGAAACAATTGGGCTTGTGTAATTTGGAAAAGAGAAGACTGAGAGGGGACATGCTAGCAGTTTTCAGGTATCTAAAAGGGTGTCATCAGGAGGAGGGAGAAAACTTGTTCACCTTAGCCTCCAATGATAGAACAAGAAGCAATGGGCTTAAACTGCAGCAAGGGAGATTTAGGTTGGACATTAGGAAAAAGTTCCTAACTGTCAGGGTGGTTAAACACTGGAATAAATTGCCTAGGGAAGTTGTGGAATCTCCATCTCTGGAGATATTTAAGAGTAGGTTAGATAAATGTCTATCAGGGATGGTCTAGACAGTATTTGGTCCTGCCAGGAGGGCAGGGGACTGGACTCGATGACCCCTCGAGGTCCCTTCCAGTCCTAGAGTCTGTGAGTCTATAAGTGATTCAAGGTCTAGAAAGCACTTTATGGTGAGAGGCTAAAGCAGCTCAAGCTACATAGCGAACTGTGAACTTGAACATGACCTACAGGTTCCTGCATGGGGAGAAGACGGTTGGTAACAGATGGCTCTTTAATCTAGTGGACAAAGGAGAAAAAAGATGCAGTGGTTGGAGGTGTTGGCTACCAAAATTCAAGCTGTCCCATTTTTAACAGTGAGGTAATTAACCATTGGAACAACTTACCTAGGGACTTGGTAAATTCTTTGTCATTGGGAGTCTTTAAATCAAGATTTAAGTCTAAAAGATACTTTCGCCGACCACAAGTTATGGGGTTTATACAAGCCGCACTGGGTGAAGTTCTCTAACCTGAGCTACACAGGAGGTTTATAATGGCCCCATCTGCCCTTAACACCTATGAACATTTGTCAGTCTGTGTCAAGTTCTAGTCAACTATTTAACATCCCTGATGTGGTCAGAATGGAAAAAATGTGGCTTTGGCTTGATGCTGTTGAATTAGTTCCACCCACAATGTCAAGCTGTACTCACAGCTCTGAAGGCCTTTCTGATAAAACGATCAGCAGTGAAATAGTTATACTGGCTTCTCCATTCTTCGGGAGCAGAAGACAGACCCCGCTGAGATGTGTGGTAGGATTTCACACCTGTATTAGGCCTGGTCCAACTAAGTGCTTAAGCACAACGGGACTGCTCATGTGCCTAAAATTAAGCATATTCTTTGGTGTTTTGCTGGATTGGGGCCTTAGCCCTCTGGTTTCTTTATATCTGCTGTCATAACCTATTCCCAGATTTGGACTTTAGCGTCCAAAATATGGGGGTTAGCATGAAAACCTCCAAGCTTAGTTACCAGCTTGGACCTGGTAAAGCTGCCACCACCCAAAAAAGTAGAGTGTTTTGGGGCACTCTGGTCCCCCCAACAACCTTCCCTGGGGACCCCAAGACCCAAATTCCTTGAGTCTCACAACAAAGGGGAATAAACCATTTCCCTTCCCCCCTCCAGGTGTTCCCTCCCTGGGTTCCTGGAGAGATATACAGAAGCAAGCGCCGTGAAACTAAACAGAAGGATGCCACCCTCCCTATTTCCAGTCCTGGAAACACAAGTACTTCCCTCTTCACCCAGAGGGAATGCAAAGTCAGGCTAGTAAATCTAACACACAGAGATTTTCCCCCCTGATTCCTTCCTCCCACCAATTCCCTGGTGAGCTACAGACTCAATTCCCTGGAGTTCCCCACTAAAGAAAAACTCCAACAGGTCTTAAAAAGAAAGCTTTATGTAAAAAGAAAGAAAAATACATAAAAATGGTCTCTCTGTATTAAGGTGACAAATACAGGGTCAATTGCTTAAAAGAATATTGAATAAACAGCCTTATTCAAAAAGAATACAATTCAAAGCACTCCAGCAACTACACACATGTAAATACAAAAAAACAAACCTATCTTTGTACTTACAACTTGGAAACAGAAGATTAGAAAGCAGGAGACAGAAATCCTCTCATAGCCGAGAGAGAGTACAGGCAGAAGTCCAAAAACAAAGGACTTACACACAAACTTCCCTCCACCCAGATTTGAAAAAGTCTTGTTTCCTGATTGGTCCTCTGGTCAGGTGTTTCAGGTTACTCCTTTCCAGGTAAAAGAACATTAACCCTTAGCTATCTGTTTATGACATCTGCATACTAGGGAGCGTTGCATCCGGTTACACTTACAAGAGGTTATCTATGCAGCTGTCAGCGCAAGAAACTTCACTTGTTTTTGTAAATGAGTATTTACATTTCCCAGGGGCCAGCAAAGTAGTGGATGATGTACCACTGATAACCAGGACAACCCCATCCCTGCTTCTATCAACAGCAGATTTCGACTTGCTGGCATTAACAAAAACCTGACAACTCCCGGCCCTGGCCTTCCCATTGTCTCCTGTCTGTTCTCTGTCTCTCTTGGATTGTAAGCAATTTGGGAGTGGAACTATCTGCAGTGTGTCTTGTACAGCATCAGTTGCTCTAGAACCTTAAGTCATAATCAATCTCAATTACAAGACATGCATATACCTCTGTATAACAGGTAGTGTACTGAAATGTATGAGATTCCTGCTCAGACAGTACTACCACTGTCAATTTCAATATCCTGTTTGTTCTTGAGAATGCAGCAGGCAGGCAGTGGGGGTGGAGGGTGGGGAAATGTGCCTTTGTCTGTAAAGAAATCTAGCACCTACGCTGGTTCCTGAAAGCGGTAGAAGATGCGAATGATGATTTTCCCCCCAATGTTGCAGCCCTTGAGTTGAACTAATAGACATTCCCAGACTATAAGGGCAGTTAAAAAGGGCGTAGTTGTGAGTGTCCTTTTAATAATACAAAGTAGGAGCATGGAACTGTAAACAGGTTATTTGAGATTAGGGCAACTTCCCGTGTCACTGGGATTCAGAGCCAACAAGAGGCTCTTTGACACAGTTCCATCAGCTGAATTCTCATTATGCAGTTCTCGTTAGTATGGCATCACCCCCACGGGACAATACTGAATATTAGTATGCATATCAGTGCAAGCGCCGGTATTCAAACAATTTCTGACTAGACAGAACTGACTAGACAAAAATACAACCCCATCCAATTCATAGACATATTTTGCCATATGCTAGCAAAACCATCTCCAGAGTGATTTCCCCTTTCCTTCTTCCCTGCTTGCTTTTCTACACCCCTTGGGCAGGAGAGAGAAGTGGCTGGAACAGGCATATCGTCAGGGGCTTTTCCACAGCAGGTTTTGCTATTAGTCAGAGGAAGGGTTCTCAACCCCCCAGAGCTGAACATGGCGCTCTCTGCAGCACACAGCCACGGATGGGAATGCCTGATCCATCAAGTTGCCACACCATTCTCGGGTGATATTTCATATGCTCTAAGCCAGCTCATTCTAGGGCACCCACAGTGATTTTAATGATATTTAGGCAAGACCAGAGAAACCTCAACACATCTTAGCTTAGATTTCTAGAGAGGCAAGGCGGGGAAGGTAAAATTTTTTACCAGACCAACTTCTGTTGGTGAGAGAAACAAGCTTTGGAGCCACACAGAGCTCTTCTTCAGGGCTGGGAAATGTACTCCGAGTGTCACGCTTCAATGCAAAAAGGAACAGATCGTTTAGTGTAAGTAGTTTGCACATATTCTAAGGGATCTTTCTAGGTGAAGTGGCCTGTTACTATCATTGCAGTCTTAGGGCAAAAAAGCGGAGTTAGGGGGTTACAAATGTTTGTCATAAGCCATAAATCCAGTGTCTTTATCAAAGCCATGATTTTTAGTGTCTAGCAGAGTTAGGAATTTAAGGTCCCAGGCTTGTCTTTTGAAGGTGCTGAGCAGGTTTCCTTTGAGGACAAGGCCTGAGAGGTCAGATAGGGAGTGATCGATTTGTGAAAAGTGTGCATCTATGGGTAACAGGGTGGTTTTGTCTTTTATTACTTTCCTGTGTGAGTTCATTAGAGAGCCCAGTGATTGTCTGGTTTCACCCACACAGTTGTTATTGGGGCATTTAGTGCACTGGATGAAATACACTGCATGTTGTGACAGGCTTGTATGGGACCCATGGATTTTGAAAGGTGTATTGTATGGGGTGCTGATCATCGTAGCAGTGGAAATATGACTGCAGGGTTTGCATCTGTTTTTCCGGCAGGGTCTGGTGCCGCTTTGAGTTGCTGTGTCCTGGTCTGTGGGGAGTTTGCTTCTGGTGATGAGCTTGGTAAGGGCTGTTTGAAGGCCAGATTTTTGTCTGAAGAAAGTTCGTACATCTGAGCTACACAGACCTAAAAAGGAACATAATGGAATGGTCATAATTACATTTATACTACCACATGGGTCTGGTCTGGCTCTCAAGGGGAGCCTAAAGGCTGAGAACCCAGGAGGCAAATTATAAAGCACTCCAAATGTATGGTTTTTTAAAAAACCTCACGCTTTTAAGGCAATCTCATGATTTTGGTGGCCTTGACTTGTGATTTTTGTACACCTGGGTTAGCGATACCGTTAACTTTACATACGGGAGTGATCACAAAGGGGCATTCACGTGAATAAAACTGAACTTAAAGATGGTGCTGAAAATTATACTTTCACATCCTTTTCCAAGCATGAAGTTTAAATATATGTAAGTGCTCTATAGAAATCATACACTTTACTATTTCACCTTTATAACGATTCTGTTCCAACAGCAACACACTCAAAAGCTGCCTACACTTCTTGAACTTTTTGCAACTGTTAATGTTCACTTTGAAATAATTAAATGTATATAAAACATGCAATTAGACATTTTAAAATATTCAAATATTTGCAGAACTGTGAGGAAGGAATTATTAAAAAAACAGGACTGAAATAAGATCTGGTTGTCAACAGCCAGATGCTTTTTCTATTTTCTTCTTGTAGCTCATTTTGGTTTCTGTGTGGGTGGCTCATGTGAACAGAAAGGTTATTGGGTAAATGTTTTGAGACTAAAGCAGGTTGTCCTTTAAAAACCTAAATTTAAGGCTACATCTTACATATATTGTCAAGGGTAAAACTTGTCTGTTTCTTACGATTGCTAGATAGTACCTGACCATGTTTCTCCTTGAATTAGCAGTGAGGAGATATTCAAGGCCCCGTTCTTAACTAAATAGGTTATTCCCATGCAAGGGAAAGAAAACTCTGCAACTTATTGAATTTCTCCTGGGCAGTGGGTTTGCTGTGCCACGCCCTCTCCCTCAGTGTACGCCAAAGATCCTCCCTTATTAGGACCTCCCAAGATTTGCAAATCTCAGGGGGATTGGCTGGAAGAAAGACTCCCCCCCTTGCTGCCTCCCACTCCCCAGCTCTCTGCAGTCACTGGCCCCTATGGGAATCATCATGCTCCCCCAGCCATGGCTGTCCCTGGAATATTCTCAAGGGAAGGGTGGAGGACACCTGCAAATTGCTGAAGACCCTGCCTACAGCAGCTTGCTCCTACTGGTCCCATGGATTTTGGTGGGGGAGAATATGGAGGAACATGTCCAGCCCCCAACCCTTCCCCCACCCAATAAATCTGGTTTCTTGCATCCCTTTGGTGGAAGGGCTTCTGTGGGGCCAAGACTTGGGGAAATAGGGGAACATGTAACTGAGCCGAATCTTCCCACTTTCCTCCTTTCCCAGCCATTTGCAGTGTTGGAGAGGAGCCTGGAGGGTGAAAATCATTCCTGTGCAGAGGGCCAGCACAATGACTATGTCCTACTAAGCCCTGGGCAAGACGTAGGGCTTGGGCGGTCCCCCTGCAAAGGGGAGAATTTCACTCTGGCCGAAATTTAAAAAGCACAAACTGTCAGACAGTTTCAGTGACATTTTTCTCACATCTGCAGCCTGTTTGTAATGAGTTCAGATAATCATCTGTTTAAACTTCCCATTCTCAAATCACATTCTTCCTTCGTGAATCACAGTAACTGTTCTCTTGGAACAAATCTGTTTCGACTTTGTCCTGATCTCCATTGTTGTAAACTATTTCAGCTATTAAGTTATATTTATTTTGAAGCTGCATTTCAAAGGTCATATGACTTACACTGAGTTTGGACGAATCCAGCACACTGCTTGTCAATAAACAAAACAAAAGAAGCCCTCACCGACTCTGCGGTGGATCTGAGAGCACGAGTCTCTGCTGGCTGAGTGAAAGGAGCAGTCCCATTAGTCTGGAGACAGTGTGTATTTAACTTCCATTGACATTCATCTTTCATGTACATCAAAGGCTGAACACATCCCAAATGACAGCACATCTTTATCACTAGCAGCAATATAATTCTGAACTTGGTATTCCCTGGTTTATAAGCCAAAGGACCGCAGTAGCTCTTTTAGCTACAGGATGGCACTGGGAGCTTATTGTTAGCTAGTTATCAACCATGAGCCCAAGTCCTTTTCAGTCACTGCTTTCCAGGGCATAATCCCATCTGGAAAGCATGGGCTACATTCCTTGATCCTAGATGGAAAACCTTGTATTTGGCTATCCTAAATGTATGTTGTATAGTTGTGTCCAGCTTACCAAGTGATCCAGATCTCTCAGTGACCTGTCTTCATCATTATTTGCCAGCTCACCTACCTTTGTGTCATCTGCAAACTTTATCAGCAATGATTTTATATTTTCTTTAAGGTCTTTGATATAATATTAAATAGCGATGCGCCAGAAACCAACCTGTATAGGAGCCCATTGGAAACACTCCAACTAGGTGCTAATTCTACATTAGCAAGCACATTTTGGGCTCTAACAGGTAGGCAGCTTTAAATCCATTTAAGAGGCGCTATATTGACTTTGTATGGTGCTAATATTTTGATCAGAATGTTGTGTGGTATTGTGATGGGCTGTCCACCCCACACAGAACCGAGCAAGGTTCAGGTGGCTGGGTGGGCCAGTTAACTCCACAGGCTGCACCTGGAACAGGAGATTGATTAGGAACAGACTCACCTGTGCAGGAACAGACGGGGCCTATAAAGCCAAGTAGCAGGTTACAGAAAGACAAAGGAGAAGACTTCTGGGAACTGGTACACCCAGAGAGAGAAGGGGAACTAGGGAGTAGGAAGCAGTCCGGGGAAGGGGCAGAGAGAGGAAGCCCAGAACTGCTGAGCTCAGTGTCCCTGGAGTAGAGGGCAGGCCTGGGTTCCCACACCAGCGACTGAGGGAGTGGCACCAGGGCAGTAAGTGGCCAGGCTGCCTAGGACTGCTGATGGACTGTACCCCAGAAGGGGGAACGCTGAGCGACCTAGCCGGAGGGCTATGTCATGATGAGGACATGGTGGATCCCAGAGCAAGAGGAGCTGCCAACCAGAGTCAGAGTGATGGTGGGTGAACTGCAGATGGGGGCACTGGCCTCAAGAGCTAATCCCCAGGAGGAGGCACTAGACCAGTGGTGAGTGGTGCAGCCCCTGACAGGTTGTGTGGGCCTTTTCCAAAGCCCATTGAAGTAAATCAGTGGTTCTCAAACTGGGGGTCGGGACCCCTCAGGGGGTCACGAAGTTATTACATGGGGGGTTGTGAGCTGTCAGCCCCCACCCCAAACCCTGCTTTGCCTCCAGCATTTATAATGGTGTTAAATATATGAAAAAGTGTTTTTCATTTATAAGGGGCAGGGGGGGTGCACTCAGAGGCTTGCTGGGTGAAAGGCGTCACCAGTGCAAAAGTTTGAGAACCACTGAAGTCAATGAAGGACTCCCACTGACTTCCACAGGCTTTGGATCCAGCCACTTCCTCGGACAACATGAATCACAAGGATTTCTGCTAATCCTCCCTGCCATGTGGGGTGGGCTCAGCCAATGAGGGAATTAGAACAACACCATGTGACTCTTGCTCAACCTTAACCGACCAACCCAAGCAATGTGATGCCTGAAACCAAGTGAGAAGGCAGCCGATGGAGTGAGCACAGGGCAAGCTGGTCTGCATGGGAGTGAGGCCCTGAGTTAGGCTCTAAATTTAACTGTGAAGCATGCAGTAGACTGAGGAATTATAACCTCTATAATCATAAAACTTTTCCTGAACAGTTAACAGGCCACAGTAAGAGTTAAACCCACCCTGACTCAGAGTTAAAATCCAGTCTGTCTACGCACTTCGGAGACCAGCCACAGAGCAACCTGGGCGGATGCTACCCAGTTGATTGCACACAGTGCAGACACCAGACCTCACGAGTACATGATACACGCCTGCCCCCTGTGCGAGTAGCTTATGGCCCTCAGAGCCAATGGGCAGCATCTTGAGTCCAGAGCTGCTGAACTGGAGGAGCAAAGAGGCAGAATTGTTTACAAGTACCCCATATAAAGGACACTGTGGAGTGGGCCCTACCTTAGAACAGACTTCCCTGATCCTTGCATGGAGGAAGCCAGTCTCCTGCTGGATGGGCACCTAGGGGGTCTGGAGGGAACATCGTCTCAGATGGGACTCTCCTTCCAGCTGAGGGGGTGGAGACTGACAATTCCTCTTGCCACTGAGGAGGCAGGGGCTCTGGGAGATGGAATTACGGTAGGGAGGAAGAGACAGGCCATGGTGACAGCAGATTTGATCATCAGGAGTGAGAAGAGTTGGAGAGAACCGCCTGGTGACTTGCCTGCCAGGTGCCTAGGGAGCAGATATAACAAGCCTGCTAGACAGACTGCTGGGGACTGCTGGAGAGGAGCCTGTGGTAATGGTACACGCTGGTACCAATGATGTAAGGAGGTGTAGGAGAGAGGTCCTGGAAGTTAAGTTCAGATGGCAAGGCAGAAGGCTTTGGTCCAGGGCCTCAATGGTCACATTCTCTGAAATGCTTCCAGTTCTGCACATATGTGCACTGAGACCGAAGGAACTTCAGGGTCTCAATGCATGGGTCAGAAGATGGTGTGAAGATTATTAGACATCAGGCAACATGTGGGGGAAAGAGGAGCCCCCACAGAGGCGACAGGCTTCACCTTAATCAAAATGAACCAACATGCTGGCTAGTAACATAAAGAAGATGTTGGAGGAATATTTAACCTCAGCCCTAGGGGAAAGGCAGCAGGAGCAATGGAGGAGCACACAACTCAGGGTATGTCTACACTACAGGATTATTCCGATTTTGCATAAACTGGTTTTGTAAAACAGATTGTATAAAGTCGAGTGCACGCGGCCACACTAAGCACATTAATTCGGTGGTGTGCGTCCATGGTCCGAGGCTAGCGTCGATTTCTGGAGCATTGCACTGTGGGTAGCTATCCCGTAGCTATCCCATAGTTCTCGCAGTCTCCCCCGCCCATTGGAATTCTGGGTTGAGACCCCAATGCATGATGGTGCAAAAACAGTGTCACTGGTGATTCTGGATAAATGTCATCACTCATTCCTTCCTCTGTGAAAGCAATGGCAGACAATCATTTTGCACCCTTCTTCCCTGGATTAACCTGGGAGACGCCATAGCACGGCAACCATGGAGCCCGTTCAGCTTTTTTTTACTGTCACCGTATGTCTACTGGATGTTGCTAACAGACGCGGTACTGCAGCGCTACACAGCAGCATTCATTTGCCTTTGCAAGACAGCAGAGACGGTTATCATTTGTTCTGTACCATCTGCCATGCCATTGTAAATTGGCGATGAGATGACGGTTATCAGTCGTTCTGTACCATCTGCTACTGTCATGGGTGCCCCTGGCTGAGGTTGGCCAGGGGCGCAGAGACAAAAATGGGAATGACTTCCTGAGTCAATCCCTCCTTTATGGTATCTAAAAATAGAGTCAGTCCTGCCTAGAATATGGTGCAAGTGTACTACAGAACCAGTGTATCAGAGAACCAGAGAGCACAGCCGCTCCGTGTCAGATCCCGCAGAAATGATGAGCTACATGCCATTCCAGGGGGTGCCCCTGCAACAACCCCACCCGTTGCTTCCCTGCTCCCCCAACCCTCCTGGGCTACCGTTGCAGTGTCCCCCGATTTGTGTGATGAAGTAATAAAGAATGCAGGAATAAGAAACACTGACTTGTTAGTGAGATAAAATGAGGGGGAGGCAGTCTCCAGCTGCTATGATAGTCCAGGCAGGACATTAAACGGTGGGAGGGAGAGGAGCCCAGCATCCCGCTGCTATGATAGTCCAGGCAGTACAGAATCTTTTCTTTACACATGAAAGGGAGGGGGCCCAGTTGCTATGATGAAGACAGTTACCAGCCATTCTGTACCATCGACTGGGAATGACAGGGAGTCATTCCTATTTTTACCCAGGCACCCCCTGCTGACCTCACCTGAGGCCATCCAGGAGCACTCACGGGCTGATGATGACGACGGATAGCAGTCATATTGTAATGTCTGTCACCAGGATGGGGAGGGGAAAGGATACTGCTGTTCACTGCCACAGCATCCCGTCTACCAGCAGCATGCAGTAGACATAGGGTGACATTGAAAAAAGTCAAGAAACAATTTTTTTCCCTTTTCTTTCACGGGGCGGGAGGGGGGTAAATTAACGAGCTATACCCTGAACCACCCCGGACAATGTGTTTGACCCTACAGGCATTGGGAGCTCAGCCAAGAATGCAAATACTTTTCGGAGACTGCTGGGGACTGTGGGATAGCTGGAGTCCTCAGTACCCCCTCCCTCCCTCCATGAGCGTCCATTTGATTCTTTGGCTTTCCGTTATGCTTGTCACACAGCACTGTGCTGTGGACTCTGTATCATAGCCTGGAGATTTTTTTTAAATGCTTTGGCATTTCGTCTTCTGTAACGGAGCTCTGATAGAACAGATTTGTCTCCCCATACAGCGATCAGTTCCAGTATCTCCCGTACGGTCCATGCTGGAGCTCTTTTTGGATTTGGGACTGCATCGCCACCAGTGCTGATCAGAGCTCCACGCTGGGCAAACAGGAAATGAAATTCAAAAGTTCGCAGGGCTTTTCCTGTCTACCTGGCCACTGCATCTGAGTTCAGATTGCTGTCCAGAGCGGTCACAGTGGTGCACTGTGGGATACCACCCGGAGGCCAATACCGTCGATTTGCGGCCACACTAACCCTAATCCGATATGGTAATACCAATTTCAGCGCTACTCCTCTCGTCGGGGAGGAGTACAGAAACCAGTTTAAAGAGCCCTTTATAGCGATATAAAGGGCCTCATTGTGTGGACGAGTGCAGCGTTAAATCGGTTTAACGCTGCTAAAATCGGTTTAAACGCGTAGTGTAGACCAGGCCTCAGACACCTGTTAAAGACGTTGGTGATACAACAGAATCTTTGTATCCAGTTATGTATATGATGCAAATTACAACAGAACTAGAACAAGGACATGGTAAGAGCACAGAGATAAATTCTGTTAAAAATAAATAAATAAATACATCAAAAGAGTGTCAGATTAAGGAATTAAATAAAAACAGACACTTGGTCAAGAATAAAAGCGATCAATGTCCATGTGCAAATGCAAAAGAAGCTGGTCTCTCTTGCCACAGAGGGCAGGACAAACAGCAGTGGGTTCAAACTTCAGCACTGCAGATTTAGATTAAACCTCAGGAATGGAACAGACACCTAAGGAGGTTGTGGAAACGCCTTCACTGAAGGTTTTCAAAAGGAGGCTGGGTAGCCATCTGTCTTGGATGGTTTAGACACAACAAATCCTGCATCTTGGCAGGGGTTAGACTAGATGACCCTGGCGGTCCCTTCTAATTTTCTGGTTCTGTGATTCTAATATATTTTGCCTTATGGAAGGCTATCACACAACATTTTGATAAAAAAAACTAGAATGATATAAAATTACCATAGAACACATTAAGTGGATAAGAAGTTGATTAACTGACAGGTCTCAAAATGCAATCGTAAATGGTGAATTGTCATTGAGCAGGTCTGTTTCCAGTGAGGTCCTGCAAGGATCAATTCGTGAATCTACGCTATTTAACATTTTTACTAATGACCTGGAAGAAAACAAAAAATCACTGATAAAGTTTGCAGATGACATAAAAATTGGGAGTTGTAAATAACAAGGAGGACAGGTCATTGACTAGATCCCAGAGTGAACTGGGCGCAAGTGAATAGTGTGCATTTTAATATGGCTAAATGTAAATGTACACATCTAGGAGCAAAGAACGTAGGTCATACTTACAGGATGAGAGACTTTATCCTGGGAAGCAGAGACTCTGAAAAAGACTCGGGGGTTACGGTGAATAATCAGCTGAACATGAGCTCCAGTGTGACACTGTGGCCATAGGAACTAATGTGATCTTGGAATACATAAACCGAAGAATCTCAAGTAGGAGCAGAGAGGTTATTTTACCCCTGTATTTGGCACTAGTGTGACTGCTACTGGAATCCTGCATCCAGGTCTGGTGCCCACAATACAAAAAGGGTGTTGATAAATTGGAGAGGGGTCAGAGAAAAGTCACAAGAATTATTAAAGGATTAGAAAACCTGCTTTATAGTGAGACTCAAATACCTCAATTTATTTAGCTTAACAGAGAAGGTTAAGGAATTAATTGATTATAGTTCATATGTATCTACATGGGGAACACGTTTAATAATGGGCTCTTCAGTCTAGCAGACAAAGGTCTAAAATGATCCAATGGCTGGAAGTTGATGCTGGACAAATTCAAACTGGAAAGAAGGTGTAATTTTTTTAACCACGAGGGGTAATTAACCACAGGAACAATCTACCAGGGGGCCTGGTGAATTCTCCATCGCTGACCATTTTAAAAATCAGGATTACATGTTTTCCTAAAAGCTCTGCTCTAGGACTTATTTTGGAGAATGTCTTTGGCCTGTGCTATCCAGGAGGTCAGGCTAGATGATCCCAGTGGTCCCTTCTGGCCTTGGAATCGATGAACCTATCACTCTAGGACTGCACTCCCAGCCTCTGGATCAAGAAAAGGAAACGGAGTGCAAAATGTTGAGAAAAGCCAAAATAGCAGCAAAAGTCAACAAAAGGGTAATAACGGGGACATTAGCTGCCCACCTAGAAAACGGACTGATGGCCCAGCAGGGCAGAGTTAGAGAAACGATTGCTCAACACTTTCAATGGGTGGTTCTTGGTATGCTAGTCCTAGAACCCCCTGGAGGAGAAGCTGTTCTTGAGACAAGCTACATCTGCACTTGAAGCACTGTAGTGCTTCTGCTGAAGTCACTCGAGGCCGATGGGAGAGAGTTTTCCTGTCCGCTTAATTACTTCACCTCCCACAGGAGGCAGTAGCTATGTCAGGGGGAGAAACGCTCCTGCCGGCACAACGTTGTGTACACGGACTCTTAGGTCAGTGTAACTTACTTCGCTCAGGGGTGTGGGTTGTTCGTTGTAAGTTACACCAAAGTAAGTTCTACTGTCAACAAAGTTTGAGTCTTTGGAAGTGCACAGGAGCTAACTGAAGAAGTGATAGTAGTTGAGCCAGTAAATAATAGTGACCTCAGTATAATTAGGTTCAACATTCAAAAATCAGGTAGGGTACCAAAAAGTGACACAGTGACACCAAACATTAGAAAAGGAGAGTTAAATAGAATAAGAGATTTAATAAAAAAGGCCCAAAGTTAAAGGTAAAGGAAGCTAAACACCTAGAGTAAGAAAGTCACTCCCACTGGGCCTCAGTGCCCCCATCTGTGAAATGGGGATAATGATACTGATGTCTTTTGTAAGACGTTTTGAAATCTACTGGTAAAAAGTGCTATGTCAGAGCTAGGTATTATTAGCGGTAACTTGGATGCTTCTTACTAAAACAATAATAGATTCTCAGAAGGCCTGTGTACCACTTAACAAAAAGGGAACCAGGAAGGCAACGAGAAAACCAACAAAGCTAAATGACAAAGTTCAAGAGTCTATTGAGCCAAACAGAAATCCTCCAATATTTGGAAATCTGACCCTAATGACACCAACAAACAAGGGGTTAAATAACAGCAGGCAGCAAGTAAGTGGGAATTTAGAAGGGCCCAAATGGAGTTTGAAGCGCAGCTAGCGAAAAGGTATAAAAACAAACAACAGATTATTTGGTATGTCAGAAGCAGGACACCTGCAAAATAATTCTTGTGTCCATTGGATCACCAGGGGATAAAGGGAGCAAAGGACTTTGCTGAGAAGCTAAGTGATTTCTTTGCATCAGTCTTCACTGCAGAGGATGTTTGCATTTCCTAACCCAGACCTGTTCTTTCCTGGTAACATAGATGAGGTGCTCTGAGTGACGGAAGTGACAGAAGAAGATATGCTGGAAGAAACTGATTATTTAAAATGAAATAAGTCACCAGGTCCAGACGGTGCACCAAGTGTTCTGAAGGAACTCAAGTATGAAGGAGCCCAGTTGTTAGTAAAGACATGCACTCTCGCATTAAAAACAGCCACTGTTCCAGACGATTGGATGGTATAAATGTTGCACCTATATTTTTAAAAGGTTCTAGGGGTGATCCAGGGAATTCTAGACCTGTGAGTGTACATCTATACCTAGCAAGTGGTTGAAATGATCATTAAAAACAGAACAATACACCTGGAAGACTGTGATATGATAGGGTCTAAACAGCTTGGATGCAAAGGAAAACTGCATCTCACTAATCAGAAAGTTCTTTGACTGTGTCAATGAAGTAATGGATAAAGGAGAATGGGTTGTCATAGTTTGTTTAGACTTCCTAAAGGCCTTTGACAAAGTCCCGCACAAGAGGCTACTAAGAAGCGAAGCAGACATAGGGTGGGAGGCAAAGTATTGTCCTGGGTCTAAACCTGGCTAGGAGACGAAAGCAAAGAGTAGGATTAAATGGTCAATTTACATCATGGCAAAGGTGAACAGCAGGGCCTCAGGGATCCGCACTAGGTCCCATCTTGTTTGATATATTTATTAATGATCTGGAAAGGAGAGGGAGCAGTGAGGTAGCAAAATCTGCAGATGACACAAAGTTATTTAGGACAGTCAGAACCAGAGAGGTCTGTAAGGAATTTCAAACAGACCTAAAGGAGCTAGGAGAATGGGCAACATAGTGGCAAATAAAATCCAACCTTGATAAATGCAGAGTAATGCACACTGCAGGGGAAAATGTAAATTGCTCATACACCATACAGTGCTCTAAGTTAACTGTATCAACTCCAGAAAGGGACCTGCATGTCATTATGGACGGCGCCATTAAGAGTTCTGTTCAATGTGCAGCTGCAATCAAAAAAGCAAACAAGATGTTGGGATGCATAAGAAACGAGATGGTGAATAATACAGAGAATATTCTAATACCTTCTATAAATCAAGGCTGCAGCCTCACTGGGACAATGTGTTCACAACTGATCACCTCATCTCAAAAAGGATATTGCAGAACCAGAGGGAGCTCAGAGAAGAGGGACAAGAATGATTAGGGGTCCAGTAAACTCTCAGCTGGAGAGAGATTGAAAAGATTATTACCTGTGAAAAGAGATGAAGAAATGGGGATGTGATAAAAGTGTAGAACATAATGAACTGTGTGGAAAAGGTAGATCAGAAACTTCTGTTTTCCCTTTCTCGTTACACAGGAACAAGGGGACATTCAATAACATTGAAAGGTGAGAAATTCAAACCCAATAAAAGGAAACACTTTTTCACACAATGTGTAATTAGACTGTGGAACTTACTGCCACAGGAAGTCACTGGGGCCAAGAATTTGACAAGACGCAAGAAGAGATTGGATGATTACATGGAAAACAAGAATATCCAGAGTTATAATTAATGATGACAAATTCTGGAAGGGATAGTAAACCTCCTGCTTAAGGGTTAAACCAATCTCTAACTCTTAGAGATCATGATGAGACCTTAATAGGGGCAGATTATCTACATCTGCTACTGCACGGTTCTTACACCTTCCTCTGAAGCACCTGGCTCCGGTCACTATCACAGACAGGATATGGGGCCAGATGGATCTTGGGTCTATTCCAGTCTGGAAATTTCTATGTTCCTAACCCAACTCAAAAATAAAATCTAGTGCTGAAAACTGACCATAAACTGTTTGTAGACAGCTCTTATGGGATGTCAGCCTTCTCCTGTTAGCCATAACCCCGTGGCAGCAGAAGAGGGAGGGGATCATTTCTGTCATTGTTAGCTGAAGTTGTGTGACCTACGGTGTCATCAATTAAAAATGACTAGGGAAGGAGGGAAGAGCTGGGCATTCAGGGAATAGCCCTGAAATACGCACAGGCCATAGTTTGTCAAGAACTCCATGCTGCAGCTTTCTGCATGTCATCTGGTGGGACTGACCTGGGCCTGGCCACCACAGCTGCTCCACAGCTTTGACTGAGCGAGTCTTGACATGGCTATCACGCTCTGAGGCCTAAGCCTCTATTTCTTGTGCTAATAGCCAATTAGAAGTGTTGCCTTTGGCCACAGACTTACCTGAGCTGTTCTTGTCAAATGAAATATAACAAGCTCGGGTTGTTCTCTAAGGGTTTTCTTCTCTCTGAACAGAGACCTACGGACCTTTTCATGTTCAGTTTGTTGAGTCAGGTTTAGCTGGCAGGGCTGGGAGGCTGGCAGGAAATTACCGCTGAGCTGACTGAATGGGGAGGACAGAACTCCAGCTTTTTGAAGGGAACTTCAGAGAAGTGCATAAAGGATACCAATGTAACACCAGCAAAGGAAGGAGGTATTGCTAAAAGTCCTTGATCTCACACACACACAAACACTTTCACATTAAAGGCGACGGCCTGCTAAAATCTGTGGTCAGTCTGAATTTATGAGCCGTCTCCTGTACACAAACCTGTTTCATGTATGTAACAGCCATTATTTGGTTTGCCACATACCTACTGCATAACAACTAGATCAACTGTTACCTCACACTTGCAACTTCTAATGTTTTCCTTCTCTTGCCCCACTGAAGCTGAGCGCTTGGTTTCTCTGACCAGGGTGAATTCTCTTCCAGGGTAAGAATGCTGGCTCGAGTCTGTCACAGGGGACTGCATGTGACATTGAGCAAGGGATCTGTGGTCTAAGTCAGTAAGGGAGGTGCCATTAAGGGCAGGCAGCTGTTTGTGTCCACATGGCTGTCATTAGATGCTCAGAACCAGAACCAGGACGCAGGAGAGGGCCTGTTTTGTGGCAGAATAAGAAACTGTCAGTGAGGAGCCTTGATGGCCAGGACTGCTCAGTGTCCTGGCCATCAGGCTAGCGGGTGGTTGTCCCAACCAGCACTGTTGTGGTGTATGTGTGTGTATTTACTAGTGTACCTCCACTAAGGAAAACTGTTCTAGACAGCCATGCCGAGTCAATCAGCTTCCTCAGTACTTGTGGGCCATTGCTCACATACTGTGTGGGCACAGATGGTGTCATTATGCGATGCCGACACACTACTAACACCAGAAATCTTAGATTGGGGACTGTAACGGGGTCTGCTACTTGCTGCTCAGCAGTGCCTCCTCATGGCACATCTGGGGAGTTAGCTCAACACTGTCTGTTCCTCAGTCCCTCGCTCGTCAGGAGCTTCAGTGCCTCTCCTGCATGGCTTAGCCCTCTGGCCAAGATGCATTGATCCTCCCCTGCCGGGGTCTCATCAGGGTCTCTTTCTGCAAAGTCTTAAGCAGCCTCCATCCCCACTGCACTGACTGTGCCGCTCCCACAGTGGCTGGTCAGGAACCTGGACCCACCCTCTTCTGCGGGTTCCATTCCAGGGACTCTTACACCAGCCGCTCAGGTCTATGCTCCCTCAGACTTTACTGCTCCGACCCAGGCTCCTACTCTCTCCCCTGGATCAGGGAGTGTGCCTGCAAGCTTATCTCACTGGAACCTCTTCTAGTCACAGCTCCTTGGCTTTATAGAAGCTCCTGCCCGGGTGCACATCATTCTCAATGAGTGTCATTGCCCCTTTGCTGCCCAGCAGGTGCAGCCTATGGCTAATTGGCCTCTCCTGCCACTTAAACCCCATCATAGGGCCAAAGATAGATAATCCTGTTCAGCTCCTCTGTCGGATACGAGTGTTGCAGAGGAGAAATGCTGCAAGCCTCAAGACGACTCATGCCGATGTACACACAAGTCAGGCTTTTTCATTCTGAAGGCACTGACGGAGCTGAGTTACGCACTGAAAGCAAGGATTATTAGAGAAACACCTGTCAGGGCTGGTCTAGATAATACTCAGCCCTGCCGTGAGTGCAGGGGATTGGACTAGACAACCTCTCGAGGGTCCTTCCAGTCCGACAATTCTATGATTAAAAGTCTCTCGTACATGAATAATACAGTGGAGCCTCCAGACACATTGTTCCACCACAGGAATAAATTCTAAGTAATCAATCTGCTAGTTTAGGAGTCTAAAAATGGCAACAGGACCTTTCCTGCCTCACTGTTCTTCCCACCTCCAGCATATTCTTAACCCTTCAAACTCTGCCTTGGAGTTAAAACTGGTTGAAAACTATTAGACAAGCTACATTTTGGGGGGAGGGGGAGGAATTTGTAATTAAGCTAAATGCTTGAAGACTGTATCTAATTGTCGTAGTTGCAGTTCCTACATTGGTGCAACTCCTGTTATTCTTAGGATCCCTTTCACCTTTGGAGATGATGCCTCATACTCTAGTTACAAAGTCCTTTTGTTAGGTAACAAAAACCCAGGCATGAGTGGCCTGCTGGTCTCCATTCCGTCCCTATCCCATCCCGCCTCCCAGCCTCATTCCATCTCCGCAGCCTGTCTCTAGCACACTTCTGCCCCATTCCCTCCCCCCACAGCCTCTCTCTGCCCCTAGTCCCCTCCCTTGTTTCCCCACAGCCTCTCTCCATCATGTGCCCCAACTCCTCATCACTCTGCTTTGCAATCCCCTCCTCCACGCAACCTTGGTGCTAGCAGGAGAACAGAGAGACCTTTCTCATTCCCATGCCCAGCTCCACTGCAGCCACCTGCAGCCAGGAGCAGCAATAGCTGAGAAAGTCCTGCTTATGCCCTGCAGTCCTGGGCTGCAGTATGCTCAGTTGCTCGGTCAGGGTGGTATGGACACAGTTTGGTCACACATAGGAGCTGTGAGAGGCTGGAGCATGGTCCATGCAGATGGAACCTTTGGAGAATTTAGCTGCCAAACTAAAAAGTCTCTAGTGAGCATGTGCCAACTGAGATTTTTCAGAGGCTTATGACTGGGCTCAGTTTAGGCAGATTTTCAGTGAGATGGCAAAAGGTATTTCCCTGGCACCAGAGTGACCACAGTGTCAGATTTCAAGTCCCTGCTCCAAAGTATGGAGGCACTTGAGCTTCTCAGTGAAACTGTTGTCAGGATTTTTTTAAGATGGGCAAAACAATGGATTTTCCTTAACCCCATTCTCAGAAACGGCTGAATCTTTTTTTTTGCTGAAACTTTCAGAAAAATTCACCCTGTGTCAGACACCCAAAATGGGAAATTTCAGCTGAAACAGTTCAAGTCTGGCACAGGTTCATAGATTCCCAGGCCAGAAGGTACCACTGTCATCCTCTAGTCTGACCTCCTGTATCGCACAGGCCAGAGAACTGCCTCAGAGCACTTCCTGTTTGAACTACGGCAGATCTTTTAAAAAAATATCCAATCTTGATTTTAAAATTGCCAATGATAGAGAATCTACCACAACTCTTGGTAAAGGGTTCCAATGGTTAATTACATTCACTGTTAAAAATTACCCCTTATTTCCAGTCTGAATTTGTCTAGCTTCAACTTCCAGCCACTGGATCTTTTTATATCATTGTCTGGTAGACTGGAGAGCCCACTGTTAAATATTTGTTCCCCTGTAGGTACTTAGACTGTGATCAAGTCACCTCTTAACCTTCTCTTTGTTAAGCTAAATTGAGCTCCTTGTGTCTACTGCTGTAAGGCATGTTTTCTAATCCTTTAGTCATTCTTGTGGCTCTTCTCTGAATCCTCTCCAGTGTTTCAACAGTCTTCTTGAATATGTGGACACCAGAACTGGGCACAATATTCCAGCAACAGTCGTACAGGTGACAAATAGGTAAAATAACCTCTGTACCTACTTGAGATTCCCCCTGCTTCTGAAACCCAGGATTGCATTAGACGTTTTGGCCTCATTATAACTCTGTTTCAGAGTAGCAGCCGTGTTAGTCTGTCTGGGAACTAATGTTCACAACCCCTAAGTTGTTTTCACAAGCCAGGCTTCCCAGGCTCGTGTCCTCTGTCCTGTAAAAACACCTTACGTCATGCTAACAGCCTCTCAGTGCCAACTGGTAAAGGGTTCACTGTTCTCTAACACAAGCAGACAGGTCTGACAAACTCATTACACTCAACACACTGCTTTCATTGTATTTATCCAAAGAGGGTCAAGTGAAGTATCTAATAAAAGCTTATGTCATACTGATCCCCAGTCATTGTGAAATGTACATACAGATATTTAAGGAGTTGTGTATACGTACTGAAAAGATGTTTTAAAATCTGTGCCCCAGGCAGGGTGAACAAACAGGTTCTGCTAGACAAAGGGATGTTGATTCACCTGTCTGCCTTGGGGTATACGTAAATTAGGCATTGCAAACCAACACTATGGAAGCCCCATTTTGAAGATGGAGTCAGCACAAGGATGTGTAGCATCCTGGAGCCAGCACACCAGGAAGGGACACATGGGGGTTGCCCTGCCTCTGGGAACACAAACAATGAGTTTGGGGAATATAACGAGAAGCAAGGAAACATTTTGTTATCCTTCACCAAGGGAGCAAAAAGGACAACACGTTTTGCATTTTTGGAAGGTGGATCCCAGCCAGGGTTGGTGACGCTGGGCATTTGCTTTAAGCAAAACACTACTTCAGACCAGGATGTTAGCCAGTTAAAGCTAGGTTTAGAAGACTCTAAGGCCTTATCCACACTTACCAGGGGTTCAACATGTGGTGATTAATGCATCGGCGGTCAATTTAGCAGGTCTAGTGAAGACCCGCTAAATCGACTGCCGATCACTCTTCTGTTGACTCCTGTACTCCACCTGAATGAGAAGCACAAGGGGAGTCAACGGGAGACGCTCTCCCATCAACATCGTGTAGTGTGGACCCCACGGTAAGTAGATCTAAGCTACGTTGACTTCAGCTACTTTATTCACGTAGCTGAAGTTGCATAACTTAGATCGATCTCCCCCCGTAGTGTAGACAAGGCCTAAGAAATGTGTTACAATTTTGTTTCAAATGTAACTATTTCAGTTTCCATTAGCCAAATTCACTCTCTCTTAAATCACAGCCTTTGATAATAAACATAGGATTGTTTTCACTATATTTCAGTGATGTGGTTATAAAGGACCTGATCCTGAGTCTAGCGGTGTGTATGCTGTTCCCTTGGGGACAGCAACCCTGGTAAGTTCTGTGAGTGTTCAGGGACAGGGGCTGGATATGACAGGGGATGCTTTCAGAGGGGCTGGCTTTCACCTAGTGTTAACTTGCAAGGCAAAGTAAGGGCTGGAGCTCGGCGGAGATAGTTTGGGTGACTGAGAGACTGGTGGTGTCAGGAAGCTGACATCCAGGTAAGCACAAGCAAATCTTCCTCTAGCTGGATGCAGAGGGTAACAAGGTGACTCACAATCCTGTGCACCCCACAAAAGTGCTACAAACGACACACTTTGTTCCGACATGTACATATTTACGTTTAGCTGTATTAGAATGCATATTGCTTGCTGGTGGCCAGTTTACAGAGCAATCTGGATCACTTGGTATCAGTGACCTGTCCCCTTCATTATTTACCACTCCAGTTTGTGTGTCATCTGCAAACTTTATCTGTAATATTTTCATGTTTTCTTCCAGGTCATTGATAACAATGTTTAAATAGCACAGAGTGAAGAACTGATCCCTGCAGGACCTCACTGGAAACACGCCTGCTCGATGATGACTCCCCGTTTACAACTACATTTTGAGACCTGTCAATTAGCTGGTTTTTAATCCATTTATGTGTGCCATGTTAATTTTGAATTGTTCTAGTTTTTTAATTAAAATGTCATGTGCTACCAAGTCAAATGCCTTATAGAAGTCTAAATATATTTCATCAACACTATCAACTTCATCAACGAAATCTGTAATCTCATCAAAAAAAGATATCAAGTTAGTCTGACAGGATCTATTTTCCATAATCCCATGTTGATTGGCATTCATTGTGTTACACTCCTTTAATTCTTTGTTGAGTCCCTTATCATCTCAGCTGCTCCATTATCCTGCCTGAACTCAATGTCAGGCTGAGGCCTGTGATTACTTGGGCCGCCCATTTACCCTTTTTAAATAGTGACACATCAATTTACTTCCAGTCTTCTGGAACATGCCCAGTATTCCAAGATTTACTGAAAATCAACATCAATGATCCAGTGACCTCCTCAGCCAGATCTTGTAAAACCTTAACCTTTTATAAGCCACTGAAAACAGGCTCTTATCATAGAAAGTGGCAGGCAGCCATAACCAGAGGCATTGGTACCAGCCCTGCCTATATAACAAAGTCACAGTTCCACATTCAACCTATGTTGATGAGGATTAAAGAACTTTATCAAACCCTGTGTTGCTGGAGTTGCCCATCACCACCTTAATCAATGACTCTCCCTAAGATGTAGGAGAGGGTCAAAATTCACTAAATATATCCCAGACTTAACTAAGTGTATATGGAGGGAGAGTCAGAATGACCAGGAGGCTGTGGACTCTACTGAGCTTGCCAACATTTTGGCCCCCACTTTGTCATGGGCTGAGCTGTGCTTGTTCCTGGAGGCCGTAGGCAGCTCTGGGAGAAAGGTGCAGCTTGCTCTCGATCAGTGGTGGGATTATCATCTTATCTTCAACTCTGTGAAGGCCTTTCTAGGGGAGGGCCCAGGGGCCAAGAGGTGGCAACATAAGCAGTGCCAGTGGGCTCGTACCTTCCATAGTGCTCTGCCCAAATACAGGATAGAGGGTGGGTTCTTGCATGGCATCGCTGGTGCAGGGGATGCCACCATCTGTGAGGATCCTCAACCTGCACTCTAACGAAGGGAACCGTCTTTGCCTCATTGAACATCCACAGCAGTAAAGCGAGTCTCTGCAGTGCCAGATCCTCCCCTACCTTTGGACGGGGAGTTGTTCTGTGATTGCCCTGCAGGATACTCACATGGACCTGGATGCCAAAGCCAGCTGGCGGCTGGAGTGGGGTGACGGTATATTTCAGCCATCTCATGATGTCATTGGGTGGGGTGCGACTCTGTTATCCCCAGACCTACTGCCGGTACCAGTATATAAACCAGGAAGCCATGATGGGGAGCTGTCTGAGCCACACCACGGACTGCCTGCTTGTCTCTGCTCCAGACCCTGCTGGCAATAGACCCTAGACTCCAGCTTCTGACACTGGTTTGTCCTTGTCTTCACAATTCGATTGCTGTCTGCAACCTGGCGTCCAACCCCAATCTCCTTGTAACCTGACCCTGCCTGCCTCCTGACACCCAGATCTCGGTTTGCCCTCGATCCTGTCTTGGACTCTGTTCTTCTTGGCCTGACACCCAACTCCTGCTCCAGTCATTAGGTCCAATCGCCCATGTCCTGATTGTGACAGAAAGACACAGCTACGGAGCAGCTGAAGTGGGAGGTCATGGAGGTGGAGAGGTGCCAAGAATCCATCCCTCTGCAGAAAGTGTCAGGAAAAGCAGGATGAGTTCTGGGCCCTTTACAACAATAAGGCCTGGGGCACATTTCTTAGGTCACATATCCAACTCCTTCAGGAGATGGATTCTGGCTCCTGCTTCTCCAAGGCTGTGGAGAAGAGGAGGAATGCCAAAAGACATATCATCTACCTCCTGGTGGAGGCTGGCACCCCCCTTGCCGATCCAGAGCAGATGTGAGAAAGGGCGAAGGCTTTCTACATTGACCTTTTTTCTCCAGATCCCACTGATGCCAATGCTTGCAAGGCCCTGTGGGATGAACTCTCAGTGCTAGCAATCAGGACCAGCCGGAGTTCCTCTCACTCTGACATGCATCCGACAAAGTGGGTATTCACCCATGAAAGCTCATGCTCCAATACGTCTGTTAGTCTATAAGGTGCCACAGGACTCTTCACTGCTTTTACAGATCCAGACTAACACGGCTACCCCTCTGATACTTGTCACTCTGGCTGAGTCCTTGTCAGCCCTCCATCTGATGCCCACTAACAAATCTCCAAGCGTTGACAGGCTGACCGTGGAGTTCTACCGCAAGTCCTGGGGCATCCTCAACCCAGACTGCGCCATTTTTATGGGCCAAGTCCCTGGGAGCGGGTTGCTCCACTTGCCATGCAGGCAGGCTGTGCTTGTTCTGCTGCCAAAAAAAGAGGAGGATGGGGCTTCCCTGGTGCCTTTCCCTTCAGGAGAGAGTGCTAGTTGTTAACCATCTGGTTCTGTCCATATTCTGGCACCTGTCCTACACCCTTAACTCACCCCCAGGCACCTGGCCAACCTCCAGAGGAAGGTCCTGGAGTTCTTCTGGCCGGGGAAGCACTGGGTCTCTGCAGGTGTCCTGAGCCATTCTCTGGAAGAAGAGCGCAGGGCCTGGTATGCATTCACAGCCTGGTCCATACTTTGTCTTCAGGCTTTGTGTAATGTAGTGTAGACAAGACCTAGAAGAAGCTGAAGATACATTAACTACTTTCTCAATATTACTTTCTATATAAGCAATTCCTGGTTACAACCCTGATGAGAGAATGAGCCCCACCTGAGGGGAATCAGGCACTCTCCTATAGAGAGCAGAAGATGGCTGCAGTAAGGGGGAAGGGCAGGGAGCTGTAGTGAGACTGCAGAGAGGGAGAGAGGGTCCTGCAGGGAAGACTTTGCGAGCAGGGTAGATTCCAGCTAGGAAGGGCTGAGAGTTGCCTGACCAGATTGGGGGAGTGGAGGCTGTACCCAGTGGAAGGCTGGAGGGAAGACGTTCGTGTTTAGTTCTGAACTTTAAATTAACCAATCTGACCCTAAAGAAGGCTGTTGTGATTGGACTGGAAAAATCTTGTGTGGAGTTTAGGTGGGACACAAGAAGGGAAACAGAGGGAAGGGACTGCATATCAGGGTGCCCATTAGACAGCCACTCATCTACACTGTTGTTGCCGCAGAGATGTTTTGTGATTTCCCTCTTCAGTTTCCATGCTGTGAAAATGTTTGAGAACACCTGCCACAGGGACGAGAGGACAGAAAATAATTCTGAGCACTGCTGCTTAAAACAAAAATCCCCACCTACAAGTCACATTCACTGACTGTCACAAGACCCTCAAACTCCAGTCACTAACACAGCTCATATGTATGCATGACAGAGAATGTTTCTCTCCCCTCACTCCACCCTTTTCTGGATTTCTCTCCCAAAGAAGATAAACTTCTGAAAAGATGAGCACTTAGCATGCTTCCTGTCTGAGGACATGTATAAGTCTACGTTGGAGGAATCATAAGAGTCAGAAGGATAGGACTGGAAGGGACCTCACCAGGTCATCTAGTCCAGTCCACTGCACTGAGGCAGGACTATTATCTAGACCATCCCTGACAGGTGTTTGTCCAACCTGCTCTTAAAAATCTCCAGTGCTGGAGATTCTACAGCCTTACTGGGCAATTTATTCCAGTGCTAAACCACTCTGACAGTTAGGAAATTTTTCTTAATGTCCAACCTAAACCTCCCTTGCTGCAATTTAAGCCCATTGCTTCTTGTTCTGTCCTCAATGGTCAAGGAGAACCATTTATCACCCTCCTCTTTATAACAACCTCATACATACTTGAAGACTATTGTCATGTTCCCCCTCATTCTTTTCTTCTCCAGACTGAACAAAACCATTTTTTTCAATCTTTCCTTACATGTCAGGTTTCTAGACCTTTAATAATTTTTGTTGCTCTCCTCTGGACTTTCTCCAATTTGACCACATCTTTCCCAAGCATGGTGCCCAGAACTGGACACAGTGCTCCAGCTGAGGTCTTATTAGTGCTGAGCAAAGTGGAAGAATGACTTCTTGTGTTTCGCTTACAACGTTTCTGCTAATACATCCCAGAATGATGTTTGCTTTTTTTTGTAAAAGTGTTACATTGTTGACTCATATTTGGTTTGTGACCCACTAAACCCCCCGAATATTAAGTTAGCTCAGGGATCTCGAACTTAAGCCCCCTCTGGCCTTGGCCCCGCCCCCACTCCACCCCTTCCATGAGGCCCCGCCCCTGCCCCACCCTCATTCCAACCTCTTCCCCAAATTCCCACCCTGGCCCCGCCTCCTCCCCTGATGCATGGCTCCCTGCTCCTCCCCCACCTCCTGGAAAGCGCTAAGTGCTGGAAAACAGCTGTTTGGCGGCAGTAAGCACCTGGAGGTAGGCAGAGGAGCGGGTACACAGCGCGCTGGGGTGGAAGGGGGGGCGGTGAGTGAGGGGAACTTGGCAGCTGCAAGAAATAACTCCGGGGGCGGGGGCATGGGGAGCTTGGAAGGCCGCAGCAAATAACTCCGTGGGCTGCGTGTTTGAGACCCCTGAGTTAGCTTCTGAGGATTAACCTTTTGTCATCTCTTGCCATCCTCACTGAGGCGGGGTTCATTGTTTCAGCTGAGTTTCTACTGGCGACTTGGTCTCGCATAACTATGCCCGTTACTAAAGTCAGACAATCTGGATAGCATGCAGGCAAAATTTATCTTCCTTTGCCAAAACTTTTCAGGCAAGAAGTCAGCTGTCTGCCAAGAGAGTACAATATGAGGAAATTTCATTTCAACCATCTGTATTATTATCCAGTCAGTAGTTTTTATCAGTAGATAACAAAAAGATTAATATAGTTTATAAAGCTACTTAACCATTACATTCCACAACCTATGTGCCCCCCGCCCCAAATAAACACTGTGACAATATACTATCGCACCTCAGACTGCATAGAACTGACAACCACTAAATATTTGATTGCCCTAAACAACGGGGTGGTTTGCCTGTATGGCACAACTAGCCCCTGAAGCAGCACCTTCTCCACCAGGGCATATGTCAGTTCTCTATATCTGCAAGCTTCCCTTCCAGTGGTATCATCTGGCATGCTATCTCCTTCATTTCCATAGACAAAGCGCATGGTCATGGAGAGGACCTATATGCAGGAGCCTCCACAGAGGTTCATCTCCTTTACAGGAAAGAACACCTTCTACATGGCTAACTCAGACAGTGTATTTGTGATTCTTCCCCTCAAGCTCTCACTTGCAGAGGTGTTCCATTCTAAACACGCAGGGAGAAATCTTGACCCCATTATTGTCAATGGCAGTTTTGCCATTTAGATCAACGAGGCCAGGATTTCACCCATGTTGCCCCCAAACTGATGTTCCATTAAACTATTAAATTTAATTGTAATATACAATTCATTGCACCAACCTACACATTCTCACAACCAACACTTCCTCTATGCTAAATCAACCCACAAAAAGCCATACTATCTGTACTTTGACTAACAAAAAGCAAGTGTTTCCCTCCTTTTAAAACCTCAAAGTCTTGGCTCCAGCTCTGTTATCTGTCACAAGATATAACATTTGATAAATATCAAAGACATTGCGTATGTTCTAAAGTGTGTGTCTGCCTTCAAATTTGGCAAGATTTCTACCAACATGCATACATAAGGCATTTCAAAAACTCCAGGCTCAACGTCTATTGCCAATAATTCTCCCCAGATGAAATGTAATGTTATCATTGCAACAGAATATTAGGGGAAATATATATGTGACTTTTTACATTAAAGATAACAATTAGAATTTCTGACAGCCAAAAATCAATGGTGTGTCAGGAAATTAATGTATGGCTATCTACCTGGCCCAGATTCTGCTTTTAAATACTGGAATCCTTTCCTTTGTTTTTCGGCATGCACTCAGTTTGGAAATACATAAACTTGAAAACCAAGCCACATACAATACACAGGAGCTACAATATAATGCAATTGTGCCTCTGTGAAACTGGCTGCACGATTTACCCATTTTGCCAAGAGACTCAACTGCTCGACCCTTCCAGATTTTATAGGACCCCAGTCTCTGCTATTGGAGTGCTGCCTGGATGATTCAAGCTGATGACTCTGGAGTTGAAAGTTCTATCTAATCAGAGAGTAGCCATTGGATTCCCTTGATGCAGAGCACACAGCAGTCATGCACTTTCAGTGTAATGCCAAAGGATGGTCTCTCCAGCAAGCCTCATCCCAGGGATGCCAAGAAAGCAAATGGAGCTGAAGGCACAGTGCTGCCCTCTAGAATCCTAGGGTTGTGGACAAATAGGTGTTTATGGCCAAGGAGCTAAGTGAGCAGTGGAAGGAGGCTACTGCTTTGTCCAAGTCTCTTTCACAGGCTCATTGCTAGGCTTGCCGATTCCTACAGGACAGAAGTAAAGCTGGAGAAACTATTCCACACTAGAAAGAACCTCTTAGTGTAGAAACTGTGTGTTTCTTTGCAGCAGAAGACACAGACCATTTAATGTTCTCCCAAGTTCTGAGCCCTCTCCCTTGGTTCCTTCCCCTTGAGTATGGAAGGAATGGACTCCCTGTCACAGTAAGTCTCTTCTCTACTACAATGGCTTAGGCTCACTGAACGTTAGTGCCTTTTTCATCCCATGACACCTTTTCTGGGGCAAGGTGGTGCTCTGCAATCTGCTAAAATGCCCCTGATTTTGCCTGACTTTCACTCACCAGCCCACACTACTCTCGGAGTTTGGGGCAGAGGGTTCTGTTTCTGTTCTGCTGGAGAGTCTACTTCCCTTAGAGGGGAACCTGGGGAGGAAAATTAATTTCCAAAGGCTCATTGGTTTAAAAGAGGCAGTGTCCCCGGGGTCAGGACTTACTCCACACTGAGTCACTGTGGTCTTGTCTCTGACAGCACACAGCCAGCCTCTGCAGAGAAACTAGCATAGACACATCCACTTACTGCTATGTGGGACCTTTCCTGAGGTTGGAGGCAGGGCATTCAGCAAGGTTACAGTGCTGTCCCCTCCAAACAACACTTATGGGCCGGAGCCCTCGGGAGAAAACTAGGAACTGAGAAAGGAGCGGAACAGGTGTCTGAGTGTCTGTGGGCATCTTATCCCTCTCATACCCCAGGCTGAGACATACACATCCCCCTTCACCCCCCATCTGGCAGACTAGCACAGCAGTCAGGGATGCTTAACTGCATTGGTCAGCTTGCGGGTGCAAGGAGCATTCCTTAGCTTGATCCATGGCTCCAATGCTGTCCTGTCTTTCTTTGATGACCATGGATACCTCTCCTCTGTCCAGGCGAGGCACAGCCTCTGCAGAGCAGCCGGCCCACCCGATCTACTTGCCAGCGTGTGGCGCCCTCTCTGGAGCTGCTGACCACAGTTCTTAACCGTCAAAGGAGACAGACGCTGGCATGAAGTGGGGCTGCAGCACCGTCCTCTCCAAATCACTCCACCGCTGGATCCAAGAGGCTGGATTTGCCAAGGAGGAGAAGAACAGCTAGAGAAACAAGACATAAAGACCATCTGCCTGCCAGGACCGGAAAGCCATATGGCTCCCAGAGGCTCTGACAGTGCAACGCAAGGTAGACACACAGGCAGGGGATACCGTCACTGGACTTAGCTAGGCAGAGGTAGGGCCCCCATAACTCTTCACCTCTGTGAGCCCAGCTGGGCATGACTAGCCCAACAGAGCATTCCAGACTCACAGAGGGACTGCACAGGAGAAAGAACAATGCCCTGTGTGAAGAAAAGCATTTGCATTCCCCCCAACCAGCAGAAAAAGCAGGAGAGAGTTCTCCCAAGGAAGCCTCTGCAAGGCTGTTTAGGTGACTTCTGGGAGGTGACTCCTGCCTAGATATAGCAGCTGGGACAGACCCACTGATGCCCTTCTTAAGCCAGGGAGGGGCTCGTTCAATGCCTTGCCTCCTAGGGGCATGGAGGGACCTATTCCTCGCAGCCAGACTTGGGGAGAGTCTGACCCCCACACATGTGCTTCTCTCCCCTTCACACCAGCTGGGATGGCTGGTTTTGTCTCTCTCAACCCCAGAGGCTGCTACAGATCCTGCCTTGCTCTGCTGCTGCTGCTGCTTTTGGAAGTGCCTCTGCCACTGAGGGTCAGCTGCTCTCCCCAGCAGAGGAGCTGAAGGGACCGGCTGGCTTTGTCGGCCATGGCTCTAGAAATCACCTCAGACACTGTCCTGCTCCACTGAAGCAGTGGAGCCGGCTCTCCACGAGGGAAGCAGCAGCATTAACAGCACCGTAGGGAAGCACTGCTGAGCAATTGTCCCCCATTAGCCTTCTGTGTTCGAGACACAAACGGGGCCAGTCGTGGCCAGGGGCCTCGTGTGTTACTCTGACCAAGGCAGTACTGAACTAGGGAAGCACTGCAAAGTGGGAAAATCCTGGATGTTGACTGGTCCTCATCCTGCCTGGCAGAGTGCTGACACAGATCCAGTCTCAGACACAAAGTTTTATAAACTCACAACACTTGAAAAATGCCCCCCTTAAAAATCACCTTGACATAGATCTCATTCTTAGCTACCTAAATTCAGGTCTGGGAAAAGGGTTCTGCTTCTCAAACCCATTGTGACAACACTAACATTTCACTTGAGTCTATCTATGCAGATAAAATCAGTTTAAGCCACACGCCTTAAACAGGAGGTTTTAACTGATTCAGTTTTGAAACTTGACCTTTATTGTAGTGCAGCAGAGCAACACAGTTTAAGACAAATACTGTACCTTTTGACATGCAAGGGTATAAACAAATATACAGATCTTCATGAATCATCTGAAATGCCTTAAGGATATCGCAGGAGCAAATATGAGTGTAAAAAAAAATACAGGAGATTGTTATCTGAAAGGAGGGCATTTTTCTGACGTTTAGAGATGGAAGTGTTTTAGAAACTGAGAAAACTAACACGATGTGTATGTGTGTGTGTGTGTGTGTAGATACACTTCCCACAGCAGCAGTCTGATGCAACAGTGTTTTTACTATCCTCCATAACCAAATGAAGTCAGCTGAAATCATAGGAAAAGCACATGTTTAAAATGTCTACTTGCTGCTTTTGGATGTTCTCGTTAAAAACACCCTCCACCTAAACTTTCTGGTTAATATCTTCTTCACAGTTGAGTACAGATGTGGCTAACAGTACCTTGTGAAATAAATGTTCAGCTGCAGGCCTCCACCACAAAGCTCAGACACCTGCAGATGACATCACCCATTATCTAGCTGACACCAGAGGTTGATTAACATGCTGGAACAGGTGCCACAAACCCCAAAACTCTTAGAAAGCGTATGCTACCTCTCCTTAATAAAATGATTTATACAGTTGATATAGATTCTGCAGGCCACTGTCTCCTTGGCAGAATTTTACATGCCACTATTATATCAGCAAAAAAAAAAAGTCTCCTTATTGAGCTCACTGGGGTTTATTTCTATGTAAAATGTGTGTGCACATTTATATGTACATGTATGTACACAGGAGGGCCTGAATCTTACCCGCTGCTCTGGAAGTAAATTCCATTTACACCCATTCTGAGGCCCCTTTTACATTGCCAGAACTGTGCAAATGGGAATCAGACCCATATGTGTACAGCAGAGGTAGAGGTGGGGGCAGTATCAGCCTTCCTGATTCTTTGTAGTGTATGCACAACGTGACTCAGGTGGCACGTGACCAGAATTCATCATGGAATTTGGTTCTCTGGTTGGATCATTAGCTTCCTCAGCTCAGGCCGGTTCTGATGGAGACTGTGATGTGAACGCTGATCCATGCCCCCAGCCTCTCTGATGGAGGATGGGTGTCTGCCTTTGGTATCAGCATGCCACAACTTAGGGATGATTTTAAAACACACACACACACACAAAACCACTGTTAGACTCTAGGATCTGCACTGGCTTATTGGTCTCCAGGTGGTGTTTACGGTGTTGTTTATAAGCTAGAAAGCCGTAAATGGCCTAGAATGGGTGTACCTGCAGGATCACCTGTTTCTCTGGGCCACAGCTATGGTCAGCAGAGGGATGTGGGCTAGATCCCCCTTTTTATCAAAGAGAAAGGATAGCTGGTCTCTGTGAGGGCTACAGGACTCTGGGGCTTGCTGCCATTTTTGGTCTGAAATAGCCTGAATTTGAGGAACTTCCAGGCACGGTGCCATCTATTTAATATGGTTTTAGGAGAAAGGACGATATGTTCCACATGGAGGGGAGGGTGATAGGAGCTTTTCTGTTGCTTTGATTTACTGAGGGGTTCCATTAATTTGTCACTGGTTTCTGACTGTTTCAGGCTGCAGGCTGGGTGAATTTGTTATCTCTATACGATTATTGAATGCTGCTGTTGTCTATGTTAATGTGTTACCTGTATAGAAGAATTCAGTGCTGATAAGTGCTCATCACTATGTTGTTGTGAGTTTCAGAAATTGCTAGGGTACATACAGCTTTTAGAATGGGCATTTTTATTGTTGCTTATCTCTAAATAAATTCATACATATGGAATTCATTGGGGCGTGGAAGAATGATGTGACTGGCGAGCAAGACTTTGGGATGTGTAAATTATTCACAAGTGTATTATCCTGTATAACTACAAATGAGTTACACAGGATAATACAATTGAGTACAACTATACCTTACTTATCACAGCATATCACTGCACAAACACAGTGTTACAGCAAACTACTAAAAAATGTGTAAACTTTGGCTTTGTGAAAAAAGAAACACCTACGCACCAGGAAATCTCTCCTCACTGTGTAGGTGGTGGAGGCCCCGAGATAAGTTATCTCTAAAGGGCGACTCTGGGGATACCTAGATACCTTCACCAATGTGGATTTAGCTCACGCAGAGTGATGGAAATGTTAACTCTGCCAATTTATTTTTAAATGATTTAACAAAAAGAAATAAATATGAGACAAAAAGAATGGCCTCTCTGTTGTTCTGTTCCCAAAAAGTAGCAATTCTATCTAGTCCCACACATACTGGGACAGGCAACATGCAGTAGATTTTATCCACAAGCCACTCTTGCTTCCCCAAGAACCATATTTATTGTTTTTAAAGAACAACAAACTCACATGACCCCTGCTTACCACTTCACTGTTCATGATCACCTGACTATTACCATGTGCTTCTCCAACCCACCTGTTGTCTTTCCTTCATACTTAGACTGTATCTGGGGCAGGGGCTGTCTTTGTGTTCTGTATTTGTATGGGGGTTAGCAAAACAGGGCCCTGACTCCTGATTGGGCCCCTCAGTGCCGTCATCACACACACACTCACACACACACCACGACAACAACATGAGGCTACATCCAAATACACAACCAATTAGCTAAATTTAACTCCACTCTATGCAAACCAGATAATTAGTAAATACATAATCCACACACTAGGCCAGAGTTTTAAAACACATATGCTAAAATTGCCCATCCCATGCTCTGCATGCCTCCTACCTCCCCAGTGATTAATAGGCCACAATAACGCACGGTTCCTCTAAACTGCTACAATTTACTGCTGACCACCAATCAGAATTTTCTTCCACCCTTTCACTCCATTATATTGCCATTAAGAATGGCTCCATTCAACTATCTCCCATCCCTGCGCCCATGCCTGCAGAAAGTGTTAGCCTCTCGATGTGTGTGGAAGGTTAACCTCCCAGGGCTCTGGCCCATTCCATGGTCAAGGAAAATGGAAAAGGCCCTGCCCACACATCTCTCCTGAGCTCAAGCTTGGGCTTCTCTGCTCACTTTAACCCTAGGAGTAAGGAATGAGGTGTGGGTCAATCTCTCAACTGACCTGGACACAGTCCTTTTAGGGCCTGATCCAATGCCAACTGAAGTCAGTGAGAGTTTTTCCATTAATATGATTAGGCTTTGGATCAAGCCTTCAGGGCTTCAAAACATCACCTTGGATTCTCCTTGGAAACCAACAAGGCAAGTACAGTTGCCCATAGAAGAAGATGTTACACCTAAAGATGGGCTGATTTTAACATGCCATTTTGCCCAAATATTGTAGCATATAAAATTGCCCAAGTTTTCCAATGAACTTTGTATCACAGGCACAAAATAGGCCTGTTCTCATCATTATTTACCATTGTAGTCAACCTTTGTGACCTGCAAAGCTGTAAAGTTCATCACCAATGTGTATTTTCTACCAGGTCACCAATTACCAATGCCTGGGGGACCCACTTTAACTATCCCCACTCGATGGTGACTCCCCATTAACAAAAACATTTTGAAATCTATCCGCTATCTGTGCACCTTTGAAAAATGTTTTAAGATATAAAGGCAAAGTATGTTTTATTATTATGGTTATTAAAGTGGCATGAAAGCCTGAACTCCCTCTCACTTCTAGGCTATGCTTTCACTGCAGTTAACCCTGGTGATTGGCACTCAGGTCTGAGCACCCAGGTTAGCCTAGCAGGGGTGTGAACATCTCCACTGCAAAGCCCAACCAGTGTTACTGTGTCCTCACCATTTCTGCACCGGCCCAAGTGTGTTTGGGGGCATAGTCAATGGTTCCTTAGGCTGAGACACTCTAGGATTTTTTCCCAGTCAATTGCAGGAGAACTTGTCTTTCTTTGGGGGGAACTGCAGGAAAGCATTGGAGGACTGTCAGCACTTGCATGATTTAGTCTGTGTCCTTACTGCAAAGTGGATGGGTTCCAGTCTAATTTGAAATGGAGCCCGGGCTCTAACCCACATCCCCAGCTGAGTAAGCTAGCTCAGAGTTAAAGTACCTCCAAACCTGGGTCAGAGGCTTTTCTGTATGGACAGAAGGGCAGGTGGGTGTGAGCGGGGGAGGATTGGGCTAAAAGCTGAGGAAAAGCCCAGGTTAATTGTCAGTGAAGACATACCTGGCAGGGACTGCATCTGTGGGTAAGAATTGGTGCAACCGTGTGTGGAAGCTTGTACTGCCACTATCTGCTCTACCTGATCTGTGTATAACAAATATGGGATCAGCATTTGGGGTTGTCAAGTTGGCACCAGTTACAAAGACTTAGACCCGGATCCTGCGTGTGCTTAACATCACGCAATGTGAGCAGTCCCGATGACATGAACGCCAACAACAAGAAGACTATTCGCAGTGCATAAAGTTAAGCACCTGTCTAAGTCTTGGCAGGACTGGGGCCTTACTCAGTATTTTTACTTTTTCTTACTCAGTGGGTATATGAATTTGTGTTATGATTGAGGAGGCATGTGCTGAGTAACCAGTATGGCAAATATACTCTGCCTGGCAGACATTTTTGCCTCATATGAGAAAATTAAGCTAAGAAGGCTCAAAACACTGAAGTTAATGTTTGCATTTCCACCAGCTACAAAAAGTTTTCTCTGGCTGATCTACCTCATAGTGCAACTTGGTGCAGCTGACTTGTTAACCAGATGTTTTAAATCAAATCTGAAGGCTTTCCATATGACACAGAAAGCTTAGACAACAGGCAAACCTGACTGCATTAAAGGGTAATCTGAGAGTAATTTGTCATAAAAACATCCAGAAGAGCCCCAGCTGCAGTTAGATGCTTCCTACAAATCACAACATAGGCGTCATGGTTCTTTAAAAAAAAATTACTGCCTTAAGTGATCCTAAAAGTAAGGCAATAGTAATACACTGCTACTTTGTTTATAGTAGGCTGTGAATGTGATGGCTGGATTTCCTGCACTACCAGCCAGGCCTACATTCAAATGCAAAGCCAAAACATATCACACTGCTTCCTATTGGAGGAGATTCATCTTTGTCCAGGTTTGCTATCAAGAAGCGAGTGGACATTAAGTGGAGAGAGCAAACATCTTGGAAGTGGCACAGTCTCAGTTTTAATATTCATGGGATCATAGCAACTGGTAGTAAAGTAACGGTGCCAAGCCAAATGCTAACAAGTTGTCATCCCCATTCAGATTCCATGCATTTCTCGTCTGCTCCAAACTCTAACCTATAACGCATTATTTGAAAAAAAAACCCCAAACAACTCTGAAAGTGGCATAGGCACAAACCAGTGGTGTAAGGACGAAGTTTGCCCCAAATCTTAATTCTATTGTTTTTAAGGTGTTAAAGTTACATCCTTCATATTATTTTAGAACCCTGAGGATTTCAAAGCGAAGGTTCATTTGGCTTCTTAAGAACAATTATATAGTGAAGTTGTCAAAATAAGGACATATTGATCTGAGAGATGGTTTAGGGAACTTGAATGTCAGGGTGATGAAGAGATCAGTCTTGATAGTTTTACTTGTTGTTAGATAGACTGGGAGCGAGGGGACCCAACTTACGTACTCCTCCTTTTCTTCCCTTTTGAGGAATAAGATTTTTGCCACTGCCACATTGCTCATCCTATCACTAGCCGTAGGGGTGGTATTGGGTGTCTGAAGACATATGTTTCCAGCTAAGATTTTCAAAAATGGGTAGCTGTCGTTAGGCTCCCAAGCACCTGTACAAATATTAGCACATGAGACTGAGGGCTGTATGTGATAAATATACTAGGTTAGCGGTAAAGTCCAGAGAATAATACATGCTCTTCCATCAAGCACAGAACAAAAGCTCCATACACCTCTGCTGTACAAACTGTATCTAGTTTAGATACAAACATTTCAATAGCTGACAAAACTAACATGACCTTCCTTCTAAACACAAAAAGAACAGTAGCAGGCCTAGAGGTGCTTTGAAAATCTGTTGTTTGCTACCCTCTTGTGGACAAATGCACAATTCAATTTTCTGTACTGGGAGATGTGTTGGCTCAGGAGATTGGTAGAGGGATGATGTGGAGATGTTCACTTCGAGGCCCATGGTCCCAGATGAAGTTTATGGTAATAATGATGGATAGGCTTTGCCATCCCTTGGTATTTGATAGCTATGTGAAAGGAGCTGATGAGGCTGTTGGGGAAAGCACAGAGAAAATGCCAATGCTTTATTTTATATAGAGGAGTTAATTTTCCAGGATTGTCAATTTGAGTTGAATGATTTCATGAGCACTGCGTGGCATGCATTTACAGAATCTGTGCTACCCCTGGCCTTGAAACAGCCTCAATACCTGTCTCCTAGCACCCATTTCTCACATTGAGCTCTGCCCTGAGAGTCCCACTGAAGGAGACTCCTGTTTAGAGACTTTTATTCCTTTCACGGATCAACGCACTTCAGCAAGTATCTGCAGCAACTCCATGCAGCCTTTTCAAAACAGAGCAGGCTTTATTAGTTAGCTGGAGCACAGTGTTGAGGTTAGCATAGAGAAGCAATACAGCCGGGTCTTTCCCTTCCTCTGTTGTCTCCAACTGATGAGACCCAGCTTATAGCAAAAATTAGTCCCTATGTGCATAACCTTGCATTTTATAGCATTAAATTTCATCCCATTTCTATTACTCCAGTTCTTACTGCATAATATTGATCCTCCACTGTACTGACAATGCCTCTCAACTGAGTCATCAGCAGATTTCATTAGCACTCTCCTAATTTTGTGCCAAGTTAAAACTAATGAAAGTATTAAATCAGATTGGTCCAAGACATATCCTTGTGGAACTTCACTAGTAACCTCCATCCAGTCCAGTAGTTCTCCTTTCAGAACAACCCACTGTCATCTCCCCTTTAGCTAGTTCCTTACGAGCCTTACAGTTCCTGTACTAATCCCCATCTTCCCCAGTTTAACTAATAATTTCCTACGTGGTACCATATCAAATGACTTACCGAAGTCTAGATAGATTAGATCTATTGCATTTCCTTTGCCACAGTGCAAATGCAGGGACCTCCACCATAAACACAGTGTGAAGAAGTGCCTCATTTCATTTCCAGGAGGTATAGCAAAGCTGCACTCTGTGTCTCTTGAAGCCCTCAAATGGATTTCAAACCTTTGGATTAACTTGTAAACGTTGATATTTCCACAAAACAGAAGACAGACACAATCTACCAGTGGTAAATCCAGGTTGCCTTTTATCCCATTTGCTGTTTACTTCCAGGTCATTTATAATGCTTTCCTTGAGACTTTGTTCTAAACCCTTGGATGCTATTGAGGTCTGTAGTCTGGTGGGGCTGTCTACCAGCCTGGGGACAAAACAGTCAGCCACACCCAAGCTCTGTTTTAGCCTTCAGGCCAGACTCTTTCATTCTTCAGCCACACAAAGGCAAGAAATAAAAGGGATAGTCCTGACCTGGGCGGGGCTGGTACTGCAGTGGCCTCTGCCCCCAAGGGGCTAAGGGTCCATTAGCCTCAGGGGGACCATAGCCCTGTTGCAGCCTTCCACCATTGCTCAGAAAAGTGTTTGTCTCTCCCAACCTCCCCACCATTACAGTGGTGGGTCCTTACTTGTATCTTCCAGCTTGGAATCAGAGCCAATCACTAGCTGCTGCTTAGCTGGACCAGCTGGTTCCCCACACATGCCTGCTGGGCTTCTCCTTAGGCCAGGGCTTGCTGCTCGCTGGCTCTGCAGGCCTTTAAAGGGCCTGACCGCCCTGTTCCAAGCTCAAACTAACAGGTCTATAGTTGCCAAGATCACTCGTTTCCCCTTTCTCACAAATGTGTACTATGTTTGCTATTCTCCAGTCACACAGGAACACCCCAACCCCCAAGTTTGATAGATTTGGTAAAAATCCTTGCTAGTGGACTTGCAGTGCCATATTGCAGTTCTTTCAGAATTCTGGAATGGAGATTATCCAGCTCTAAGTCTTGCTTCCACCATGGCTGTGGTCACTTAGATTTCTAGATACTCATTTCCATCAGACATCCTGCCTTCATTCCCCTCATTGAAAACGGAGGCAAAGTATTCATTTAGGTTTTGAGTCATACGTAGATTATCTTTAATCTCTACCCCATTCTCGCTGCATAGGAGCCCCACTTCTTTTCTTGTTCTCTTTTTATTTATGCGCCTATTTGTTCTAACTTCCTTTGCAAGGTCTAACTCAATTCTCACTTTGTCCCTATACTTTCTGACCTCCAAGAGGTAGCATGCTTTGTTGATCAATCTCTTTTTCCATTCCTTGTAGGCTCCCTGCTTGCTCCAGACATCCTTTCTGAAGTAGTTATTAACCAAGTTAGGAGTGGAGCACAGGTATTTTTCCCCCTTACTTGGATGTAAATTCCAGATAATTTTTTTCTCCTCTGACTTAAAGAAATTCCAAGTCGTCTTCACATTTAAGGCCTTGAACTCTTCAGTCCACTTGACTTCACTAACTAGTTCCCTTAATTTCTCAATGTCTGCCCTTTTGAAAAAAAAAATCCTTAGCTGATGACCAGGTTTTATCATTTCATTTAATTTAAACTCAATTCGTGATCACTTGATCCAAGGTTATTTCCTACGACTAGCTCTTTTATAATGTCCTCATTATTTACCAAAACCAAGTGTAAAACAGTATCACCTCTTGTTGGTTCAGTGACTCTAGTGCAGAAATCTGTCAGTTGTTACATTCAGGAATAATTTAAACTACTCTTATTAGTGTCATCTGTTCTCCAATCTATACCTGAAAAGTGAAAGTTTCCCAAAATGACACAATTCTGGAACAATTTCTCTTTCTAATGTAACCCACACACCTCTTGGGTATGGTGCTCTGTCCCACTGAGTGGCATTGAGAGCACTTAGAGAGATTAATGAGTCTATTCTACAGCCTTAGTTATAGGCCACATGTTTTTTCAGCTCGTGGAGTAGAGGCTCATGCATTTAGCTCCAGAGGTGCTAGGTTCAATCTGGCCTGCTGATGACTGGGGTCTGTCAGTGTTACACTAACAATATAAAAGAGCTCTCTGTCCTTATCCAAATCTGACCCTGCTGTATGGTTGTGATGCAGTAGGGACTGTCTGTGTGGGGAGTGGGAGAGCAGGGGAGGACTTTAGGAGATGGACGATGCCAGAGCCTGTAACCTGAGCTAGGTAAGGGAGGGGAAAGGTCAACACCTTTGCCCGGGAAGGGGACAAAGGAAGGGAGTGGCAGGAGGGAAGCAGTTTGAGTTTGGGCTTGGGGCTGTGTGGGCGCAATTCAGGGTATCCTAGCTAGGATCCAAGCACCCTGAAAGCCCAGAAGGACTCGGTGGAGGGGTCCTGACTGTGCCTGCAAGCTCTGCTGTAACCTGTGTTCCTGTTGTCCAATAAACCTTCTGTTTTACTGGCTGGCTGAGAGTCACTGTGGGTCCCAGGAAGAGGGGTGCAGGGCCGGACTCCCCCACACTCCGTGACAACGGTCTACAGCAGACCCATAACGTTATCGCAATAGAATCTCTTTTACAATCCTTTCAAGTGATTTTGACCCAAACTGATGCTGTTTTATCCATGTTATCACTTCTACTTCTTTACAGTCAACTGCATCACTCATTAAATTTTGAGTTTCAGGCCATAAAATGCAAGTGACCATGCAAGACATCAACATTGAATGTTCCAAAGGTCACAGTGACTGAGACTGCTGTCAGTCACAGTAGGGCCAGGGAGGCTGGGCAAAGCGAGAGAAGGGAAAAAGTCTCCTGCTGGGAGTGCCTCGCTGGGGGTGAGGACTCTATACAGGGTCCCAGATAACAGTGATCCCTCTCTTAAGAGCTGAGCCAAGACAGCTGTAAAGCTGCGGCAGCTGTGGCAGCTTTGAGGGAACTGATAATGCAGAGTAGCAGTGGCAGCTTCGAAGTGATGGACAGTGCTGAGAGGTGGTGGCTGCAGCCCAACTGGGCTAGCTTGATCTGAAGGCGCAGAAGGAGCAGCAGTCAAAGGGACTGTGGTGTGGACCTCCCTCCCCAGCAATTAAGGTTGGAATCATCTCAGCTGGGTGAGGTGGTTGAGTCCTTGGGCCAGCCCAGGCAGTGCTCACCAGCCAGCATCCTTGGACTTCTCCAAGCCACGGCAGCTAACTGTGAGTGGGAAGCTGGGGAGGGGGCCCCAACCATTCTCCATGGCCAGGAGCACTGAGGTTGGGACTATGGTTAAGGTACACTGGAGGGGGGGAGGGGGGAGCAGTCTTACCTCACATAATTTGTTTTTTAATAGCTGGTTTTCCAAAGTTTATTGTGTTGTCTTCCCCTTTTCCCCATAAATAAAGTTCTCTTGTTTTCAACCCCAGGACTCAGTACTTACGACCGGGGAAGAATGGCCTATTGGGGCACCCTAGGTGATGTACAGTTTCTCGGGTTTCTGGGTGGGAGCTTGAGCCAGTATTAATTACAGCTTTAAGGAAACCCCTCAGAAATTGAACCCAGACTTTTTTTGCTGCTGACAACACCTGATGGACTGGTTACACTAGTATTATACTCTTCTTATCAGGCATGCCAGCCTTGATCCTAGATGGTTAGTACCCCAGGTACTCAAATGGAATCCATCAGTCAAGAAGAGTCCACTCACCGTGAATGTCTCTGTCCTACGGGATGTAACCCCACACCCATCATGAAGCGGTTAACTGGGCACTGTGAAGGAAGTGGTGAACACCTGAGGGCTCTATTAACCTCACTTGGCATACCTGGAGAGGATGTGGTTGCCTGAGCCAGGAGATTAAATACAGAAGTTCAGGGCAGCCAGGAGATTAAATACAGACAGTTCAGGGCAGCCAGAGGAGAGAAGGCAGTGATGTGGTAGAGGTGCTGGATCTACTCCTGAGAGAAGAGAGCTGGCAGGAGCCAGGGATAAGGGGACTAGAGAAAGACCCCAACAGGACCAGGAGACATTCTGCATTAAACTGATGTGATTCAGTAGTTGTGGTAACTTTGGGGATTTTAAAGACAGTAACTCTGGAATGGGAGTGGCAAACTCTAGAAGATCAGGCTGGAAGGCAGGTCCCTAACACATAACAATGTGTGTGGGATGGGTTGCCTTAAGGGGGCCCTCTGGTACAGCAGCCACCCCAGTACAGCCTCCCAATGGTCTTCCTTATCTTATCTCCACCATACTCCTCTAGCAATCGGAAGAATTCCACAAAGATCACCTGATCTATTCTTTGAGCATCTTCCCCACCCTAGTGCAGTTGTCCGCAGTCTGTTCCAGTGGGAATCTGACAATGTCATCTGTCCCAACATGAAGGATAATCAGTGGATTTTTCACCGTTCCCATCAGGATCCTTTTCAGTCTCAGGTCAACATCTCGCATCCCCATTCTTGGTAGACAGTGCACTCTCTGTCCTCTCAATTCTTCTTAGTGTGGAGTCTCCAGTCACACAGACCTGCCTCTTCCTGGTGTGGTGTGAACTTCAGGTTCCCCGTCTGTTATTCCTTCTGTCTGCAGACCATTCTCTCATAGTTCTCTGTATATTATCCTCCTTCTTCCTAGGGCTCCGGGTCCATCATCTCTTCCTCTTTTCTGTGAGGACTCGCTTCCCTTTTCTTCTTTCTTGCCACCCCATCTTCTACCTGCTTTTCCTCCCTGTTCTCCAGTGCAGCACACCTGTTCCTCAACTCTGTTCCTTCTCCATTAGCTGGTCTCTTCATCTGCCTTGCCCTTGTGGCCATGTTCTCCCATGGCTTCCCTCCTTGTCTAACTGTCTGCCGTCCAGGTCCTCTTTGTTGGCAGGTATGTGCAAATTGTGAGTTGTCTGTGCAGCCTGCTCTCTCTTCTCTTGATCAGAACATCAAATCCCTGACTGAACTCCATCATCGATGCCAGCTAGTCCTTGGATCTTCTTTGCCAGGAACTCTACCAGGAAATATTTCATTCATAAGTGTGCTGCCCCTCACTAGGTGTAGCTGGCACAGTCCAGCCCATAGTCTTGGGTTGACAGGAGCAAACATCACAGTTGAAGCTGAGTGGCCTGGTTTATTGAGTAGCTCATGTTTTTAAAGGGAGTTAAACTTCTGCTGGAGTTTTTTGGTTTGGGGGCAGGCCAAAAAGCAAGACCAATAAGGGGTTAAGTGAAGCTGGCACATTCAATCTACAGAAAAGGGAGATGTAAGCAGTTGTACTCGCTGCCATAGCACCCTCTGGTGTCGGAGTATGGCACTGTGGGGACCTTCGCCTCAAGGACCCCCTGTTGAGTGCCACTGTGGCCCAGCAATTACTTGTTTGTCTCCAATACTTAGTCAAAGGCTAAGTCACACATGGCTCAGGACCCCTTCCAGGGTAACAATAGTCCAATTAGAAGCCCAAACACACAATGCTTCTGCCCCTCGGGGCTACTCCCCAACCCCATCCGCTGAGCTCAGTCCTGAATCCCACTGTGGGCTCAATAGTCCTGGTGTTGGGGCTTTATGCCCCTTTCTTGGGACTAGTAGGGGAACCCTGACCCACCCTCTGCTCGGGGGTCCTCTGATCCTTTAGCTGCGCCGTTGTTTCCCTGGGCCATTTCTTACCTCCAAGCCCTTTGTGCTGTTTCCCATAAGTCTGTGGTTAGCACAGCCTCTCCTCTGGATTCCAGGCCTCTCCCTGGGTCCTCCCAGCTCCTTGCTCCAGCCCTGGGACACTGAGCTACAGGACTGCCTTTTCCAGTTCAAAGTGAAGTGGCCCTTGAAATATGTCAAGTATCAGAGGGGTAGCCGTGTTAGTCTGGATCTGTAAAAGCAGCAAAGAATCCTGTGGCACCTTATAGACTAACAGACATTTTGGAGCATGAGCTTTCGAGGGTGAATACCCACTTCGTCAGATGCATGTAGTGGAAATGTCCAGGGGCAGGTATGTATATGCAGGCAAGCTAGAGATAACAAGGTCAGTTCAATCAGGGAGGATGAGGCCCTGTTCTAGCAGTTGAGGTGTGAAAACCAGGGAGGAGAAACTGGTTTTGTAGTTGGCAAGCCATTCACAATCTTTGTTTAATCCTGAGCTGATGGTGTCAAATTTGCAGATGAACTGAAGCTCAGGTATACATATAGACTAACAGACGTATTAGAGCATGAGTTTTCGTGGGCGAATATGTGCACTGCAGATTTTGGAGTCCATATCAGTTCTTGTGGTGCCCAACTGGCAAAGAGAAATGTCATTCCAAACTGCCAATGGGAAACCAGGTGCATATATCACCGAAGTTTCTGAATGTATGGTGACTAAACAGTACATCCTACAAGTGGAGTGGGCTGGTGAGCTAACAGGGTGGCCCTGAAATATACGCCTTTCTCTGAAATGTGACTAATAAATCTGGAGTTCCTGCTAACGGAAAATGTTTGCAGCTATCGGCACCTGGGATTGGAACAGAATAAATGAGGGAATCAACAGGAGCTGCGTTAGCATCAGCATGGGTTAGTGTCTCCACATAGCTTCTGACAGAGTCTGTTACGACTGCATGCAAACATGCATAACCTCATTGTCAGCTCCTTTCTCCCTCCTGGCAGATTTCTGGGCTGAATTCAACCCCCTAGTCATATTTGTGACTGATTTTATCACCCATGGAATGCATGGACGACATTTAACAGAAATGAACTACCTTTGAACCTCTTCCCCCTCCCCACCCCACATTGTTCAGTCTTTTCAGGAAGCTTGTTACACTGGGGATTTGTACGGCATGGCATACATACAGGGAAGATAATATAAGGTTCTTACTTTAACAAACTGGTCTGTACTAGCAAAACTGTAAGCATTCCCAGGTTCCCAGGTTTATAGATGCCTGTTTAGCGATTGCATTTCCTGGTCTCCATTTTGAATTCCACGTTGCGGTGGGAGGTGATGCGAAGGTGCTGGGATTCACTCCACCATTACTGGACACACGCTGCTAGTCGGGGCTTGTAATAACGTTTGCATTGGTTCATAGAGCAGAAATCCCTTCCATTCTTATATGAATAAACATAAAAATTGAGCCAGAAACTTACCAGGTTCTGAGACAGCATCTCCCTCTTTTGTCTCTGTTGCCAGTTCTGTGGTGGGCTGTTCCTTGTGGGGGATGAGAGGGGCATCAAACAGCTCCTCCAACTATGGCCCCAGGATGTGCTGCAGCTGCTCCTGTGGCAAAGCCTCCTCTAGGACCAGTTTCATCACCAGAGTCACTTCATTTGCCTCATTTGGCACCTGCTGCTGGCTCCCATGGATTTCCATGCTGTCTTCTGGGGCCAGCAGGGCACCAGCGTGGCTGACTAGGCCATCATGCACCACCGGTGGCTTCATGCTCGGTGCAGTCCCCAGCTCTTGGTCGAACTCATCATAAAATTATCATGTTGTTGGCGAGTTGCCAGAGGTGTGGTGCTGGTCACTGGTTGTCCAGTACTCGGTCTTGAGCCTCTTAATCTGTTCTCTGCACTGGTTACCGGTCTGCTACATTTCCAACACCACCAGCTTCTTCACTATTTGCTGGTATGCATGGTCATGCCTGATACTCTTACTAAAATCAATTGTTTTGCTGGCCATGCATCAGAGATTAACCAAAAGCTGGCTGTGCTCCCATGACCATGGTGCAGCGCACTTTGGAAAGGACTTCTGGTCGATATCTAGTGCAAATGCCAAACGTTCTCCTAATGTGATTTTGCAGCTCTGCAGCCAGAATAAAATGGAAGGGTTAAACACCAAGCTGATGTAGTAGAACAAGGTGAAGGGGCGTGCATCCGTTTCTTGAGAGTTGATTGGAAAGTCTTGGGAGAGAGGACAAAGGAAGTCGGCCTGTAGCATTGTGGGATACTTTTAGTGGACTCCAAGTACCCAAGTCTGGAGGCAGGGGTGAATTGCTTCTACGCTGTAAAACAATAGGGGTTGAACCCTGGTCCTGGCTTGACTCAGGCTCTGACTCTCCACCATCTGAGCCCAAGTCCAAAATATTTTTGTATAGACGGAAGCCAGGTTAGGGCTTGACCCTGACTCTCAGCTTGGGCTTCCATTGCAGTGCAGATATAACCTGAGGCTCATCTGATTGGCCCTGCACTAAATATGGCACATTTTCTTGTCATGGGTGAATGACACTATCCATCTGGAGCAACAGAGCCAAAACTGAAAGGAAAAAAATAGATCAAGAGCAATTTTATTGGTCATCGCAATGCAAGTTGTTTGGTTGTTTTTAGGGCGTTGTTTTGGTCATAGTTGCTTAGACACCAGTTCCGCTAAACTGCTAAAACTGACCCATGTGAGTAGATCCACCAAAGCATTACAGAAGACCCATTTTAAAAAATCTTGTTATTTCTTGTAGTGGGCAAAACTGAGAATTTCCACAGATAAAAGGTCAATGAGCCTAGTCATATACCTAAAGTTAAACACGTGCATAAATCTACAGAACAAGGCCTTGATTTGGAATGTCTCCACCCAATTTCAGAGTGCATATGCCTGTAAAAACAAAATACATGGATTATTTTCATTTATGAAGAAATCCCATTTTTGCATTACGAGTAGTTTGAGTTGGCTGGATCTGACCACTCTTGTTATGTGTTGGGTTTGAGTGTTTATAACTTTACTAACTATGGTAATAAGCTATTACAGAAGGTTTTTCCTAAATGTGAGTGTTGCACCCATGCACACTGGGGTTCTCAATCACAGTAATTTTAATAATACTGGTTCTGATCTTTGGACAAGAACTTACCAAATCTCAGAGAGCTAATTGGGAACTCTTAAAAAAATTGAAATTCCGCTAAATTGTATGTATTTTTTTTAATAAAAGATGAAATGATAGTAGGAACTTTGGGGTAGGAACCAAGTATTTTGTGTGGGGGATCATTATGTACTGAGCGTGATCAACAGATGTGCACAAACAACCTGATCAGCAAAAACGCACGCACAAATCATTCACGTGGCTTGCATTTGGAGCCTGGCAGGCAAGCCAGAAACACCTACCAGTACAATACAAGCTATGTGTTATTGTTACTTAAAAAGTCTCTCATATAATTTCTTATGCTGTAATAGCAAGTTGGCAATAGCTATTACAAATTCTTTATCTCTAAAACACTTCTCACTCTTTAATGTTTCAAGGAGTAGGGGTGCACTTTGTCTCAAGGCACTCTTAGGAAAATGGTCCCTACTATTTCTAGTGTTTGATTTGACTGGGACTAGTTGAAAACATCAAAAGCAATTGCTTAAAGTTATTGTTTGAGGCTCTCTTACATCAGTGCACTTGGACTTACTCGGCCTTACAAAAGAGAAACATGCTGTGATGGGTATACCAGGCAACTTCCTGGCCTCCTCCTAAAGGCCCTGCAGTCCTACTATACCCTCCCCAGGAAAGGAAGTTGGGTCCTCCAGGACTGCCTAGAAATGCCTTGTGGAAGCAGCCAATCAGAGCCCAGCAGTCTTAGCTGAAAGGAGCTGCAGGACAATCCCTTGGTGGGACTGAGTTCCTCCCTCCCTCCCAGGAGCTCAAGGACTAACCAGAGTTTGGCTCTGGCTGCAATTACTTAAGCTGGTGGAGAGAGGATCCGAGAACTGTAACTGTGAGCTAAGGCGTGAAGATAAAGGGGCCAGGTGGGGAGAGGCCCAGGGAAGTATTAGTAATGAATTGATGTGAGCAGTAAGTGACTGCTGTTTATGGGGTCCCTGGGTTGGAACCTGGAGCAGTGGGCAGGTCCAGGTTCCCACACCTGCAAAGTGGTGTAAACCCTGAGAAGGTGACAGGGCCTGTCCGGAAGCCCAAGTGAAGGACTGAATTTAAAAGCCCCAGAGCTGGGGCTGTAGACTGAGGGCAGATAAACAGTTTGGTGGGATTTTTGTTACTTTTGGAAGGGGTTTGTTTTGAGTGTGTGACCTGCTGAAGGGCCAAGCTACAGAAAACCCACCAAGTGAAGCTGACACCCTATGGGATGCCAGGAGTGGAAAAGGGCCTGAGTACTGCAAGTAGCAGCAGGAGGTGCTCAAGAGGTGAGTTCCCCCATCACATGCTCAGAGCATTATTTAATTGAAAATATATTTCCTTGAAGTCTCACTAGGTAACTGTTAGTGATTGTCCAGAACAAAGAGAAAACCAATCCTTGAGATGAAATCTCACCACTTCTTTTCAGCCCTGATAACCTTGGAGTAAGGGTGAGTTGTCCAAGAGTCTGACGACTCTTCTAGATTCTACAGCTTCCATCACATGCTCAGCAAACTCTGAGGGCTTGTCTACATCACAAAGTTGCAGCGCTGGTGAGGGGGTTACAGCGCTGCAACTTAGGAGGTGTACACATCTGCAGGGCATCACCAGCGCTGCAACTCCCTGTTTGCAGCGCTGGCCGTACTCCCGTTTTGTCTCGGGTGTAGAGGATCCAGCGCTGGTGATCCAGCGCTGGTAATCAAGTGTAGACACTTACCAGCGCTTTTCTTGACCTCCGTGGAATAAGCAGGTATCGCAGCATACCTGAGGAAGCCTCTCTGGTAATCAAGCAGGTCTCCTTCCCCGGTTTGCTCTCGCGTTCCCCGAACCCCCGTGCAAGCAAGTCTCCTTCCCTGCGGTTTGCTCTCGCTTCCCCGAACCCCCGTGCAGGCAGGTCTCCTTCCCTGCGGTTTGCAGGGGGGTTCGGGGAACGCGAGAGCAAACTGCGGGGAAGCAGGTCTCCTTCCCCGGTTTGCTCTCGCGTTCCCCGAACCCCCGTGCAAGCAGGTCTCCTTCCCTGCGGTTTGCTCTCGCGTTCCCCGAACCCCCCTTGAAGACGCCCAACAGCGCTGCAGCGTGGCCACATCTAACACCACTTGCAGCGCTGGTTGCTGTAAGTGTGGCCACTCTGCAGCGCTGGCCCTATACAGCTGTACTAATACAGCTGTAACAACCAGCGCTGCAAAATTGTAGATGTAGACATACCCTGAGATCTCATGTCATGCCTTCTGGCATCAAACGCTGTTTTCAAGGATTACTGGAAGGTGACACTTAGGGCTTGTCTACACTGGCACTTTACAGCAACTTTCTCGCTCAGGGGTGTGAACAAACATGCCCTTAGATGCTTGCCAAGGGGATCTCAGATTCTTTGCTACCTCTGTCAATATCCAGTAGGTGGCAGCAGTATATCGCAAATGTTGAGCCTTAGCAGCCTAAGCTTTTTGTATTTTATTAATTTATTAGTAGTTTCTTATTTACCTGGACTATTAATTGGAATTCTCTCTCTTTTAAGCATCTTCTCTTAATATTTCGAAGTCATACACTGGTTAGGTGTATCTTTCACTCTTCGTTTTCCTTCCTGTGCCATACATTAGGTCTCTTCTAGAATGCAGTCAGCACTTCCAACGAAAGCCAGCCTTGTGACAGCAGGGAAGCTATCCCTGATTTAGTGGACATGGGCCCAGATGCACACATGATTTAGGTCAGGGGTGGGCAAAGCCCTTGTCCTGAGGGCGACATCACGGTTGGGGAACGGTATGGCGGGCTGGGTAGGGACGGCTGGGTGCCTGCCCAGGGGTGGAGGTGGCGGGGTGGGGTGCTGCCCTGGGGCTGGGGGGCAGGTGGGTGCTTGGCCTGGGGTGGAGGTGGCGGGGTGGGGTGCTGCCTTGGTGGGTGGGGGGCAGGTGGGAGCTTGGCCTGGGGTGGAGGTGGCGGGGTGCTGCCCTGGGGGTGGGGGGCAGGTGGGTGCCTGGCCCGGGGTGGAGGTGGTGGGGTGGGGGGCAGGTGAGTGCCTGGCCCGGGGTGGAGGTGGCGGGGTGGGGTGCTGCTCAGGGGGTGGGGGGCAGGTGGGTGCCTGGCCCGGGGTGGAGGTGGTGGGGTGGGGTGCTGTCCTGGTGGGTGGGGGGCAGGTGGGTGCCTGGCCCGGGGTGGAGGTGGCGGGGTGGGGTGCTGCCCTGGGGGAGGGGGGCAGGTGGGTGCCTGGCCCGGGGTGGAGGTGGCAGGGTGGGGTGCTGCCCTGGGGGTGGTGGGCAGGTGGGTGCCTGGCCCAGGGTGGAGGTGGCAGGGTGGGGTGGGGTGCTGCCCCGGGGGTGGGGGGCAGGTGGGTGCCTGGCCCAGGGTGGAGGTGGCGGGGTGGGGTACTGCCCTGGGGGTGGGGGGCAGGTGGGTGCTTGGCCCGGGGTGGAGGTGGCGGGGTCGGGTGCTGCCCTGGGGGTGGGGGGCAGGTGGGTGCTTGGCCCGGGGTGGAAGTGGCGGGGTGGGGTGCTGCCCTGGGGGTGGGGGGCAAGTGGGTGCTTGGCCCGGGGTGGAGGTGGCAGGGTGGGGTGCTGCCCTGGGGGTGGGGGGCAGGTGGGTGCCTGGCCCAGGGTGGAGGTGGCGGGGTGGGGTGGGGTGCTGCCCTGGGGGTGGGGGGCAGGTGGGTGCCTGGCCCAGGGTGGAGGTGGCGGGGTGGGATACTGCCCTGGGGGTGGGGGGCAGGTGGGTGCTTGGCCCGGGGTGGAGGTGGCGGGGTCGGGTGCTGCCCTGGGGGTGGGGGGCAGGTGGGTGCTTAGCCCAGGGTGGAGGTGGCGGGGTGGGGTGCTGCCCTGGTGGGTGGGGAGCAGGTGGGTGCCTGGCCCGGGGTGGAGGTGGCGGGGTGGGGTGCTGCCCTGGGGGAGGGGGGCAGGTGGGTGCCTGGCCTGGGGTGGAGGTGGCGGGGTGGGGTGCTGTTCTGGGGGAGGGGGGCAGGTGGGTGCCTGGCCCGGGGTGGAGGTGGCGGGGTGGGGTGCTGCCCTGGGGGAGGGGGGCAGGTGTGTGCTTGGCCCGGGGTGGAGGTGGCGGGGTGGGGTGCTGCCCTGGGGGAGGGGGGCAGGTGGGTGCCTGGCCCGGGGTGGAGGTGGCGGGGTGGGGTGCTGCCCTTGGGGTGGGGGGCAGGTGTGTGCTTGGCCCGGGGTGGAGGTGGCGGGGTGGGGTGCTGCCCTGGGGGTGGGGAGCAGGTGTGTGCTTGGCCCGGGGTGGAGGTGGCGGGGTGGGGTGCTGCCCTGGGGGTGGGGAGCAGGTGTGTGCTTGGCCCGGGGTGGAGGTGGCGGGGTGGGGTGCTGCCCTCGTGGGTGGGGGGCAGGTGGGTGCCTGGCCCGGGGTGGAGGTGGCGGGGCGGGGTGGGGGGCAGGTGGGTGCCTGGCCCGGGGTGGAGGTGGCGGTGCGGGGTGGGGGGCAGGTGGGTGCTTGGCCTGGGGTGGAGGTGGCGGGGTGGGGTGCTGCCCTGGGGGTGGGGGGCAGGTGGGTGCTTGGCCCGAGGTGGAGGTGGCGGCGTGGGGTGCAGGTGGGTGCTGCCCTGGGGGGGGGCAGGTGGGTGCCTGGCCCGGGGTGGAGGTGGGGGGGTGGGGTGCTGCCCTGGGGGAGGGGGGCAGGTGGGTGCCTGGCCCGGGGTGGAGGGGGCGGGGTGGGGTGCTGCCCTGGGGGAGGGGGGCAGGTGGGTGCCTGGCCCGGGGTGGAGGTGGCGGGGTGGGGTGCTGCCCTGGGGGAGGGGGGCAGGTGTGTGCTTGGCCCGGGGTGGAGGTGGCGGGGTGGGGTGCTGCCCTGGGGGAGGGGGGCAGGTGGGTGCCTGGCCCGGGGTGGAGGTGGCGGGGTGGGGTGCTGCCCTGGGGGGGGGGGGGCAGGTGTGTGCTTGGCCCGGGGTGGAGGTGGCGGGGTGGGGTGCTGCCCTGGGGGGGGGGGCAGGTGGGTGCCTGGCCCGGGGTGGAGGTGGCGGGGTGGGGTGCTGCCCTGGGGGGGGGGGCAGGTGGGTGCTTGTCCCGGGGTGGAGGTGGCGGGGCGGGGTGGTGCCCTGGGGGTGGGGGGCAGGTGGGTGCTTGGCCCGGGGTGGAGGTGGCGGGGTGGGGTGCTGCCCTGGGGGAGGGGGGCTGGTGGGTGCCTGGCCCGGGGTGGAGGTGGCAGGGTGGGGTGGTGCCCTGGGGGAGGGGGCAGGTGGGTGCCTGGCCCGGGGTGGAGGTGGCAGGGTGGGGTGGTGCCCTGGGGGAGGGGGGCTGGTGGGTGCTTGGCCCGGGAGTGGAGACTGAAGGGAGCAGGGGAGGGGGGGGCGTGTCCTGGCTGCCGAGGGGCGGGCCCCGCGCGCGCACTCCCGCTGCGTGCCGGGCAATGAGCGCACTAACCCCGCCCCCTGTCCGCGGCCGCCCGCGAAAGCTTTTCAGGGCGCTCCCTGGGATTGGCTGCCCGGCTGCAGGGCCCAGCCAATCCGAAGGCGCCGTGGGCCGCACTGCGCCTGCGCGGGGGATTTGAAAAGTCCGGCCCGGGCCGTTGCGGCGGCTCTTGTTGACTGTCCCGTGCGGCCATGGAGCTGGCGGCTCGCGCGCGGTGAGGGGCTGGCGGGGGCGCGAGCGGAGCTGCTGCCCGCCGGACTCGGCCCCACCTTTGGGAGGGAGCGAGCGGGCGGGCCCGGCCGCGGGGGGCGCTAGGCTGCCTGGGTGGGGGGCAGTGGCTGTGGGGCGGGGGCGTGTCCCCCCCCTTTGTGCCTGAGCCCTGGGCTCTGCCCTGCCCGGTGCGCTCTGTGCAGCTCTCGTGTGTGCCTTGCAGGGTGCTGGAGGCCCGGATACGGAGCTATCGAGGAGACGACCCGCTCGAGCCTTGGGACAGGTTGGTATTTGCCTTTTGCTTTCCTGATAGCGGTTATCCGGACATGCTGCAGGTGCCCCCTCAGCGCCGTGTTCTCTCGTTCCAGGTACCTGCAGTGGGTGGAACGTGCCTTCCCGCTGCAGGGCGGCCGGGAGCGCTTGTCCGCCTCGTTAGAGCAGCTTGTGAAAGTGTTCATCGGCGAGGAGAGGTACCGCCAGGATCCGAGATTCGTTACCTACTGCATTAAACTAGTAGGTGCACCTAGACATGTGCTAAAAAGTGAAAATATGCGGGGAGTTCACCAGAGTCAGAAATAATTTGAATTAAGGCTGTCGATTACAGTTAACTCATGTAATTAACTAAAAAAATTAATTCAAATTAAAAAAATCGATTAATCTCAGTTTTAATTACACTGTTAAATAATAGAATACCAATTGAAATGTATTAAATATTTTGGATGGTTTTTCTTGTTTATATATGTATAGGTAGGTGTTTGTCTCTGTCATGAAAGTGCAACTTACAAATGTAGGTTTTTGTTGTTACAAAGCTGCACTCAAAACCAAAACCATGTAAAACTCCAGTACCTACAAGTCCACTCAGTCCTACTTGTTGTTCAGCTAGTTACTAAGGGTATGGCCACACTTGCAGCCGTACAGCGCTGCTGTGGGAGTGCTTCCACAGCAGTGCTTTGAAGTGAGTGTGGTCAGGTGCCAGCGCTGGGAGAGACCTCTCCCAGTGCTGCAGGTACTCCACCTCCCCTTGGGGATTAGCTTATAGCACTGGGAGCAGCGTTTACGCTGGCGCTTTACAGCGCTTTAACTTGCTGCGCTCAAGGGTGTGTTTTTTCACACCCCTGAGCGAGAAAGTTGCAGTGCTGTAAAGCGCCGGTGTAGCCAAGGCCTCAGACAAATAAGTTTGTTTACATTATATTTACAAGAGAAACTGCTGCCTGCTTCTTATTTAACAAAAAACAACATGAGTTAAGTGAGTTCAAGGAAATAAAGATAGGATAAGTAAAACAAAATATGCTTTCCAATAGCTAAGACTTAACAAGCCACTATCTTGGTTCAAAGTAAAATCCTTATGTGCTTCCCACAAGATGACTCAAAATGGCTAACCCTACTTTTGGCCAGGACCTCTTCCCAGAAGAACAGAGGGTTGGCTTCCCATGTCTTTCCAAGTGAAAGATCTTAAGTGCTCTCTTTCCCTTACTCTGTAGTCTAGTTCCCAGAGACTCCAACTGTCTCCATGGTTGGGTTCAAGGACCCATCTTTCTCAGCTTGCAAAGCACTTTCCTCCTGCATTTGTCCAGTGATGGATGCCTGAAATGGCTCTCTGTCCTTGCTTATCTCCCAAAGTTTGATGACCTTGCTTTAGAAGGCAGGAACCCCTCCTTGGTACTCAGCTTGCGGTGTCCATGAGGAAGCTGAACTCATGCTGTTCTTCCCTTCCTGTGGGCTTCCCTTCCCCCTGTATGTAAATGAAGCTTCCATTATTTTGATTCTACCATGCTTAATTTACATAGGAGACCAGTAAATAGGTACCCACAGTCCTGTCTGGGTGGCAATTGTTCCTTCCTGTGTTTAGCGTGCACAAATTTTAAAACAGAATATCAATGAGTATTAATATCATTGTACAAGTTATGCATTAATAACCAGTGTTACGGGCATTTGTAAAAGACCTTACATGATGCACTAATATTGTATGCAATCTGGTTATTCAATTGCTTATTATCTGAGGGTCAGACTCCCCCTCTCCCCCGCCCCAACCTTTATAGCTTAGGTAAAGTTTCTCTTCCCTGCTGGAGTGTAGACACACTTTCTCTTCCTCCCACACTTGTTAGCTTTGTTTACCTGATACATAAATACATTATCATTGACTTACTTTCAAACTGCCTGGTGGATAAACCCTGATCCTTTGTTTAGGGAGGGATAACTCTTGTTTGACTGGAAAATACCCTTTCTACCCACTAAGTGCTTGAGAGGTGGGCTTCTTGGCAGCATGGCTTACCTCCTCCTTCCTCAGTCTCCCTCTACATCAGAAAAGGAGTTCTGTTGTGCTACTAGAAAAAAGGATAGTCTTTCATGGTAATGTATGGGTTTTCTAGATATGCCATAGACATAAGAGTCAAACAGTTTTACAGTGGGAAATGTTGGACAGCCTTAAAATAAATAAATAAAGGCACAGACAGAAGTAGTGATGCTTTTGTTTTTCTTCTTTTTAATGTGCAAATGAGTATGTACATCATGTTTTGTAGGCAGAATTCATCAGTGCTCCTTGTCAATTTTTTGACTACATCTATAGCCAAGGAGTTGGTACTAGGACATCTGCTTTGTACATTGCTTGGGCTCAACAGCTTGAAACTGAAGGGAATATACAGTGTGCTGATGCTGTTCTTCAAAAGGGTATTCATAACCAGGCAGAGCCAATGGAAAATCTGCAAGAACAATACAGGTAGTTTATTTGCTCTTTCTTGGCGCGCACATCTTGCAAATAGGAAATGTTCAAAATGTGGTATTCAGTGAAGTACTGAACCTGCCTAAATATACATCTTCCAGCAAGGATAAAGACAACTGAATTTCCTGTAAAGCTAAACATCAACACTGCCTCACTGTTCAATATGTCTAGACTTGTGGGTTACCTCTTTTTCTACTGACACTGAAGAGAGTTGGACTGCAGTGTCTTATTTGTGAAGATACAGTGGGTCCAGAACTTAAGAACATAAAAGAGCCATACTGGGTCAGACCAAAGGTCCATTTAGCCCAGTATCCTGTCTTCCAACAGTGCCCAATGCCAGGTGCCCCAGAGGGAATGAACAGGTAATCACCAAGTGATCCATTCCCTGTCGCTCATTCCCAGCTTCTGGCAAATGGAGGCTAGGAACGCCACTGATGGACCTATCCTCCATGAATTTATCTAGTTCTTTTTTGAACCCTGTTATAGTCTTGGCCTTCACAACATCCTCTTGCAAGGAGTTCCACAGGTTGACTGTGCATTGTGTGAAGAAATACTTCTGTTTTAAACCTGCTGCCTATTAATGTCATTTGGTGACCCCTAGTTCTTGTGTTATGAAAAGATGTAAATAACACTTCATTATTTACTTTTTCCACACCAGTCATGATTTTATAGACCTTAATCATCTCTTTTCCAAGCTGAGCTGTCCCAGTAGTAATCTCTCCTCAGATGGAAGCCGTTCTGTACCCCTAATTTTTGCTGCACTTTTTTGAATGTTTTCCAGTTCCAATATAA